>NC_051160.1:32937759-33272759 GCF_013339745.2 Dermacentor silvarum
AGCAACTAGAGCACGTGATTCGTAGCAATTCTTTCAGACTTGTGCAGGAAAATTTGAACAGGACGGCATTGCAGTACAATTCTTTCCAGGTTTTGACTTGTGCAGAGAAAATACCTGAACAGGACGGCATTATAGCAGAGCAAACAAGAGTTCACGTGATTCGTCTTACTTAGCAATTCTTTCCAGGTTTTCGCAGACTTGTGCAGAGAAATTACCTGAACAGGACGGCATTAGCAGATCAACTAGAGCACGTGATTCGTAGCAATTCTTTCCAGGTTTTCGCAGACTTGTGCAGAGAAAATACCTGAACAGGACGGCATTATAGCAAGTAGCAATTCTTCCAGGTTTTCGCAGACTTGTGCAGAGAAAATTACCTGAACACGGATTAGTAGAGCACGTGATTCGTAGCATTCTTTCCAGGTTTTCGCAGACTTGTGCAGAGAAATTACCTGAACAGGACGGCATTAAGCAGAGCAACTAGAGCACGTGATTCGTAGCAATTCTTTCCAGGTTTTCGCAGACTTGTGCAGAGAAAATTACCTGAACAGGACGGCATTAGAGCAGAGCAACTAGAGCACGTGATTCGTAGCAATTCTTTCCAGGTTTTCGCAGACTTGTGCAGAGAAAATTACCTGAACAGGACGGCATTATAGCAGAGCAACTAGAGCACGTGATTCGTAGCAATTCTTTCCAGATTTTCGCAGACTTGTGCAGAGAAAATTACCTGAACAGGACGGCATTATGGCAGAGCAACAAGAGCACGTGATTCGTAGCAATTCTTTCCAGGTTTTCGCAGACTTGTGCAGAGAAAATTACCTGAACAGGACGGCATTATGGCAGAAACTAGAGCAGATTCGTAGCAATTCTTTAGTTTTCGCAGAGTGTGCAGAGAAAATTACCTGAACAGGACGGCATTATAGCAGAGCAAGAGAGGTGATTCGTAGCAATTCTTTCCAGGTTTTCGCAGACTTGTGCGAGAGAAAATTACCTGAACAGCAGACGGCATTAGAGCAGAGCAACTAGAGCACGTGATTCATAGCAATTCTTTCCAGGTTTTCCAGACTTGTGCAGAGAAAATTGAACAGGACCTGAACAGAGAAATTCTTTCCAGGTGTTAGGCTTGTGCAGAGAAAATTACATTATAGAACAGGATGGTATATAGAGCACGTGATTCGTAGCAATTCTTTCCAGGTTTTCGCAGACTTGTGCAGAGAAAATTACCTGAACAGGACGGCATTATAGCAGAGCAACTAGAGCACGTGCTTCGTGCAATTCTTTCCATTCGTAGCAATTGAAAGGGACGGCTTAGCAGAACAACTCCAGCAATTCTTTCCATGTTTTCGCAGACTTGTGCAGAGAAAATTGAACAGGACCTAGAGCAGAGCACGAGACAGGACGGCTTAATCGCAGGAGCAAAGAAATTAGATCAACTAGAGCACGTGATTCGTAGCAATTCTTTCCAGGTGTTTCGCAGACTGTGCAGAGAAAATTACCTGAACAGGACGGCATTAATAGCAGAGCAACTAGAGCACGTGCTTTCGTAGCAATTCTTTCCAGGTTTTCGCAGACTTGTGCAGAGAAAATTACCTGAACAGGACGGCATTATAGCAGAGCAACAAGAGCACGTGATTCGTAGCAATTCTTTCCAGGTTTTCGCAGACTTGTGCAGAGAAAATTACCTGAACAGGACGGCATTATAGCAGAGCAACGAGAGCACGTGATTCGTAGCAATTCTTTCCAGGTTTTCGCAGACTTGTGCAGAGAAAATTACCTGAACAGGACGGCATTATAGCAGAGCAACAAGAGCACGTGATTCGCAGCAATTCTTTCCAGGTTTCGGTTTTTGCAGACTTGAAAATACCTGCAGAGAAAATAGCAGAGCAACTACGTGATTCTCAATTCTTTCCAGGTTTTCGGACGGCAGAGAAATTACCTGAACGGATGGTATAGCAGAGCAACTAGAGCACGTGATTCGTAGCAATTCTTTCCAGGTTTTCGCAGACTTGTGCAGAGAAAATTACCTGAACAGGACGGCATTATAGCAGAGCAACGAGAGCACGTGATTCGTAGCATTCTTTCCAGGTTTCCGCAGACTTGTGCAGACAAAATTACCTGAACAGGACGGCATTATAGCAGAGCAACTAGAGCACGTGATTCGTAGCAATTCTTTCCAGGTTTTCGCAGACTTGTGCAGAGAAAATTACCTGAACAGGACGGCATTAGAGCAGAGCAACGAGAGCACGTGATTCGTAGCAATTCTTTCCAGGTTTTCGCAGACTTGTGCAGAGAAAATTACCTGAACAGGACGGTATTATAGCAGAGCAACTAGAGCACGTGATTCGTAGCAATTCTTTCCAGGTTTTCGCAGACTTGTGCAGAGAAAATTACCTGAACAGGACGGCATTATAGCAGAGCAACTAGAGCACGTGATTCGTAGCAATTCTTTCCAGGTTTTCGCAGACTTGTGCAGAGAAATTACCTGAACAGGACGGCATTATAGCAGAGCAACTAGAGCACGTGATTCGTAGCAATTCTTTCCAGGTTTTCGCAGACTTGTGCAGAGAAAATTACCTGAACAGGACGGCATTATAGCAGAGCAACTAGAGCACGTATTCGTAGCAATTCTTTCCAGGTTTTCGCAGACTTGTGCAGAGAAAATTACCTGAACAGGACGGCATTATAGCAGAGCAACTAGAGCATGTGCTTCGTAGCAATTCTTTCCAGGTTTTCGCAGACTTGTGCAGAGAAAATTACCTGAACAGGACGGCCTAATAGCAGAGCAACTAGAGCACGTGATTCGTAGCAAATCTTTCCAGGTTTTCGCAGACTTGTGCAGAGAGAAAATTACCTGAACAGGACGGCATTAAGCAGAGCAACTAGAGCACGTGATTCGTAGCAATTCTTTCCAGGTTTTCGCAGACTTGTGCAGAGAAAATTACCTGAACAGGACGGCATTATGGCAGAGCAACTAGAGCACGTGATTCGTAGCAATTCTTTCCAGGTTTTCGCAGACTTGTGCAGAGAAAATTACCTGAACAGGACGGCATTATAGCAGAGCAACTAGAGCACGTGATTCGTAGCAATTCTTTCCAGGTTTTCGCAGACTTGTGCAGAGAAAATTACCTGAACAGGACGGCTAGCAGGCAACTGAGAGCACGTGATTCGTAGCAATTCTTTCCAGGTTTTGGCAGACTTGTGCAGAGAAATTACCTGAAGAGGACGGCATTAAAGCAGAGCAACTAGAGCACGTGAGTCGTAGCAATTCTTTCCAGGTGTTGGCAGACTTCTGCAGAGAAAATTACCTGAACAGGACGGCATTAAAGCAGAGCAACTAGAGCACGTGATTCGTAGCAATTCTTTCCAGGTTTTGGCAGACTTCTGCAGAGAAAATTACCTGAGCAGGACGGCATAATGGCAGAGCAACTAGCGCACGTGATTCGTAGCAATTCTTTGCAGGTTTTTGCAGGCTTGTGCAGAGAAAATTACCTGAACAGGACGGCATTATAGCAGAGCAATTAGAGCACTTGATTCGTAGCAATTCTTTCCAGGTTTTAGCAGACTTGTGCAGATAAAGTTACCTGAACACGACGACATTATAGCAGAGCACATCATTCGTCGCAATTATTTCCAGGTTTTCGCAGATTCTGCAGATAAAATTACCTCAGCAGGACGGCATTGTAGCAGGGCAACTAAAGCATGTGATTCGTACCAATTCTTTCCAGGTTTTGGCAGCCTTGTGCGAGAGAAAATTACCTGAAGAGGACGGCATTAACGCAGAGCAACTAGATCATTTATTTCGTAGAATTCTTTCCAGGTTTTCGCAGACTTGTGCAGAGAAAATTACCTGAACAGGACGGCATTAGAGCAGAGCAACAAGAGCACGTGATTCGCAGCCATTATTTCGAGGTTTTCACAGACTTGTGCAGAGAAAATTATCTGAACAGGACGACCTAATAGCAGAACAACTAGAGCACATGGTTCGTAGCAATTCTTTCCATGTTTTCGCAGACTTGTGCAGAGAAAATTACCTGAACAGGACGACATTCGAGCAGAGCAACAAGAGCACGTGATTCGTAGCAATTCTTTCCAGGTTTTCGCACACTTGTGCAGAGAAAATTACCTGAACAGGACGGCATAATAGCAGAGCAACGAGAGCACGTGATTCGTAGCAATTCTTTCCAGGTTTTCGCAGACTTCTGCAGAGAAAATTACCTGAACAAGAAGGCATAATAGCAGAGCAACTTGAGTACGCGATTCGTAGCAACTCTTTCCAGGTTTTTGCAGACGTGTGCAGAAAAAATTACCTGAACAGGATGGTATTATAGCAGATCAACTAGAGCACGTGATTCGTACCAATTCTTTCCAGGTTTTGGCAGACTTGTGTGAGAGAAAATTACCTGAAGAGGATGGCATTAAAGCAGAGCAACTAGAGCACGAGAGTCGTAGCAATTCTTTCCAGGTTTTGGCAGACTTCTGCAGAGAAAATTACCTGAGCAGGACGGCATACTGGCAGAGCAACTAGCGCACGTGATTCGTAGCAATTCTTTCCAGGTTTTCGCAGGCTTGTGCAGAGAAAATTACCTGAACAGGACGGCATTATAGCAGAGCAATTAGAGCACGTGATTCGTAGCAATTCTTTCCAGGTTTTAGCAGACTTGTGCAGATAAAGTTACCTGAACACGACGACATTATAGCAGAGCACATCATTCGTCGCAATTCTTTCCAGGTTTTCGCAGATTCTGCAGATAAAATTACCTCAACAGGACGGCATTGTAGCAGGGCAACTAAAGCACGTGATTCGTACCAATTCTTTCCAGGTTTTGGCAGACTTGTGCGAGAGAAAATACCTGAAGAGGACGGCATTAACACAGAGCAACTAGAGCATGTATTTCGTAGCAATTCTTTCCAGGTTTTCGCAGACTTGTGCGAGAGAAAATTACCTGAACAGGACGGCATTAGAGCAGAGCAACAAGAGCACGTGATTCGCAGCAATTATTTCCAGGTTTTCGCAGACTTGTGCAGAGAAAATTACCTGAACAGGACGGCATTAGAGCAGACCAACGAGAGCACGTGATTCGTAGCAATTTTCTCCCGGTTTTCGCAGACTTCTGCAGAGAAAATTACCTGAAGAGGACGGCATTAAGGCAGAGCAACTAGAGCACGTGAGTCGTAGCAACTTATTTCCAGAATTTCATAGACTTCTGCAGAGAAAATTACGTGAAGAGGACGGCCTAATAGCAGAACAACTAGAGCACATGATTCGTTGCAATTCTTTTCATGTTTTCGCAGACTTGTGCAGAGAAAATTACCTGAAGAGGACGACATTCGAGCAGAGCAACAAGAGCACGTGATTCGTAGCAATTCTTTCCAGGTTTTCGCACACTTGTGCATAGAAAATTACCTGAACAGGACGGCATTATAGCAGAACAACGAGAGCACGTGATTCGTAGCAATTCTTTCAAGGTTTTCGCAGACTTGTGCAGAGAAAATTACCTGAACAGGACGGCATTAGAGCAGACCAACGAGAGCACGTGATTCGTAGCAATTCTTTCCAGGTTTTCGCAGACTTCTGCAGAGAAAATTACCTGAACAAGAAGGCATAATAGCAGAGCAACTTGAGTACGCGATTCGTAGCAACTCTTTCCAGGTTTTTGCAGACGTGTGCAGAGAAAATTACCTGAACAGGATGGTATTATAGCAGATCAACTAGAGCACGTGATTCGTACCAATTCTTTCCAGGTTTTAGCAGACTCGTGTGAGAGAAAATTACCTGAAGAGGATGGCATTAAAGCAGAGCAACTAGAGCACGAGAGTCGTAGCAATTCTTTCCTGGTTTTGGCAGACTTCTGCAGAGAAAATTACCTGAGCAGGACGGCATACTGGCAGAGCAACTAGCGCACGTGATTCGTAGCAATTCTTTCCAGGTTTTCGCAGGCTTGTGCAGAGAAAATTACCTGACCAGGACGGCATTATAGCAGAGCAATTAGAGCACGTGATTCGTAGCAATTCTTTCCAGGTTTTAGCAGACTTGTGCAGATAAAGTTACCGGAACACGACGACATTATAGCAGAGCACATCATTCGTCGCAATTCTTTCCAGGTTTTCGCAGATTCTGCAGATAAAATTACCTCAACAGGACGGCATTGTAGCAGGGCAACTAAAGCACGTGATTCCTACCAATTCTTTCCAGGTTTTGGCAGACTTGTGCGAGAGAAAATTACCTGAAGAGGACGGCATTCACGCAGAGCAACTAGAGCATGTATTTCGTAGCTATTCTTTCCAGGTTTTCGCAGACTTGTGCAGAGAAAATTACCTGAACAGGACGGCATTAGAGCAGAGCAACAAGAGCACGTGATTCGCAGCAATTATTTCCAGGTTTTCACAGACTTGTGCAGAGAAAATTACCTGAACAGGACGGCATTAGAGCAGACCAACGAGAGCACGTGATTCGTAGCAATTTTCTCCAGGTTTTCGCAGACTTCTGCAGAGAAAATTACCTGAAGAGGACGGCATTAAGGCAGAGCAACTAGAGCACGTGAGTCGTAGCAATTATTTCCAGAATTTCATAGACTTCTGCAGAGAAAATTACGTGAAGAGGACGGCCTAATAGCAGAACAACTAGAGCACATGATTCGTTGCAATTCTTTTCATGTTTTCGCAGACTTGTGCAGAGAAAATTACCTGAAGAGGACGACATTCGAGCAGAGCAACAAGAGCACGTGATTCGTAGCAATTCTTTCCAGGTTTTCGCACACTTGTGCATAGAAAATTACCTGAACAGGACGGCATTATAGCAGAACAACGAGAGCACGTGATTCGTAGCAATTCTTTCAAGGTTTTCGCAGACTTGTGCAGAGAAAATTACCTGAACAGGACGGCATTAGAGCAGACCAACGAGAGCACGTGATTCGTAGTAATTCTTTCCAGGTTTTCGCAGACTTCTGCAGAGAAAATTACCTGAAGAAGACGGCATTAAAGCAGAGCAACTAGAGCACGTGAGTCGTAGCGATTATTTCCAGAATTTCGCAGACTTCTGCAGAGAATATTACCTGAAGAGGACGGCATAATGGCAGAGCAACTAGAGCACGTAATTCGTAGCAATTCTTTCCAGGTTTTCGCAGACTTGTGCAGAGAAAATTACCTGAACAGGACGGCATTATAGCAGAGCAACAAGAGCACGTGATTCGCAGCAATTCTTTCCAGGTTTTCGCAGATTCTGCAGAGAAAACTACCTCAACAGGACGGCATTGTAGCAGAGCAACTTGAGCACGTAATTCGTAGCAATTCTTTCCAGGTTTTCGCAGACTTGTGCGAGAGAAAATTACCTGAAGAGGACGGCATTAACGCAGAGCAACTAGAGCACGTGAGTCGTAGCAATTTTTTCCAGGTTTTCGCAGACTTCTGCAGAGAAAATTACCTGAACAGGACGGCATAATGGCAGAGCAACTAGAGCACGTGATTCGTAGCAATTCTTTCCAGGTTTTCGCAGACGTGTGCAGAGAAAATTACCTGAAATTGACGGCATAATAGCAGAACAACTAGAGCACATGATTTGTAGCAATTCAGAATATACAAAGTTGGTGTAAAGATCGCAGTGTGTAGAAGCCGCAGTAAAGAAAGACTAAATGTTGGTTTCATTCTTCCTCTTAGAGTAGCACTGCAACGCTTTTCTCAAGCGATTTTATTTTCTCTATATTTATATAGTCCATGCATAAGGAATCGTACTGCATTCTGTTGAGCGAGTGGTTGAGTGTCTTACAAACAATTGTTCGCGTCGCTAAAGCTGCGAGCACGCTCGACATTATCTTATCAAAACGTGGCGGCACCTGCGCCTCTTATAGTTACCGTTTCATGGTTGGTTGTTGCCGTGTCTTGGCGGCAAAATGCGTCCGGAATTCTAGGGTCTAAACAGTTCACAAGATGGCAGTGACGGAGTTGACCAGTGACGGGAAGGAATAGAACACACGTGTGAGTGCAACACGCTGGATGGAGGGTTGAGAACAAAAATTGATGATGCAAGCGCCGCCTCGTGCGACCGTCACGCAAAGGCGACGACTTCAATGATCTGCACGACGAAATCGTTGGTCGCGGCCAGCGGGCTGTTGTCGAAGGTGTCGCAGTGCTCCGTGCGACCGTTCTCGAGCGAACCGTCGATGTACAGTCCCACGCCGTTTCTGCGGCATCGCATTGATAAGTATATTAGTACAAAAACAGTAGTATGTAGGAAGGGGTCCCAAATGAAAACTGCAGGCGGGACCCCTTACAATGAATTAAATATCGAGAAATAGAACGAACCCTAGCAATGCATACATGGAAAATATTAAACATTAAATTAATAAGCTATAAATTACCAGCAAGTGAGTCATGCTTCACGCTTTTTAATTCATCGTGGTCGATACGTGGTTTCTCTCTTTGAAAAAAAGAACCTATTGGTTATTCCTAGCTATCAACTCATACATCTGAAATCAAACTAGGCAAGTGCAAACCAAAGCTTGAGAGTGGTTTAGCCACGGAGATTCTATGTACCATCGTCTATAATGTGAAAGGGAACACCCTTTTTGACTTAAAAGCCTGTAATTATCCTTGCGCGTACTTTTATGATGAGGAAGTGTTCCATTTGCGGAATTCTTCAGCAGAAGAACAACATAACAAATAGGGGGAAGCGAATGAGGTTCTGACTTGCACGTTTGCGAGAATAACTGTTTGAACACAGAAAAAGTGTTCCTTTTTGTAAAGGCAGAAAGTTTACAGTCCGCCTCAAAACTTTACAGGACACGACATTTGCAGGAAAGCTGACTCGAGCTCACAGGTTCGCTGTGTGGTAGATTTTTGGACGCAGACCGCCATCCTAAGTATTGGAGTTGTCATCCCTTAATAAGTAGAAATACGCTTTCGTCGGGGCATACGTGCCGCCGGATTGTTTTTGGCGGATTCTCGGCATATACACAAGAAAACAAAGAAATCATGACGTCTGGCTTCCACTGAATCGATGTCTTTTTTGTTTGCGGAATGTGAAATAATGAAAAGAGTTACTTTGGGGCGCATGTGTGACGCGTTGAACATTTTTTTTGGGGGGAGGGGGGCGGGAAGCATTCTGTATAATTCAAAAGTAAAAAAAATCTAAGGATGAAGATTGCAATGGCACCATACTGCTTTTCTTTTTGCTATTTGAGGAATCAAGAAATATTGGGCACTCAGTTTAACGTTCAGAGCTCATATTTCTCAAGTATTAACATTTGAGTCGATGACTTTACTGTTACAAATTTCTTACTACACACATTCTCCCCCGGTCTCTAATCAGGACTAGAGAAATTAATTTGCCTTTCTTTTTTGTTACCTTCTTTTGCTCAGTATGTTCCTTAATTTAGATTTACGCAAGCCGGAAATCTCCGGTGTTCGTTTCGATGTCCCTTCCTTACTAAATATTATTATGCGATTAGAAATTTCCGTATTCGGTTAAAGAACCGTTGCATTATAGCACATCTACATAAAGAGGCGTTGTTAACGGTAACGAATAATATACAGATGTATATACGGAACAAGTATACAGTCAAACCAGGATATATCTAATCGGACGGGGATCACAAGAAAGCTCGATGTATAGGTAATTCGATATATGAAATAAAAGTTTTATTTTAAAAAATGAAGACGCTTTTACTGCTGTTCGTTATACACAATAATTCGTTATATGGGTGTTCTATATGTACGGGTTCGTCTGCATTAGGAACAGGGGGTTATCGTTTAATATACAGGTGTACATCCTATATTTATTTAGAAATGTAGGCCCGTGTCTTCCTTTTTTCGGTCGATTATTCGCATTTGCTTGACCATACGAACCGTTCTATTAAAAAAAGAAAACCTCTTAATAATGAAATGCTCACCCGCCGCCAATCTGTATCACATACTGGTTGGCGGATAGGAACAGCGTCGACGAGTGCGGCACGTCCTGCGCCGAATCGGCACCGACCCAAGCGAAGCGCCTCGGCTCGGGCACGAATGTGAAGAGGAACGTCTCGCCCGTGCCGAAGTAGGCCCGTTGCTTGCGCTCCGACCACTGGGCCGAGCAGTAGGCGCCGAAGCGGTCGCCGCGTGTCGTCAGCACCGCCAGAACCGTCGGCTCTCGCGTGTCCGTGTGCGCGAACAGGCTGGTCAGGCTGCTGCCGTGGGTGTTAGTCGAGTACACGACCTCCGGCTGGAGCATCGTGATCCGCGCCGGTAGCCAGTTCCACACTATGGCCATCTACGTAGCGTTATAGGGCAGACATGGAGCGAGGGGGCGTTAGGAAGTGTTAGCATGCCGCTTCTGTTTCTGCTACACGCAGTGATTTGGACGTGACGGCTGAAACCGGCGCTGCTTGGAGCGTCTCAGTTAAAGAAAACACAGTTTAAATTAAATTAAATTATGGGGTTTTACGTCCCAAAACAACGATTTGATTATGAGGCACGCCGTAGTGGGGGACTCCGGAAATTTGGACCACCTGGGGTTCTTTAACGTGCACCTAAATCTAAGTACATGGGTGTTTTCGCATTTCGCCCCCATCGAAAACACAGGTAGAGACGGTACCGGTTTGCTGAGAGAGCAGAAGTGGTGTGCCAAAACGCTCAATTTTGACACCATTGACCGGTTGCGATCGCCTTCCGGCCCGCATTGTAACGACGCAGAACCCATTCGAGGTAGGAGCCAGATGTAGTCTCCCTGAGCCGAGCTCTCTACCACTCTACAGATCAAGTGAATGCGGGAGGAGATAAAGACGGCAGCGCGTACGGTGCCGTCTTTACGGTACGGCGTTTCTGGCTTGAACAAGTGTAGACGCAAATGCGATACGCCCGACAAAAAAGCCTGCGCTGAGAGGCAGCGCCTTCAACGAGTGAAAGATGTTTGAGCAGCCACGTGACTGGCAGTGTGACACCCCTCTGCCACCTCCCCGTGACCTGAAGGGGAGAGCGTCTCCGACGTTGCGGATCACTGTGCTGCGGAAGAACTTGGCGAACCTGTCTTGAGCGCGCTTTTACGGCCGGTATATAGTTATCAAGGTACCTGGCGACACCTATCCTTCATAACTGAGAACATGGTGGCAAGAGTGCAATGCTCTTCAATTATTATTGCGACCGCAATTACATGAACACGCTAGACGATTTTTTCCCGTCGATGTCGACGTTCCGTTGACAGTTCAAGGGCGATAGCACCGTTGCTGCGCGCCGTATGCTGCATGCGCGAGTGAAAGCGTGTGAGGGGAGCCGACGATCGCCGCTCGATTTCAAGCAAGCAAAGCAGGAAAGCGGGAAGGAAGCGCGCCGTCTACTGTCACGCGCTATGTCCCGGGGGGAAGGCAGAGACGTGTGCGGCGTTGTACTCCCGCAGCAGCTGCGTATTCCGCGGCCGCGTGCGCTATATCTTGAAAGCGATCTGCGTTGAAGGCAGAGAGGCGCTTCGACGGCTTAAAATTTTGTGCATGCTGCGTTCTCGCCGCTCAGTTGGCGTTGAAACGATAGACACCACGACGGTCACTTCGTCAAACCGCCTCGCCTCGCCCATACGTCCTGCAGTGGCGGCTTGTGGAGGCACGGCAACGCAATCTACATCTCGTGGGGCCAACTTCTCAGTGGCAAAAAAAATCAACATTTGCTGTTCGAGGCTACTTGAGCCGAGTAGTCTACTGCACCAGCTCACATCACATCGCTATCACATCGCATATACTGAGCACACAACAATACAAATGAAGCATAGTAAGTGAGAACATTCGTTAGAACACCGTGTCACAATCAAACCTGAATACATCCATCTATATTTATAGAGCTCATTCTATAACGCACGCAATATATTGGTGAGCCTTGAGAGTTTTGCATGAGTTCAGAGCAATGGGTTCACCCAGATATTGAAGGATGTAGCATATTCATGTTTCCTTAGTTTATACCAGCACACAGTCAGTTATTTGGGTGTTCAGATAAAATCAGCAATACATTGAAATAATTCATAAGAACCACACTTGAACTTTCACTAACACAGCACGCGTGCCACCTATAGTTCTTCTGTCGTACTGAAGACAAAGCTAAAACTTAATATTCAGTGTAAAGGCAGTTCAAAAATAAACTTATTGATCAACTCTTATGAGGCTAACAATATACATATAGCCATAACTTTTTATGGCTACGCGTAAGAGAGTTATGACGACATTACTGTGTTAAATAGGGTAATACAATCGGCATATCTCAGCACGTATCGCCACGAACAAACTTCAGGAAACCTGCACAGTTTCGTATTCATAATTATTCGTGGATGGAAGCAAACAGCCTGTCACTTCACAATTTCTTATTCTAATGGAATTGTCGGTACTTTTTAAATGTTTACATTGGAGACGTATTGGATGCATAATTTTCAACAATCGCACGACAATAACTGATGTCGCTGATCATTGGCTTGGAACCATGTATTTCAGCCTCGCCTTCGAGTTCATGTAAATTGACCTTGTTTGCGCGACGGAAGACGGCGCGTTTCCTCTCAGCTTTTCTCCCTCCCGCGCGCCAGGCTGAGCCGCGATAGTCCGCTCCCCACGAGCGCTTTCACTCGCATATACAGCATACGGCGCGCGGCGAGGTGTATCACCCATTGACTTTATACGGAATATCACGGCGACGGATACGGCAACAATGCGCCTGGAGTGCCCATATAATAAAAAAGCTGTTGTCAAGTCGCCCTGCCCACCTGTTCGCCAGTGAGGACCTCGGAGCGAAAGTTAGCCAGGCCGATGACGCCCACCGAAACGGCACGCGTGGCGCAGTACTTGTCGTTCTTGACCGAGAGACAGGACGAAGCAACCTGGAGACTGGCAACCCCCGCCGCCGGCACTCTCAGAGGTCGGCCGCGTGCGCCCGCTCGATCGGCTACGGACGTACATCTCAGACTTGAGGAGCTCCTGGCTGAGCAGCTTTCCGCTGATTCCCTGCGCGTGGCTTTCAGTTACATTGTGCGCCCAGACTAAGGAGGTCACAGCAATGAGATTTCCAACTCATTTATTGCGTTAAACCAAGGTTCGAGCGCTCAAAACAATAGGAAAATGGTGTCACAGCAACATAAACATCTCACTTTAATGGTCGTTTTATTGCGATAGCAATTATATGGACACTCAAAAGCAGATTTCTGCCGTCGCCGTCGCCGTCGCCGTGAGGTTCCGTATGACGTCAATGGAGATGAAATCGTCGCTGCGCGCCGCCGAACGCTGTATGTGCGAGTGAAAGGGCGCGAGGGACGCGCTCTTTCACGGGGAGTGAACGCACGGCGGAGAACAAACGCGCGTTCTGCGCCGTGCTTCCTTAAGGGCTGCAGAAGTAGGCGTCTCTTTCCTCCTTTACAATCACCATATATGTAGAGCAAACGCGCCTGGTAGAACGCCCGCCTCGGCTGCGGGAGGCTGTGGGTTCATGGTCGGTGGTCGGACATGCGATGCAAAGGAGCCGAGAGATAGGGCGCGTGCTCTCGGAAAACCAAGTTACGGGCCGGGGCTCAGTGTGTAGGGTTATAAAGATGCGGAACTGTCACGTGGGAGCTCTCGCGCAAGAGTGGCGGGGAGGGGTGAGAAAGCGGGGGAGAGGGGGCTTATCACTCGTTCATTCGTCCGGGATACAATGATTCCAGAACGAGCAGACAACTATCACCATCTGCAGCAAAGGATGGAAAGTAGCTGATGTTTCGGTTGGCGACCGCTCATGGCTGATAGGGTGTGACGTATGCCTCATATACTCCTTCATTACGCAATGCCTCCATGACTGCTGGTATCTCTACTTAATCAAATGTCTTTTCATGATGTATGAGATCCCTATAGAGAGGTTGATTATACTCCCCAGAATTATCTGTTACCTGGTTGATGACAGTGTCCTATTCCTTCGAATATTCCTTCCTGAAGCCAGCCTGTTCTCTTGGGAGGCAAGTGTTGCGCCAGTACCTACCGGTAAAATTTTAGGTACAATTCGGCTGGGCCGGCCATTCTGACGCAATTTGTCAATGCTCCGATTCGAGGGTTCAATAGGTGCTTGAACAAGGGCTAAATCCGCTATGGGAGCGGCCCAGCACACCACTTTGATTTACGTGCTGTTGGTTATTGGTTGAATTACATCTTTCGTTACCCCTGAATCCGAACGCCAGGCCTACGCTTTGTACTTGAACCAGTTTGGGTGCCCTGTCGGCGGTTTCCCCACATGATAGGCTGAGTTAGTGATGTGGCGGGCTGACCGTAGCTCTTGCTTTATTCAATGCCTGATGATTCGTTGATTTAGCTGCGCTTTTCTTTTGTAACGTCGACGTTGGCTATCTTTCGTGTCTACTGCCGTTTTCTTGCATATATTTGCCTTCCTCGAATAAAAACCACCTGTTGACAGTCAGCGCCATTGTTGTCATCTTCTCCTAGTCTTGTGTCTGCGGCGTTTTTCCTTCAATGTGTCAAATTTTACACACTGAGTGGTGTATTTTTTTATATAAAAGTGCTCGAAGTTGTTTGTTTTCTGTTCTACCGCTAAGAATATGTGGAATACATTCCGGACCAATTTCGAGCAGCGCTGTCAAGCTTGCGCTTCACCTCCTTTCTTTCATTGCCGCATAAAGTTGCCGGCGAATATACGGTCCTACAGGGGTCACTTAAGCCGATAAACAGCGACGAACGTTTATATGTCAAGAGAAACAGGGCTGAAGCGTACTATAGGCTGGGCATTGGCCGGCATCTACGATAGGCAGAAACATACCTGGATGTTGTAGGCGGTCTTCAAGAACTTGTCCACATTGTAGGGCATATCCTTGCAGAACGCAATGACCCCATCCAGAAAGCTTTCTGCGTCTTGCGTGCCCTCTCGTGAACAGTTTCCTGCCGAAACACGCATCGAAGGGCATGTCGACGACAGTATAGTGACAGTCGAGCAATACGCTGGCTGCGCGTGTACAGAAACTAATAGTTAGCTGTTTTATTTGCTTTAGTCTTATAACTATTGTTGACGGCAGCTATAGAATCACTCTGCATTGTTACGGCTCCCTCTTAAGAGATGTTGCGATAGTGCACTGCGCGTACAGCAACGTCCCTATGCGCTGAAGATATAGCGACAAGCATTACATGTGCTCAAAGCCCTCCCACAATTACTAGTACTTTCGATGACATTATGTGAAGTAGGCCGACCGATAAAGTGGACTACAGAGCAGACTGGCGAAATCATGAATCTGAATCATAAATCATGAAGTACATTCGCCTTTTCTTACCTTGAATCCCGATTAGTTTGTTAAACTTTCTGTCGTGCTATGCGGAAGCTCGGCTTCTGTGGAGATATCAATGAAAGCTCGTACTTGCGAAGATACTGCTTGCTGATAGCTTGTCGTTACAAAATTTTGAAGCTGTTCTAGATGGTTCATTATTCCGCGAGTACAGGAAAGCAGCGAAGAGAAGCACGGGGTGCATAAAGACGCGGTACTGTGCTAGTCTACATAGCGCTTTTTTTTTCAGTTGCATGTCTGCTCACTGAATTCGTAGAAGCCTACACTCATCAAATCATCGCTGCCAGCTAGGGATCGTATCTTGAGTGAAAGTGACATCATCGCGTAGAAGCCTGAATTTCCCATTCATATAAATTACACTGAAGAGAACAGAAAACTCAGCAAGCTGATATTCGTTCATGACCATTAAGAAACAGCACGCTGAAAGCAATGAGGTAGGCAGGCGTAAACAAAGCACAAACGCTGTGATGAGTTGGGTTTGTGGCAGCGCTTCTCTTGTGTCGACGCATTCCCACGTCTTTGTTTTGAGCGCGCTGTTCGTTATTAGTCATATCACAGTCGTAGCTTGAATAAGGGTGCCTAGGAATTTCTTCTAACTACTGGTCGTTTGCATGAGTTATGTGATAACTGTGCTACAAACATTGCAAGACAATATATTTAAGCGTATTCTCACCTCTGTTTTTTGTCTTCTTGGCTTTAAATACACGCGATATGAACGACTTGCTGGGATAGTCCTCTGCAAAGGTAGAACGAATACCAACACATGGAGCTAAGACAGCAGTGATGGCGTTTTTGGCCAACCATTTTGCGGGAGAACATTACTGCTGGACACTATTCATTGGAGATGCCAAAGCAAATAATGCCCGTGGTTCCAATAGAATGCCGCTGAAATTAATTTACGTCAGTGAATTATGAAAGTGGTCCGTAACAGCAATCAGCCCAGAATGAAACCCCACCCAGTTTCCCGACAGTTGAACACATAAGATGGTATATTTTTATGTATGAAGCATGGTGAGAGCCCGAGTAGGAATTTAAAACATTGTGTACAAAAGCGTGTAATCTGCATGTGGAGTAAAATTAGTTTAAGGAAGAAGCAGGACATGGCAGTTAGCCGCTCATCAGAGCCGCAATGTTGTAGGTGTGCCTTTTTTTATACTATTCATTGGGCGCTTCTCGGGCGTCGTCAAAGGTCAGAGTGATGCTCCGTAGGCCGCTCGTAAATTGCGGATGATTAATGTCGCAAAGAATGGAGAGGAAGCAATGGCTACAAAATTTTGGTGCAGGTTGGCTAGGTTGACATATATAGTTACTGTATATGCTCCCCTTGGGGAGCAGAGCTGCGCATCTGATTGAACGCGCCGCTCGCGCACTATTCGCCGAATCTGGTCACATGCGCAAAAAGCATCCTTTTCAGGGAAAGCGAACTTCATGGCTGCGCCTGCACCATAGAGTTTTATGGCCTGCACTGCCGCCCGCCGCGCAGCCGTCGTCGCGAGCCTCTGTGCGCTGCCGCCCACCGCGTCACCTGGTCTTCACGGAATGAAGGATCAAACACACGCGGCAGCTGAGCCGCGCCGTATACTGCATTCAAGAGGAGCGGCTCTTCTTCTTAACACGGATGCTTCGGCGGGCAAGGTGGCGGACCTATGCTCACATATGTATGCTCAACTCTACTCCAGTAGGGAGCATATACAGTAACTCTAGGTTGACAATTAAATGCAGGAGTGCCACCTCTGGGGGCATTGCGCTGGCACTCGCACGACGGTCCACTGCAGTTGAGCGACGCAACGTCTAGATGGCGCTGCTGTTTTATGCCAAGAGAGTACCGGTATTTGACGACTGCACAATATGAGCAAAAATAAATGGATTCCTAGGTTAATGCGGTACCTGTACAGGACGAACGCTAACTCACATTCGAGGACGAGGTGGACAGACTTTATTCATAGAAGTGAGCCGATGCTAGATTCGTCCGACGGGGGCGGCAAATAAACAATAAGACTGAAGGCTCAATAATAAATATTACGCTAATGCAGACGACTGCAGGAGAAAAAAAGTGGTAAATGTAAAGCCAGAGATACAGGAGACGTACACTGGATAGGTGAAATGGGGAGCCAGCGAGCTTTAGGACAATATCGAACATCAGGAAAGGCAATATAAAAGACAAGGTATAATTAAAACTACAGTGAAAACTACAGTGTCCTACTCTGCGCAGCAAAATTAGTGCGTCCGATAACGCGTACTCATACAAGACAATCTGCATTTGAATGCGAAAAACATCCACTTGTACAACACAAACGACTGTTTGTCGCCTTCTGCTGGGCTCTCATTGAAAGGCATGTGCGTGGAAATCACGACTGCAGGAATGTACGCAGTAACACAAGCATGAGCACTAGGTGATGTAAAACAGACGGCAGAAATGTGGTTGGAAAATAGTTGATGTCCTATTTCACGTAACAGAGGTAACAACATATGTACCAGGCATACGTTGACGCCCCAAGTGAGGTCATTTCTTTCTGCCTGGGTCAAAAAGGGGCGGAGTATAAAAACGCGTAAAAACTGCAATTCTAAGCGAAGCTTTACTTTGTCAGAAGGTTGATGCATAAGTAGAGATGGATATATCGTTCAGCTGGACATCGACTCTGCTGAATATTGGATGGGGTTTGCTTATAGTCCATTCAATGATTCATTTCCCTTCGTCAAAAAGCAGAGGGCGAGAATAAAAGTCGCAGCAGCGACCTGACAGCTAGGTTCCGACTGACAGCACAGCTGTCGTCGCCACACAATGCTACAATACTCTCGAAGTGAGGAGACAAGTGAATTATAAAGCTGAATTTTAACTTGGACAGGAAGTGTGTGCATCAGCCTTGATATAATGCCTTCATACGCGTATAATGCCGTTGAACGGAGGAAGTTAATTAACCTCCTCCGTTAGGGTAACTAACTTCCTAAGTTAGTTAACTGCTAGCGGGAGGTTTTTTTGAAAGAGCATCAGTTTATAGCAATAAAGCTTGCTTGAGTTCTCTAAACTTCTTGAATTCATTGACTATGAGGAATGAATAATCAGCCTATCGAATGAACTATCGATCGGCCTTGCGTATAAGAAAATCTACGACATGCTTTCTGAATCACGACACTCTTTTTTAATAGGACGCTTGTTAAAGCTGGGGAGAAGAGCGTAATAATTTCACTGAAATGTCGAACGCATGCACGATACGTGTTTCCTTAAGAAGACTTAAGGGACACACTTAGAGACTTACATCAGATGGCTTTGGCGCGGAGTTACCAGGTAATACACTTGGTGGGAGAAAGTTGTCTCAACGTTTACTCGGGTTTTTTTTTCCTTCTTTTTTGCGGGTACGGTAAGAAATCTCCGAAGGCCTGGCTCAAAATGAATCCGCCCTGATGAGTAGGTCCACTTCAACTCTGTTTCAAATGGCCCTAAATCTCCTACAATCTGGCGTAGTTGATTCCAAACGAGCACATGCGCGTCGTCTGTATGCTTTTAACAACGTATTTGAATTGAAGAAATTGCAATAGCCGGCTAGGTTTCCTTATCTTTTAACGAAGTCTAAATGTATCGAATTCTCGAGTTTCAAAGCGAGCAAATTTGCTTGCATTTTTCTAAATCGCTTTTCGTTGCTGCTTTAAATACGTATAATGATTCAGAAAAGTATACACTGAAGTTTCGGGCTGGTATGAATCGAATGTGGGGATGGACATAGCGTCTATTTACGAGACATATGCTGTGAGAAAATGACGATCGTTGGAGGTGCGCCACGCCTTCCTCACATGAACTCCCGTAGGCTCAGCCAATTGGCTCAACGTGCACTGATGACAAAACCCGCAAAAAATATTTCAGTGAGAATACGATCTCTGTATAGCTCGGTCTTCTTTCTCCTCATATTCTGAACTTTCTTAAAAAATGTATCAGAACGAAAGGAGAGATTGGTTAATTACTCACTGCAGTGTTCTTTAACATAAAGGATGAGGATGGCAATGGCGACGCGGTACAGAGCGCGCACGCCTTCCAATAGGAAGCAGTCCATCACACGCACCTGCACGGTGACAAAGCACGTGTAAGAACGTAAGCGACCAGTCTGCGAAAAAGGAACTATTACTCAAACACCTGCAAGTGACTGCAGGAAAACAATACTATCAATCAATATTCACGTCGCAAAATGCATTAAAGAGTCAGTATAAAAATTCAAAATATAGCCATCTCGATCGGATCTTACCCCATCTAACATGAGCGGCCTTTTACAAATAGTAACACGAAATTACTGCACGGCAGCAAACATACATGTATACAGTTTCAGTAGGATATACAAATATGATAGGTGCAGTAATAGTATCTTTCACTGCTGTGGTCCCGGACAGTCATTCGGTCCTTTACTACATACCAATGTACCTTACAGCATAAATTTGGGAACCCTCACCTTGAATTCTCCGTTAATTTGCTTACGGTGCGACGTCATAAATGACGCTGCTTAACTAAACAACGGACTATTAAGGACGGTGCAATGGAGCCATTTAAATAATTTTTGACCACTTGGGTTAAATTATCGTGCACCCGAGTAACGACACATCAGCGTTTTCTAGCGCAGTTCTTAGGCGCGCCTTGCTGCGTTGAGCGTCGCCGTGCCTCGGCGTCCCTTGGCACAACCGAGCGAACGAGCACAGCGAAGGAAGAAAGAGCGAACGCGGAGCGCAGCGGGATCAAAGACGGTGATAGCGAAGAGAGCGCGAGGAGGTAAACGAATCAAGCTACCCTGGAGCACTACCGGATTGCGCTCACGTCCGCGGGTCCGCGGCAATGGCGGCACCGGCCAAGCGGGGGAAAGAAAAAAAAAAGAACCCGAAAGCTCGCCTTCTCGCACAGTGTTCACCGCGAGCGTTTCCTGGTAAAGATTATGGTTGCATAGCCTGCAGTTGCCAGGAAGCGGGAACTGTGTGGCCGGTCTATATATAGAGCCGCGCGTCGCGGCACTGCCAGTTGGTATCGGAAAATAAAATCACTTATAGAGCTGCGCTCATATTTCACATCAGGAAGTATGGTAATCATCGGTGATTTTTTTTGCATTTTACTCCGACGAAAACGCCGCCGGGAATCGAACGCGTCACGTTCTGGTAATCAGCACCTTGATTGCGCCAGATTGCGCCGGGAACCTTTGGCAACGACACGCCTTGGTTTCTCAGTAGTTGTGGCATTCATCTGCTAAGCAAGAGGTTATGGGTTGAAAACCTGGTGATCCTTAAAGGCAGCGTTTCCATTGCTCCAGAGAACAGAAACGCTCGCCAACCGCTCGAATCATAAAAGAAGAGATACAAATGGAAGAAAAGAATAAAACGAACCAAGGTGGTCAAAATTAATCCTGATTCCCAGGTTACATTGTCTCATAGCCCCATGTGTTCTTCTGCGCCATTAAGCCTAACTGATTATTCGAAAACATCTTCCATCGACAGATGCACAATCGCTGACTATCGAACATGTATAACGCCCTGAGCAACCAGCACGTCTCTCGAGCAAACGGCCATTGCCAAATGACAATCAGTCGATAACCGAAGCTGTCCCGCTCGAAATACATGCAAAGCTGTTTATTATTCCTCACAAAAAGCCCAGTGAAGCTTGCTGGCATAAGGCTATCTTATAAGTTATATTCACGCAATGTTATATGAATATGTGTTGGATAATTGAACCTGTACCTACTCTTGGAACACGATCCTGTTCTTAGATGCTAGATTCACGCAACGTCGTCTGAATATTCTTTGTCTCCTTGAGTGAACCTGAATTTACTAAAGGTTTGCATACTGTTCACAATGTAAGAAGACACGTTAGTTTACCTTGGCGACCACAGACAAAAGTAAGAGGAAGCTTTACGTCGTAATCGTACATAGAAAGATAGCAACGAAGAAAATGTGTTCGCTTCATATATGCCGCATTGATTTTGATTAGATGGTCGTCTGTGTAAAACGAAGTTAAAATGCGCGTACAGTTGGAGGTATATGTAAAGGTAAAGTAATCTATGATTTACAAAAAATGCTCAAAACTGAGAAACTAAACGAAAGGAAACTTCAAGTTTACGACTTCTTAATTGCAGAATAAAAACAGATACCACATTACTGTTAGCTGCCTTGATTAGCCTGTCCACATCTGACAGATCATGTGTACTGTGCGCCACCCTGAAATCCATCGCTGACTTGTCAATTGTACAGAAAGCCTCACGCAATAAGTGAAACAGTATCACGTAGGCTCTGTGATATATCATTCATTTTCACTTCGGATACTTTATATGCAAATGGCAAACTTGCGATTTCTATTGCAATGGTGAGCTACAAAGTTGTAATCTTGATGCCGAATCTGTCACCTTCTTAGTCTTAAAAGCTTTCACAATTTTTATAATGCGTAAAAACGCAAGCTGAACAAATGGTTGGAAAATTCAGTGGACTTTAGTATGTTACCCACACTGGGACAAATTTCATTACCGTCAGGTCTGCGGATGCCCAATGAAGAAATTTTCGCCTTTTGTATTTACTAGAATGCATAAATCCCAGATGAAAGGAAGCTAAATCTTTAACTCGATCTATTTGACGCATCGCCTTGCGCACCAGATGATAGAACGGTAGGCCGCGAAAGATCCACAGCTGCCACGTGGAGAAGATCTTCTCCACTTCGTCCTCTCGGCGAAACTTGCGGAGAAGCCGCGAGTACGTCTTCTTCTGAATCCATGCGAGGAAAAAAAAGAAGTCCTGGAGTCACGTGTGTATACTTCACAGTGTGCAGGGAGCGTGAGCTTATTTGTTATGTCTTAATTTTGGACGATTTCGATGCCGTCACAACTGTCACTATGCGTAATCGCTATATAGACAGGCACACGCTTTGCAATGCTTTCTGGAGATGTGGAGAAGTAGCTCACGCTGCCCGGACGTCCTGCCTTATAGACGAATAATGGTTACTCTCAGCATGCGCCATCAATTATGGGCGCCGTCGACTAAATGCACACAGTCCTGTGCCACTACGGTTGAATTACTCTGCGATGAATAAATGTTTTTCAACACGAGTACAGTCAACTGCTTTCACTGCGCTTTATTTTAATGCAATAGCACTTATATGGACACTCCAGGCGAAATGTCGCCGTCGTCGTCACCCTCGGCGCCGGCATTGACGTTCGACACGGATAAACGTAGGTAGGCATGCGGTATGATTATCCGTGCCGTATATGCAGGTTATATTGCTACACTATTCAGTCACTAAAGTTGCTCAACCAAGTCTTGCGTTCTTGACTAATCCTCGGAATTCCGAGAATGACAGCCCGTAAACAGATGTCATTAAACATAACATTCACAGCGCATGACCTTTATCCTAAATATTCTGAAAATATTGAAAGTGCCAAAACATATCATGATCAAACCTGAAAGTGAATGCCATTTTTGCGGGCGCGGCTCGTGACGGGCAGCGCAGCGGTGCCTCTTCAATATCATTGCAGGCCCTATAAGGCGTGTTAACACTTTTAATGGTGCCAGATATATTGGCACACCCGCGTATGTCACGTCGACGGTAGTCGGACCCGAGTATAGTTAGAACACTGCCCGAGAAGTTTAAGCGCAACGCTAAACTTTTCTACCACAGTCAGTGCTTCGCCCTTCGGGCGAAACAAAAAGAATTTCGCCATATTGTCGCATTTTCGCAACTACAGATGTGTCTACACTTGAGATGTCATAATACAATAAGAGCTGCCACTGTAACTAGATAACGTTAGCTTGATGTTTACTGCTCGTTCCACTGAGAGCAAAGAATATACATCAGCAGCTCGGCCGACACTATGCTATACCAGCACCGAAAGGCAAGACAATTCTCGGGCTCCGTCACCGAGGAGATTGAACGTGGCGTCGACGGTGCTTCAAATCTGCTTCCTCGTTGTTGATACCAAATGTACTCCGCCTCTATAGAGGCGCTGAAAACCTCAGCGCTCGAGCAGAGCATGCGCCGTCAGTGGGACCGCACAACAACGGCTACACCAACGGCGTTCTTGCGCCTCGTGCGTCCGTGTAATTGCTATTGCGATAAAAAAATCACAGGGAGTACTTGCAAATGATGCCTCACAGAGAGAGTCAAGTGAGCCGCAGACGTACCTCCAGGTGCTTGGTCAGCCGCATTAGCGTGTGGCTAGAAATGTCGTGCGTCAGTCGCGTCTGGCTCAGGTGCCGTACCGCAGTGCTGTCCACGAGGGCACAGACGCACTCGTACGTCTGCGCAATTAGAAGGTCAGGTGCATGCGTAATGCCGTGTTACGCTCAGGGTTTGATCACAAAAATTATCACAAATGCCCAATAACGCGATTTCGTATTTTTTTGTAATTCCTTCAATTCCTACAGATGGCGCGACCGCTCCGTTGCAGAGAAGTTGCTATGTTTTGAGCGAAAACACGCAGTTTTCGGCTGAGCTCCACACAACATGGAAGGTACACACACTGGGGTGTGGGTACTCCTCTGCTGTCTTAGTACTTTCACTTCGAACAACATTTGTCTTCTTATAATTTAAAATCGGTTGAACGTGCTGGTTTGCCCGCTCCATCGTTTCATCTTGTTTTGTTTTGTGAGTGTCGTTTTGTATGTTGCTGTGTCGTTTGATATTACGTTGTTCTGTGTCAGTGTCGCTTCATGATGTGTATTCTCGTTTCGCATGTGTCATTTCGCGCCATTTTGAATAATTTCTGTATGTCGCCATGTCGTCCGACATCGGGTTGTTTTGTATCGCTTTGCTTGCATTGTGTCGTCTTTGGTCGTTATTGTTTGGTATCCCATCGTATCATGCCAGGTAGCTTTGTATTATTTCGGGTCGTCTGGCATCATGGTGCAACCTGTTATTCCGTATTGTTTTCGACTGTGTTCCCTTCCGTTCATTATGGTCCTGCCCAGTCGATCAGTCAATTCACTCGTTCATTCGTTTGCTCGCTCAGAACCAGATCTACATCTGTGCTCTCACAACGAGAATCCCTATGTCGAAATGATTCCTTCCTATCATTGCTTTGTGCAGCATTACCGCCGCTTCACGACACGCTTTTCTGCCTAGGCGTGATCCGTGGCCATGTTGCCAACTGTCGCTGGTATATGGCAGAAAATGGGCGTAGCGTATCTGTCCGGAAGGATCAATACAGATAATGGTAGGTTCTTCTAGCTTCTAGAGCTCAAAGGTGTCTGCGTGTCGGCGGGTGAGCATTCACAAGTTCGTGCAGTTATTACGCGTTTTAGCACGGTTCTTAGCGAAGGACGAAAACCACTAACACTGTACTGTGGGCATCCCATCCTTGTTGTCTTATTGCTTTTACTGCGAATAGAATTTGTCGGCTAATAAATTTGCTGAAAGTGCTGCGTTCTGTTCCCTTTCTGTTTCATCAAGAGTTTTCGAGTGTCCTCGGGTGACCGTGCATACCATACGTATATTTAACTCAATAGTCAGCATTGCTTTAACTTTCAAGAAAGTGTAGGAGTCACAGAAATTCACTTTGTTTCGACGCATTGTTCAAGTCTGGTTACACGCACCTGTTCCTCGGGCAAATAGTGGAGCAGCAAGGATGCGACGGGATGCAAAATCGGGCAGTAAGTGACGAAAGGATGGCTAACGGACATGACGAAGAGAACCCGCTCAGCGCGCCTCTGCCCCTCAGTGGAGAGGAGGTACTCCTCGTCAAAGATGGGGTCCACGAACGCCGGCATGTTCACAGGCCACTGCCCGCCGAGGGACTCCCTGACCGTGCTGTGGTAGAAGTCGCACGGCGCAGTCTCCCTCATGTGCTCCTGGCACAGCTTCAGCCATAGCTCGCCTCTGTTCGGGTCGTCGATGGGCCAGTGCTGGGTTCGCATTAAGGTCTTCGCCTGCGTTCATGAAACTATGCAGTACACTGTATTGTGTGTCTTATCTCGAAGCATTTTTGTAGCACTCGCATTGCGTCTGGGATGTCTCCGGCACGTTTTACCCGGCCGCGCTGGTCCAAGGCGCAACAAGTCTGGAGAACGAACACATGCGCAGTCAACGACTATGGTAGCTGCCCGGCTTTCTTGATATAGATTCTTTTTGTCGAGGAGTGAAGGCGTAGCATTCAACGCGGACAAGTTCAAAAGGATAAAAAGAACCTCTCTGAACGCTTTCATAGCAATAGGCTGAGACTTCACTAGCCTCAGCTGTTGCGGCGAGTTTGAAGAAGTTACCGCGTTACTTTTCTGTGTTACTGAGGTCACCTAACCTAAAGCTTCTTTGTGGCAACCGACAGATTAAGGTGGTATGGTAGGTGGTGGAAGTTTGACTATGGCTAGTAGGGTTGACTGGTAGTAAGGAGTGGGAGGGCTGACATGGATGCATCCGCACTCGGTCGGCAGCGGCGGCAATTGAACGCTGAAGCTTGATGACGGAGAAATGACACAAATAGCGGATAAATAAGGACATGGCGGGATTAGGCACTCGCTGTCAAGTGTGTCCTGTCCTCTCTGCCTTGTGTCGTCTTTCGCGCTGTTTTTTTGTCATGAAGCCGCACCAACAAACTCAAGTTCACACCGTTTTGTGAAAGATTGCCTTGCACCAACTTACCACGGTGTGTGGAATTTGCGGAACTAAATAAATGATTTTGTGCGGAACAACGTGTTCTCATATTAAATTGCTTTCTTCACAGTACACGTTTTGTCTTTGCGCTCACCTCCTTGATCTTCTTCTCCTTGACGAACTGGACGACGTCCGTATAAGATTTAGTGACAGGGGTAGGAGAAGCAGGCAACGGCTTAGGCAGCTTGCTCGCATCGACAAAGTCTCGTTGGAAGCACGAAGGCAACGTCATCGTTCACCTGGTGTCGGCAATCACGGTCCTGCATATTTTAAAACCACACTAATGATAAATTTATGCTCACAAATGCTTCTTTCTAGACACTGATCTTCGGATAACAATGATGAAGATGACGACGACAACAACAAAGATATAACCGTGCAGAAAAAGCAGTGTGAAAGCAAGATTGGAAATTGTCATTCCTAAAGTAAGGCAATTATTAACATTTTTATTTAATAAACAATCGTGGGAAAGCTCGCAGGACAAGAATAACCGCACTATTTATTCTCGCTGTGAAGCAAGTTGAATCAAACCAGATTAAATATGTTCCAATGCGTAATTAATGACAATGCTCGCAAAATTCTCCATCAAGGGATGGAAACGACTATCGTCTTAAGATAAATATCTCAGAGCTTTATGCAGTGTACCCTAGTGATTAGCGTCGTGATGCAGAAATTCAGCTTACTGGTATCTACGATTTCGAAAAGCAGAATAGACTAGTTTGTCATTAGGAATGTTATCATAGAAGTCTTCGACATCCGATGAGAACGTATACACGAGGTTATTAAAGCTCCCCTTCACGAGATGAACGTCATGGCGGACTACCAAAGAAGGTCCTGCAAGAACCAATTAACTTTTTTTGAGATGACATCAATAAAATTTGTTGAGACATGCAGCCAATCTCGAGTATTACAGTCTGAGGACACGCTATAGGAACTGTTCTACTTTGCTAGGCATTTCTTTCCGATGCAATCACCCTGAAGGTGCAATGGTACTTATGTGTGTTGAGTAAGAACAATCTTCTCAGCACGTCTACAGAAGTGAGAGGCCCGGCTGGCCAGCACCGGTCCTCTGGACCAGGACATGGCCTCCAAGATTTGCGAGCACTGGTTGGTTGGCGGCGCGCGCAAATCTCGGAGGCCATTACCAGGCGAACCTGCTTTTTAGGGCTCGGCGGACGGCCAGGGCCCACGGCGTTCTAGTCTGGGCCCGCTTAGGGTGATGACGTCGCCTACTCTTCTGACAGATAATTTATTACTACTGCTATGTCTACCGTTCTCTTTACAGTCAGTTTTCTATTGGCGAGTTATGGAACTGGAAATGTCATGCTTATTTTTTCGTTCTCTCTTCTTTTGAATGTTGAACTTTCGGTGATATGTAGTCAAAGACAAATTAGAGGCGCAAAACAAACCTCTGTTCCAAACATTCTAAAGGTTTTAGCTGTCCGTCTGAAAATGCGACAACCCTTACGAAAGTGGACTCGGCGAATGCCGAACCAGAATGATTTATCCGTTTTCATGCGTATTGATAAAGGCCTAACAAAAAATTTGCCATTGTAATGATTTCTCTGAATATTTACACTGACTCTCCTCACCCCCAACTCTGGAATCTCGAACAGATAGCTCCTTGAAGTACGAATAGATCTGGCTGCTAGCGAAACCAAATTTCTTAGCGTCAAGGAGAAAGTTGAGGCTCTTACAGTACAAAACTTAACGTTTCACAGCCTCATATAATTTTTTCTCTGTCTCCCAATGTAAACAGCAACACTTTATCAGATTTTACAGAGCGATGACTACTTCGCCGTTCCCAGCAAGTAAGCTTGGTGTTTGCCCCGCTTTGGCAATTGCTGCTTGATTACCGAGTGTGTGTTCCGCTTCAAGTTCGGCTGAGCACGTTCTCGGAAAAGCAAAGCAGCCGTCGCCTCGTGGTTGTGTACCCGCCTCCACTGCAAGAGGACGTGGGTTCAAAACCCAGCTGCCGCTGCTAACCCAGTGATTATATAGATAGGATAAGGCTTACCCGGCCTGGTGCTCGACTTTTTTTACGGGTGAATTGTCCTGGAGGAAGGAACCCGGGCCAATGCAAATCCAGGTAAACCCTGTGGGCAGAACAAGAGCCCTCAAAAGGAGGGGTGTCTGCACACTCCCATGGCGGTAACTTGCGTTGTGGCATCCCTAAGCACTAGCGCATGTTCTGCTGAGATCCACGGCAAGCGCTAACCAAGCATTCCACCCAACTGTCAACGGTCATCGGATTTGGAGGCTCAAGCACAACAGTGACGTGCCCAATGTTCGCGTCTTTATTTGTCGAGGCTAAAGCACCGGCACTTGCTTCACTCCGAACAGCCAGCGCCGTCTGCCTCGGACGTTAAATACTTTGCCAGGGTACTATAACTTCCACAGTTCCCTTCAAGCTTCAATTATACGCACAGTGGCTGGACTACAGAAAATAGTGACAGTAGAGATCCATACAGGGCATCAAAGCTTTAACTATCATAGGTCAGCGGCCGGAGATCACTAACGGGAGCAGCTATGGCTGTGGTAGGCCGCGTTCTTCTGCGAACGGATGGCAGCTATGAAAATTGAGCGTTATAAATTTGCAATTTGGCACTTACGGCAGGTTTTTGGTGACTCCGAAGGGAAGGCAGTCGCTGAATCGGTTCCAACGACCTTTGCAAGGAATCAAAATGGCGATAATGATGATGATCAGTCTGAGCCACTGGCTCAAGCTGATCGGCCAAGAGTGGTGTGATCTTCATAATCTTGTGAAAAAGTTTAAATTCAAGGGAGAGTATAATACAAAGGGATAAGACACTTTTGCTTGTGAAATGTCAAATATGGCGTTTCGTCGTGATCATGCACGTGTTCTGGACAGTGCGTGCTGTAAGAGAAGACGAAGACGGCGATAGCGTGTGCGTCGCTTGCGTTTACTATTATTATTATTATTATTATTATTATTATTATTATTATTATTATTATTATTATTATTATTATCATTTCTTGTGAAAACGCACATGTCAAATGGATAAATAGGGACATAGGATGAGAGCAAACTGGCAACTTCCAATGAAAGGGCCACAACGCCAGCCATTTCTTTAGGATGGAGGAAATAGAAAAGGAAGTTGAAGATAGGATAGTCAGAGACGTTTGTTGCGCCGTATTTGCTTATTTAACTGAAACAAAACGATTACCCTACCAATATTATTGTATCTTGATTCTACATATGAGATCTGCTTTGTTTCACCTTAATTGGTTTCTCCAAATTATTCTCTAAGATTAACTCTCTTGATTGTATCCTCTTTTAACATTCACCTTTCAGTTAGTCTGACTGCTCGCTCGCATAGTAGTCTAGTTATTGCTACATCTCCTTTTGGTTTTGTTTTCTTTTACTTTGCGTTTCTCGTTTTTAAATAATAATTTCCTTTAGCTACAAGCTGACGCCCGATTCTTGGCCTATCCCCCGTAGTAGGTGCGAGCCATGACACAGGTTCATCATCATCATTATTATCATCATAAGGAGGCTCCAGCCGCGGTGGGTATGTGCCACTGACTTTAAGTTCATCATCTTCACCATGTGCCACTTGTGCAGAGGAACAATTGTTCCTCTGCACAAGTTCGTTGTATTGTTGTATTGTTGTTAACAACAATAAAGAGGAACGAAGCAGCAAGATGGGCAGGCCACAAAGACTAATGTAAAGCAACGACTAAGATTAGAGGGTGCAAGTTTGTCTGGTATTCTATTTATTTTACACCTTTCTGGTAGCTTATAATTTACAAAATTTGCGCGGTGTAACCATGCTAGGAAGCATTCCTCGGTGACTGGCCCTGTACTCATCTCCTATTTCCCCAACTCCATTACCCTTAATAGGCCGATACTATGTCATTCTTTTGCGAAGAATGGAACCACGCTTTACCATACCATTCCGCCTCAACATAGTGTTACGGGAAAAGAAGAAGAAATATATTTACAGAAGATTTACAATAACTGTAGACGGGTGACAAGATCGTAGTTAGCTCGCGAAGTTTAGAGCGTCGTCTTCTTCGGAGTAATCTTAAACTTCTTCATCGGCATGTCCCAGTATATATTCCTAAAAATTACATTCGTAAACCCATCTCAACGCTGGATACATTGCCGATCCCCCGTTGAAAACCTTTCTTGAGGACCAACAGAGCCAAATTTCCCTCGTGAAAACAGACATCGGTGATTTCCGTCTGACAGAAGATTAGGGAATCCCCTTTGCGCGAATGGTACGTACCCCTCTATTCTACAGTGTTCTGGTGGAATGTTCAAAGCGGACGCGGGTTTGCGGTCTTCTTGTTTGTCGCAACAGGGGCAGATTACACAAAGCTCTTCTTTCGCAAGGGCTGTTTGTAATTGGCCGGCCGCCTTTCGCTGACAAGTCCGACATGAATATATGGTTGAATCTGGCCTTACGAACTCTGTTAGCGTTCCTGCTTTATTGTTGACGACAGCCTGAAAGGCGCAAACACATATATACGAAAAATAAAGTAGACGGACAAACGGACCGCTGCTATGAGGCTGTCATTAAGATGTACTAACACGCGCAGCAACAGGTACTGCTTCTTTATTGCTAATGCGGACGCGGATTTCTGCAGTATGCCGCGAAAGCAAAAACCAATTTAAGCTTTCCCGCCTGCGCCCTGGTCAACGCCTGGCGGCGGCGGCTGTGAGAACAGTGGCGCCGCGTGTTGCCAGGAGGGTGAAACCGCTCACCATCCTCCACCGCGGCGTACGTTTTATTCTTGATGGATGGCGCCACGATTCTGTTACCTGGGTGTTTTTCTCCTGTCTGGCAACGCGGGAGATCACGCGCACTATACTTACTTTCAGTAATCATTGCACCGAATTCGTTAAAACTTGCTGCATTAAAGAAAAATTTAGAATCTACTGACTGTAGGGAGCATATCTTTAATTTAGACCATCAGTAACAAATAATAAATGTCGCAAAGCTTAAAAACATAAAGCATCAACTTTATCACTCTAACTTAGCAATGAAAAACAAGAGAACATTTCTATAAACTGAATCTATTGTGACATCTAAAGAGAACAAAACTTATGCTCTCTAAATGAAATAAATTTTAGACAACTGATTTAGAGTGGCCGCCCACCTGACTACCATGTGTGGGTGTTCGGTGCCCACCATATATCGCTGTTATTTTTCATCGGACATAATGAAAGATTAAATGAATAATGAATATAAACATGCATCGAACGTTCACTCTTAAAAAAAATGTGGTTGATCCCTCTTATATAGGAATCGGTATAGAACACGAAAGTGAAACGTGTCTTCACAGAAGTAGTGTAATGTTTATTGCACATTGATATATAATGTCTATTGGTGTTTTGTGGCTAAAGCGCCCTTAGGCGTTGATGCACCCATGCTGACGCCTGGTGGCACGTCTCCTCCATCACGACTACCAACGTCGATGACCATGAGCAACCGTCGTGCATATGGAAGCTGCACTACGCTGCACACGCTAGCACAACGCGAAAGACGAAGCACGTAACTGACACACTAATACAACGCGCAAGACAAAGCACGTAACTGAATCGTCACCGAGTCAAATCAGCGCGTACAGCGCGTCGTAATTGCAGCCTCCGCGATCAACTTCAGAAACATTTTCAGAGCTAATTGCGGAGGCCACGCTCCGCTGTGCTGAGTACGGTGAACGTTACCTAGGTGGCGTTGGTAGTGCTTCTTGATGCCAGCGTCCCTTCGAATGCTGGCATCGAGGCGTCGTAGTGCTGAGACCACCGAAGCGTTCACTGTCGGTGCGCGTTAGTGTCATAATGCAGTACTTCTCTTTTCTGCTCGTAGGCGGCGGCAACGCCCCGAGCAAGAGCGCGGGTACACGGAGGAGTGTTAGATATATAAGGCGCGTCTGTGTAGCTCTCTGCAAATGCGTTTGTAGCGCAATGGGTTAAACGCTCGGCGATCTATCGTCGCGGACCGAGAGGTCGTGGGTTCGATTTCCAAATTTTGCATGTTTGTGGAACTTTTTCTTCTGGTTTCTTTCTTTGTATTATGTTCGTGTACATTGTAAGAACGTCATATCCGTGACGGAAATACGTCAGTGAAGTCTTGGTGGACCCCGGCATAAAACACCTTCGTGTTAAAAAGGTCGTCATATTCACTAAGTAAATACTAACACGTTACTAGTCCCAAAAAGCCGCGGCGGCCGCATTTCGATGGAGGCGAAATGCAAAAACGCCCGTGTGCTTGCGTTGTAGTGCACGTTAAAGAACCCCAGGTGGTCAAAATTAATCCGGAGCCCTCCACTACGGCGTACCTCAATCAGAACTGGTTTTGGCACGTAAAACCCCAGAAAGAAGAAAGAAGAAGTCCCAAAAAGCACTACCTTCTTAGTAAGTGCAGGTAGTAAAACGATGGTTAGTACTTTTCACTACCTGCTGAAGCTAGCAAAAAGCACTAACTTAGTAGTAACTAAATACTACCTCGGTAGTGCAGTTACTAACACAACTGAAATATCATTACCAACAATACAATGGGACCTATTCGATTTATAAGTGCCGCTTGCATTGTCCTATGAAATCGATGGTATTGTAAAAGCATAAAAAAGTAAAAAAAATAAATATACATGAAAAGAACCGCGTTATATTGCTATATATTAAGGCATTAATTGGTGGCATATACATATATATATATATACGTAATGTAAATTTGCCAAGGACATGAAGCCGCACTGCACTGACTCCGGGTAAGAATGTACTACATATGTCCAACAAGCAACGACAAGCAAGAAGACATATATAGAACGACCAAGGTGCTACACAACACTTACTGAAAGAGCGACTTCACCAGTATTTATAGGCCTAGTTTGAGGGAGCACATGGGCACCGGTGAGCACCTATGTATTTGGAGAAATAATCAAAGCTTTGTGCTGAAATGTCTAAAGCCTACTGTCGGTGCATATGTGTGATACGACGTCGCGTATATCTGTTAATCCAACATAATGAACAATACTACAGTTAATCTCAATTTCGCATAAGACTGTTACAATCACAGCAAAATAGGCCAAGGCCAGACAAGTTAGTAGTTGCTTAGTAGTTACTTAGTAAAAACTACTAAGAAGCATTTCTGGTTAGTAAAGGCAGCACTTACTAGCTTTACTAACCACTGGCGAGTACAGAACTAGTCAGAAGGTAGTAAAATACACTGTAACCTAGTAAAAACGTGCATTTACTAGCTATTTACTAAGTTTATTTTTAAGAGTGTTTTATGCCACAAGTCAAACTTTCGAACAAAAAAGATTGTTTAGACAACTTTGCGAGTACCACATTTAAAACTTTCGTAAGTACAGTTGCAAAGTTGCGTAAGCTGCAACTCATTTATACAATTCTGTCGCTTCGGATGCTTGTAACTGATGTTTACGAAAACTATGGTATCTAAATTTTTAGTTTAGAGTTAAGGATGGGGAAACATGTTATTTATCTTGGGGCTTTTAAGCTTAAAGCGATTTATGCAAAAGTTACATGCCTGAAATCATGATTTTATACAGTGTGTCTTCCTTCTAGCTGCATTATTTTCTTTAATTGCCTGTGACACCAGGATTCTAACCCTTGATCTAAATTACTCAATGAGGTGGTTACTGCTACGAAAAATAAAATGCTTAATTGAATAATTCACCAAATTGGGCTCTTTAACTTTGGAGTTCAATATTTTATGGCACATATATCAATCTATGAAATGTAGCAGGTGAGTTCGCATGGCATATCCGCCAAGAAAGAATTCTGAGGACTGCAGCAGTTTGGAGATAATTTTCACAGTGACCGACGAAATGCATTGGCGTTCCAATTACTTCTGTACGTCAATGTATAAAGCAGTCGTTTTCTTTCAAACGTAAGGCCTCATTCACACAGCCGTCAAACGCTCCGTCACGTCACCGTCACGGCATCCGTTTTCATCAGGGAAGAGGGTTTCCGAGTCGCTTTCCCCTCAAAAACGGCTCGCCGGCGACGCAGAGCGGTGCTCTACGTTTCCGTCGCCAGCACGGTGACGGATCCCCGCCCCTCAAATATCGACCAATCAGAAATTAAGAAGCCGACGCTAAATACAGTCATATTACAAAGCTGAAGCTGGCAACAGCAGCGGCGGCTGGTTTGTTTACATGCGTGCCAGCATTGGTTCCACGTGCGGCACGTCGAAAACTCAGCTGTGCGTTTCGGTGGTGCTCAAATGTGCGACATGGACCACGCCGATGGCCGAACTTGCGATTTCTACACATTTTTCGCCCCCACGTACTTCTTCGTCGCCGAGCTTTGCGCCCTTGTTGCGGTCTCCGCTTTCAAATCAAGAACAGCAGCAGAAAACCGCTCGGCATTGCGAAAGTCGCCTATTCGTACACTGCTCCGTCGCGCCTGCTGTGCGTTTTTTTTTTGACGTGACGGTGACGTGACGGAGCATTTGACGGCTGTGTGAATGAGGCCTAAGAGAACAACAGTGCATTCTTACGGCAACTCTGACGGCGCATATCTCGAAACCAGTGCAATCCTCAGAATTCATTCCAAGTCGATATGCCCTGCAAACCCACTAGGAACAATCCGCTGATTGCAATATGCGCCGTAAAGTAATTATTAAAAGCTAATCGATAGAATTGTGGTAATTATTCAACTAAGGACTTATATTTCTCGTAAAAGTAATGGCTCCCTGAACGATTAATATATAAGAAGGATTAGCATGGTGTTATTTGCCACAGACAGTTCCTCAAGATGTGGTGCCGTTAAAAACAGACCCTATATATCTAGCAGTAAGTAGAATGAATCTTTCGCTTTCAAATTCTACAAATTGTGTTCGAAATGCTTCACTAGTTATCTAACAAAAGCACCCTTTAACTTCGCACTTCCTGGGGCATACCGTGCCCTCAAACAACCGTAGTCCATCTTGCGTGGCCTCCATCCGCTTCATATTATTGTTTAATGTTACTTTGGAGCACAATACGGTCTTTGCCCCAAATATATAGAAAAGTGCGCATCGTATGCAAAAAAAAATACCATGTGTTAAAGTGTAAAGCCTGTTTCACACGCTGCGATTAGAGCGAAAAAATATCTGCTCAGTCACTCGCGTCGCAATGCGATTTTCAGGGGGCTCATTTTAGAGGATACCTATTTCAACAATGAGATGGTGATAATGATGGGGATGACGGTCGTGCCCTTCGTAACAGGTCTCCGTGGTCTGTCCCAGTGTTCAAACCGGTGTAGCTACAAAAAAAGAAAACAAAAAACGTACAAATAAAGAAAGAGAAATGCAGTTCATGCGACGCCCAGGGTTTCTTGCTGACAGATTTTGTCGCACCCACCGCATAAATATTCAAATGTAATAAAAAAATCTTGTGTGGTATTTTATTATTCACTGATCTGTAATATGAGCAAATGATACCCGTGCTTTGTAATTTAAAAATGCTTTGAAGTATAAATTTATTTTGGAGTGTGCAATAGCGGTTCCTCAAATTTAGGCATGGACGACTTTCACAGCTACACGCAGCTCTTGAGCGCTGTGCGTTGTCTCGCGTGGCTTGTATGTCGTAGTAATCAGCCTGCATTACAACAAATTAGATGACCTATGAACAAGCTTATCTGGCTGCCCTCATCGCATATGTAGTGTTCAGAATTTGGGTGCACCAAAGTCATCGTGTCAACGCAGTAAGATCCTCATGCTCCCCAAGCTTATTATCAGCTTCTGAACTAATGAATTGCGTTTAGTGCTCGTTATTGCGCATAAGCAGTGCCTGCCATATTCTTGCACCAGACGCAGCAGCAAGAACCAACACGCAAGCCCACGTGTGCTACAGAAGGAAGCCGCAAATGATCTCTGTGTGATTACTGAACTTGGAATAGAACTTGTGTTGTGAACTTAGCTCTAGCCTTAGCTCTAGCCTGTTTCTAGCCAGGTTAGCTTTAGTCTGGTCCGTCCATCGCGGCGCGTGGGCTGTAACTATGTATAGGAATCCCCTATGAGTATGTGTAAAGGCTTAAGAGCCGACACCACAATTTTTTATGAGCTGCAGTTACTTGTGTACGCAGCATAATAGCACTCTAACAGACGTGGGTGACGTGTGTGTTTTCGAACTGTGTCTCGCGCATCAAGTAAACTGTGAATCTGTACCAAGAAGCTTAAAGCAATATGCTCCAGTACCTAGTACAGTACAGACCACTTATAACGTAACCGCTTATAGTGCAGGACCGGATATAGTGCGGTCTTTTCAGACTCCCGTTAATTTTCTCATAGCACTCCATATACACGTATCGCTTATAGTGCAGTTGCGGGAAACGAAATACTGGTTGCAGTGCGGCTGCCTGGGAGTACAGAAGTCAGCGAGATGGCGAACGCTCCCCTCAAACGGGCGCCCCAAGGAGTGCTCGAGGAAGAAAGAGAGACGAAGGGGAGGAGAAGGGCACGTGGTGCTAACGAACAGCCAGTGAGGCTGAAACCAGAATCTTGAGTGCGAGTCGTGAAATATCACGGCGCGATAGCGAGCGAGGGCCACGAAACTGCCAACGCCAGCCAACGCTCGCTTCACGATAACGGTAGTAAACGAAACTTCAGGGAGCGGGCGACGCCGGCAGGGCAAAGGGCGCACGCGTAGACCACGGAATGTGAGGGAGGAGGGCGGCAGGGAAGCGGATTTCGCCTCGGCAACTCTGCCGCTTCGGTGGCTTCCCTCGCCCTCCCTCCTAGCTCCCTCACTTTGGACTGTCACCGTGCGCGCCACTGCCGCTCCAGCCGGCCCGGCGCCAGCTCCCCGAAGTTTCGTTTTCTGCCGTTATAGGGAAGCGGGCATTTGCCGGCGTGGGCAATTTCGTTGGCCGGCCTGGGACAGCGCCGCTGCTTCCCTCTGCGCCGTAGCCGCAGCGTGCAAGGTCAACACGTGACTATAAAGTAGAGGAAGTATACAGGAGAAAGAAGGGTTCACTGCCATTTTGTTCGCGTGGCTACGGTAGCATGGCTGAGACATCGGCACGCACACGCATGTTCCGGCGCAACGCAGAATCGGCGACCTTGCCACTTGAGAGAGGGTGAAATTTCCGCCGCGTTTTCTTTCTTTCTTCTTTTTTTTTTCGCGCGTGAGATTGAGGGGTCTCTCCTAAGCTTTTTCTCATGGCGGTGCCGGAGCAATGCCGGTCAGAGGCGCCGCCGCGTGATTTGGTTCGAATTAACGAGATTCGACTGTAAATTGAATGCAAACGTTCTAGCCGCATTCCTCGACTGTCGCATACGCGTGGCGGCTCGGTGCACATGTTTTGCATATGTGCGGGCCTTGAAAATTGTTGCTTTGGTTATAGTGCGGTACCGCTTATAGTGCGGATATTCGCGACTCCGGCGACTTAGTCATAAGCGGTCTGCACTATAATACATTGATAGGAGTATATTTGTTGGTTCAATAATAAAATAGAGTGCTATGATTATTTTAATGCGTAAGGATTCCTTGTCGAGTACCCCAGCCCATTCACGCGAAAAATGTAATGTTTTGTTTGTAAACAAAAATACGCAACTTACAAATATATTTAGTCGTTATAATCGTGTAAATGTACAGGAGTTGTAGCTTGTAAGTGATAAGGGACAATTAAAAAAAAAACATTCTCACAGAGATTATCCATAGGCATACATAGAGCTCCATAGAAAATGCATGAGAAACTTATAGTAGGGGCGGGCCATCTAAAATTTGGGGGTAGGTCAACTTGAAAATTGGGTTTGGGTCAGCTTGAAATTTGTCAGTGGACTAAATAAAATTTGGGATGGGTTAACCTGAAATTTGGGGGTGGACCAACTTGAAGTTTACAAGTGGGCCAGATTGAAATGTAGGGGTGGGCCAACTAAAATTTGAGGGTAAGTCAACTTAATATTTAGGGATGGGCCAACATGAAAGTTGGACGTATGTTGAAATTGGATATACGAGTATATGCTAACTGAAAAAATCGGCAGTGGGCAAACCTAAATTTGGGAACGGACAAAATTTAAATCTAGGGCGGGCCGACTTGCATGTGGGGGTGGGCCAGTTGGAAGTTTGGGGGTGGGTCAACTTGAAATTGGGGGTTGGGCCAACTTGAAATTTTGGGGTAGCCAATTTAAATTCGGACATGGGCCAACTTAAAATCACGGGTGGGCCAACTTACATTTGTGTGTGGGCCACCTTGAAATCACGGCGCGGGCCAAGTTAAATTTGGGGGTGGCCAACTGCAATTCGGGGGTGGACAAACCTAAAATTTGGATATCATGGTTGTATCGTATGTTGGGCGCCGAACTCTATACGCGTACCGCGCAAGCGCATCGTATGTCAAACCGCAAGCGCCACGTATTCAGGATTCTACTCAAACAGCTTATATGTTATCGGCAGAAAGACACGCCCCTTTCGAAATCCTATATATGTACAAGTGTGCAATACAGCACGTCTAGCTTCCTGGACGCAATGATACATCGTGTCAGAAGTGGATTGTGCATCCAAACATGGCTTTGATGTTCGACGGGCAGCACAGCAGGGACTACGCAATGGATTGGTTGAGGCCGCCTGGTCCGTTGAACATCACGGGGGAAGTGAGCAAGAATTGGCTTACATTTAAGCAGAGATTCGAGCTTTTGCTTACTGCATCGGAGCCGAATGAGAAGCAGTGATCAGTGTCGTCGAAGACAGCGCTCCTTCTCAGTGTCGTAGGTGAGGCCGCCATCGAGATATTTAATACACTCAGCTTGTTATAAAGCGAAGACAAGACCGACTACGGAACAGTCATGAAGGAATTTGATGACTACTTCACGCTCCAGACCAACGAAGTACATGAACGCTACATATTTCGGAAGAGAGTTCACAGCCAAGGTGCGCCACTTGAACACTTCCTACGGAACCTGAACAAACAGGCACGGGTGTGCAATTTCGGCACGCTTCTAGATTCTATGGTCCGAGACCAGATTGCGTGCGGAACCAACGACGACAAAGTGAGAAATAGGCTGCTCCGAAACTGTGAATTGACATTGCAGAAGGCTGAGCACGTTTGCAAGGCAGCCGAAATATCGGCTCTCTGCCAAGAATCTTGGGAACGAGGTCAAAAGCAAGTAGACACCGTTCGCAATGCATGCCCAAACCCCCAAAACGGCGCAAGCCAAGCTTTACAAATGCTTCAAGTTCGGCCGCACACATCAACCTAGAAATTGTCCCGCGTTCGGAAGAACATGCAAGAAATGCCAAGGGAGAAACCACTTTGCGATTTGCTGCAGAGCATCCGTGCTGCTTGGCGGAATTCAAATCACGAAGATGATTTCAGCGTTTTAGAGGTGTCTGCAAGAGGCGTAATAAGCCAACGTGACTAGATGGTTCGAATGAACGTCAACGTCTCGGTCGAACTAAATGTCCATACAGGGCTTCAGGCCAAATTGCTGCCCGTTTGAATATACAATAGAATGCGCTCAAGCCCTGAAATGAATCAAGATAGCGTGCTGCTACATTCATACGGTGGAGACATGATCAAGCATCTTAGAGTCGTCCGAACGAAAGTGACGCTGGGTGACCTAACTGTTCCTCTCGAATTTTTTGTGGTGCACCAAGGTTGCGAGGCAATCCTAGGCCTACAAGCAACCGAACGCCTCGGATGGCCTCGCGCGTTCACAGCGTATCACAGGATGGCTGTGAAGAAATTGTGAAATACTTTCATCACCTTTTCACTGGGACTGGCTGCGTGAAAAAAAGTGGATCACATGGTTCTTCGAGACAACTCCGTGCTAGTCGTTCAACCAGTCCGACGTGTACCGTTGGCCTTGACCATTACGGGGTGAAATCGAGAGGATGGAGCACGCCTGAATCACCACAAGAGTCACTGTGCCTACTGACTGGGTGAGTCCCCTGGTGATTGTTCCAAAAAAGAACGGGAAAATTCTTCTCTGCATTGGCCCTAGGCAAATCAATGAGTGCATAAAGAGGGAGCAATACACGATGCCGTGCCGAGAAGACACAGAAGCCGAGTTAGCTGGTGCAACTGTGTTCTCCCACTTAGATACTAACTCTGGATTAGACCAAATCCCCTTGGATGACTCGACATCGCGGATTTGCACGTTCTCTACCCCATTTGTTCGTTACCGCTTTTTACGATTGCCCTTCGGCATATCGTCCGTCCCTGAGGTGTTCCAAAAAAACTCTGAATGAGATTTTCGAAGGCCTTCCCGGGCATGAAAATATACGTTGACGACATTCTGGCATTGGGATCGTCGGCATAAGAGCACAATGAACGTCTCAAATCTGTTTTGCTAGCAGCCAAACGCACCGGATTAACCTTCAATCCTGATAAGTGTAGTATCGGTGTTCTGGAAATCGAGTTTCTAGGAGATGTAATCGATAAAGCAGGCATCAGGCCGTGCCCGACGCTGATTGGTTGTATGCTGCACAGACCGACCCCAGAAGACAAGCTCGCGGTGCAAAATATGCTAGGTGTCGTAAATTATTTCGACGAGTTTATCCCTTCGTTGGCTCAAAGAACAACTCTTCTGAGGAGCTTGATCAGACAAAATGCTTTCTTCGAATGGACCGATAACCGTGAAAAAGAATGGAAATATCTGTGTGACTGCCTCAGCACACTGCCGTTGTTGTCGGTACTCGATCCGGCCAAAGCAACAAAAGTGTCATGTGATGCATCCCGAGACAGAATCGGTGCCGCTTTTTTGCAGTGTCACAACGCCACATGGAAGCCCGTGGCGTGTGCTTCGCGAGTGTTATTCACAGCGTTATTCTCAAATTGAAAAAGAGGCTATGGCCATGGTGTTTGGCTGCGAAAAATTTATAACTTCGTCTACGGTTGCCAGTTTACTGCTGAAACAGACCACCGCCCTTTGATCGCTATCTCCCAGAAGGGAAATGGCGTCAATACGTCGAAGCTTTTCTCAGTGGAAGGATGGCTACGCTCAAGGCTGGGGACCTAACATCAGATACAATGAAGCTAAAGCGAAAGCGAAAAAAGCGAAAAAAGCGAAAGTCTCAAGCCTGCTGGTCACCCCAGGTCGTATCAGTCGTCACAGAAGGGTGTTGAGGCGCAACCGACAGCACTTGCTACTGACCCGCGAGCCGTTCCGATGCAACGACCAGGAAGTCGACGACGATGACTTCGAGGGAAACTCGGGCCTAAGAAACGGGTCGGCACCTTCAAATATTCCCACGCAGCCCGGTGCCCCAATAAGTGTCTCGTCCACACCAGTCCCAAGGAGGTCCCTCAGACAACGTCGACCGCCTCAACATCTGGCCTACGACCAGAACTTCGCGCAAGCGCCTTAATTGGACAATTTAAATTGCCTGACAATTTTCATTAATGTTTTTCCCTTTTCTTTCTTTTGTTTTTTTAATGCAGAAAGATGTATCGTATGTTGGACGCCGAGTGCTATACGTGTAGAGAGCAAGCGCATCATATGTTCAACCACAAGCGCCATGTATTCAGGATTCTACTCAAACAGCTTATATGTTATCGGCAGAAAGACACGCCCCTTTCGAAATCTTATATATGTACAAGTGTGCAATAAATCAGTTCGGATTTTTCCTACTGCCCTGGCGCAGCATGTCTGGCTTCCTGGACACAACGATACAATCATCATCAGCCTATATTTATGTCCACTGCAGGACGAAGGCCTCTCCCTGCGATCTCCAATTACTCTTGTTTTGCGCTATCTGATTCCAACTTGTCCCTGTAAATTTCCTAACTTCATCACCCCACCTAGTTTTCTGCCGTCCTCGACTGCACTTTCCTTTTCTTGGTATCCATTCTGTAACTCTAATGGTCCACCAGTTATCCACCCTACGCATTACGTGGCCTACCCAACTCCATTTTCCCCCTTAATGTAAACTAGAATATCGGCTATCCCCGTTTGCTCTCTGATCCACACCGCTCTCTTCGTGTCTCTTAACGTTAGGTGTAACTTTTTCGTTCCATCGCTCTTTGTGCGCAACTTGTTCTCAAGCTTTTTTGTTGACCTCCAAGTTTCTACCCCATATGTTATCACCGGTAGAATGCAATGATTGCACACTTTTCTTTTCAACGACAGTGGTAAGCTCCTGGTCAGGATTTGGCAATGCCTACCGTATGCACTCCAACCCAATTTTATTCTGTAAATTTCTTTCTCCCGATCAATGGGTCCCCTGTGAGTAAATGACCTGGGTAAACGTACTCATTTACAGATTATAGAGCCTGACTGGTGATCCTGAATTTTTTGTTCTCTTGCCAGGCTATTGAACATGATCTTTGTCTTCTGCATATTAATATTCAACCACATTCTTACACTTTCTCGGTTAAGGTCCTCAATCATTTGTTGTCATTCGTCCCCATTATTGCTGAACAGGACAATGTCATCGGCAAACCAAAGGTTTCTGAGATATTCACCGTTGATCTTGACTCCTAAGCCTTCCAAGTCTAAGAGCTTGAATACTTCCTCTAAGCATGCAGTGAATAGCATTGTAGAGATTGTGTCTCCTTGCCTGACCCCTTTCTTGATAGGTAACTTTCTACTTTTCTTGTGGAGAACCAAGGTAGTTATGGAATCCTTGTAGATATTTGCTAAGATATTCACTTATGCATTTTGATATGGCCCAACCTCAATTTTGGTGTTGGCTAATTTTAAATTTGAGGCAGGGCCAACTTGAAATTTGGAGATGGGCCAACTTAAAATTGAGGGCGAGCAACTTGAAATTTCGGGGTGGGCCAACTTCAGTGTCCGGATACACTAATTGATATTTGGGCGTGGGCTAATATGAAATTTGGGGAAGGACCAACTGAAATTTGGGGTGTGCCAACTTAAGTTTGGGGGTGGGCCAACTTAGATTTTGTGTTGGAAGAACTTGAAATTTGGGGTGGGCCAACTTAGGTTTGTGGGTCGGCCAACTGAAACTTGGGGGTATGCTTATGCATACTTCAGTGGAGCTTCTGCATTCTCTTATTCCTGGTGGCAAATGGGGGGGGGGGGGGGGGGGGAGCGGGCAGTAGGAAGCTGTCGGAGCTATCGGCCAATCTCGTTGACATGCGTTTGCTTCGGCCTGCTTCAGTAGATTATCTTAAAGTGGGGACCCCAGATTACCAAAAAATTGTACAACTTGAGCAGATAATATTCCTTCACTGGAAATAAAGCAAGCGTCCCAGTCTGTTAAGCTAGTCATCTACTTAACCTTTTTTATCAAGTAAATGTTAGAGCTTACCAATAGGAGAAATTTGAAGCTAGATTATTTGACCAAAACAAGAAAGTGCAAGATAGGCTACAAGGTGCAATCCAATCTCGCACTCTCAAACGCATTGTATAGCAAAATTTTATGCCTACTTGAATTGCCTGCATTATCCCAATGGCCAAGACAGGGGAGGCTGAATCCTTTTCTTGCTATTAAAAAGCTGCTTGAATGTCAGTAGCATACTACATACTACTATTTACCTTTGCAAGCTTCCGCCGTGGTGGCTCAGTCAGCTAAGGCGTTGCGCTTCTGAGGACGAGATCTTGAGTTGTAATCCCGGCCGCGGCGGGCGCATTCCGATGGAGGCGAAATGCAAAAACGCCCGTGTGCTTGCGTTGTAGTGCACGTTAAAGAACCCCAGGTGGTCAAAATTAATCCGCAGCCCTCCACTACGGCGTGCCTCATAATCAGAACTGGTTTTGGCACGTAAAACCCCAGAAAGAAGAAGAAAATAAAAAAGAACCTTTGCAAGTTTCACTAGAAAAAATGAAATTTTTGAGCTCAGACCCCTATAAAACTTCCAGATACAGACAATAAAAGTGTGCCTAAATACAAGTATAGACTGAATCGCACTTGTCTAGAGTAGTCAAGTAGCCGGCTGCGGACTGTGGCAGCATTCGTAGCTGCTACCTCGGGATAACTGCTAAGCTCCACGTATGCTCCACCTATGTGTACGACCACCATGGACCCGGCAAGCGCTATGACCATGCGTGGTCTCATTTTGGTGTTGGTCAGCACTTTTTTGCGAAATATGGCGGCCTGTTCGGCCAAAGTGCGATTCCTACTGTATAGTCTCCCGAATTATTTAACAATACCGCGCGAGCGTCGACCGGTAACCGGTCAGCACCTTCTAACTGCGCGAAGCGACGAGATTAGCAAGAGTAGCGCATGCGCACAAAGTTCAGTGGACGCGCACGTTTCGTCTGCTAAGTTCTTTCCACCAGCACGATACAGGCCCTGGCACGATTAGCTCGCTTCAAGTTCCCCGGCTTATCGGAGATAACGAGTTCTAGTGAACTTGGTGCGCATGCACTACTCCTGCTGATCTGGTCGCTTCGCGCCGTTAGAAAGCTCTGGCCAGTAGGCCGGTCTAAGCCCCCTGAATAAATCTAAAGCGCCCTGATAAAAAATGTTGCGACATTCTTTTATTTTGCCGCCGTAACTGCGGTGAGGAGCATGAGCGGCAGGGGAGTAGGTCTGCTTCTCCCAATTGGTTGAGCGTCATCACGTGGCATGTTTCGCACCCTTTTTCCCGCGTCTCGGTGCAGTCTCCACCATGACAGCAGGCCGTCGAGTTGCTGCGGCGAGGCATTCGCAAGGGCTTTGATGTGTTTTGGGTAAGTTTTTTGGTTACCCGCGTCGTTGAAGAACTCTGTTATTGATTTGTTTTATGTCAGGGATTGCTTTTAAGTGTGCTGAAGGTGCAAAAGTGTACGAACAGAGCTCTTTTTTGTTCATGTGCTACGGAACAGGGGCATGGTTAAGCTTAGCCATGGGTAGATTTGTGCGAGACTTGCTTTCTCGATACAGGTGTCGCACGTACACTCCTGATCGCGATCCAGCTTAGTCCTGATCGGCTTGCTTGATTGCGATCAATACCGGTGTCACACGTACACTTTTGATCGCGATCGGGGCTGGTCCGGGTCGGATTTCTTGATACCGGTGTCACATGTATACGCTTCTGATCGCGATCGGGGCAGGTCCGGATCGGATTTCTTTATCGCGATCAACAGTGGTCGCTACTAAAGGTGCCGGTGTCACACGTACGTACACTTCTGATCGTGATCGGGGCCTCTCCGGATCGGATTTCTTGATTGCGATCAATACCAATGTCACACGTACACTTCTGATCGTGATCGGCACCAGTCCGGATCGGATTTCTCGATCGCGATCAACAGTGCTCGCTGCCAAAAATACTGGTTTCACACGTACACTTCTAGTCGCGATCGGGGCCGCTCCTGATCGGTTTTCTTGATCGCGATCAATACCGGTGGCATACGTACTCTTCTGATCGTGATCGGGGCCACTCCGGTTTGGATTTCTTGATCGTGATCTCCAGTGGTCACTGCTACAAATACCGGTGTCACACGTACACTTCCGATCACAATCGGGGCCGGTCCGGATCGGACTTCTTGATTGCGATCAATACCGGCACCACACGTACAGCGGTGAGCACTGTTAGGGTGAACACGCGAGCGCGTGGCCGACGGCACTGTCAGCGCCCCGTTACGGTCATCACTGGAAACATTGCGCATGCGCATCACGCCTTCCGCGAAATAATTGTTCCACCGCGCGCATGACGTCATGAATGCACTTGTTCGTCGTCTGCTAGCCGCATTTTTGTTTTCTAAGCCCATGCATCCTGCATTTTAAGATTTCTTTAAACATCTGTGCTTGAACAGAACAAGACAAAAAAACTTGTATATCTATGGGGGCGTGTCTATTCGTTCCCTTCAAAGTTGTTGTGCATGCAACGCCGTATATAAAACAACCAAACATCTTTCGCAGCCGTTCATTCTGTCGCCAGATCGTATTATGGCTAGGGTTCCCGATGATGAACGGCGCTCAATTGTCGATCTTTCCCTGAAAGGTTATTCCCAGCGGTATATTGGCGCTTTAGTTAATAGGCCCCTGAAGACTGTGAACAGGATAATTCAAGCCTACAAGTATGAAGGTCGCATTCAGGATGCACCCCGCGCGCCCCGCCCTAAAGCTACCACAGACGATGAAGACGCCCTCATAGTTGCAGCTGCTGTTCGTAACCCTTTCTTGCCAGCCCCAGCAATACGCGAGGACTTGGATTTGGACGTTTCGGACACCACTGTTCGACGTCGCCTGCGTACTGCGGGCCTTCGCAGTCGCGTCGCAGCGCAGAAGCCACTACTAACGGCGGCAAACAAGGACGCACGACGGCAGTTCGCTGAGCTGCACGAAGCATGGACATCAGAAGAGTGGGGTCGCGTCATCTTTTCAGATGAGTCGACGTTTTCGACGCGACAAGACCAAAGATTGCGTGTTTGGAGACTACCAGGCACACGGTGAGGCAAACTTCCTGCTTTGAAAAGCAATTGTTTTAGTTAACGTCACAATGCCACGCAGGAACGACCCGGACAACGTGCAAGGTGTTTCTGCCAGTGGGAGATCGAGTGTGAACGTGTGGGGTGCTGTTTCAAGATATGGTTTAGGGCCCCTGCAACGTATACGTGGACACTTATCGTCGGAACAATACTGCAACATTTTGAACAATGTGCTGTTGCCATATGCGAGCAGTTTATTCCCAGACGGTGATTACCTGTTCCAACAGGACCGGTCACCGATACACACGGCGCGGGCTGTCAAGGAGTTCCAGGCGGAGCAGCACATGCAGCTACTGGAATGGCCTCCGAAAGGAGCGGACCTGAATGTGATAGAAAACGTGTGGGGCCGTCTGAAAGCTTCTTTGGCAAGGAGCCCCTTTATTCCGCGACTTCGGACCAGTTGTGGGCGCAAGTCAGCAACGAGTGGGAAAGGCTGAAAGCCGATCGGGAATATGTTCGATCGCTTTACGACTCGTTACCGTCCAGAATAGCTGCAGTCGTTGCTGTAAGTGGTCACATGACTCGCTATTAGATTTGCTCATGTTTTTATATTTGTTCTCATGGTCTTGTTTAACTTGAATTGCAAAAGTGCAATTTTCTTGAATAAAAAGTTTAATAATTATCCCTCTTACACTCGCTTTTTTCCTTCACGCGCCAATCTTCAATCCAGATGGACCTTGAAATGCAGAAGGTGTCAGCTCAGCGAACAAAAAATGCGGCTAGCAGACGACGAACAAGCGTATCGATGACGTGATGCGCGCGGTGGAAAGAGTGTTTCGCAAAGCACATGCTGCGCATGTGCAATGTTTCCAACGATGGCTGTTACGCGGCGCTGATAGTGCCGTCGGCCACGCGCTCGCGTGTTCACCCTAACAGTGCTCACCGCTGTACACTTTTGATCGCGATCGGGCCGGTGCAAATCGGATTTCTTGATCACGATCAACACTGGTCAATTGTTTGTTTTTGCAACACGGAGTCAAGCTTTCGCGTTCGTGCGCCCTTTGTTTGTATATATATTCAAGTGCCTTCCAATTAAATACCTGTGGATAGTCAGCGGTCGTGTTTGTATGGTGTCCCGATTTATGTTTCTTTTTTTCACAGGTTCCAAGAAGTCGAATAATCGCAGCCGTTTCACGCCGGGCAAGTGCCTTTAGAAAGCCAAATTAGGAATCTGATCAATGAAACAGAAGTCACTCGCGAAGCGGCTTGATTTGTGCAAGCCGCGACAGTGTTTTTGCCTGCAGGTACAATGTTCGTGAACGACATAACACTCAAATAAATCTCTGGCGTAATGGTGTAATGTACAGGATATCAACATCGTGTACATTACGTATGCATTATTTGCCAGACAAAGAGCTCTGGTGTTTGTGCTAGAGCTCCACACTAAAAGGACTTTGTCCGCGAAACTAGCCTCAGAAAGGTACTAACTGAAAGCAGGCAGCCAACTCAAAGCGGCAAGACAAGTGCGTAGTTTCTCTGCCGAAAAAGCACAAAAATCATCTGCTTCTGCCGGTTTCATAGCCTTATATCATTGCTCCTAGCACGGCACACAGTAAACAAGCCTTAATTACGATAAAAATGCATGCGCAGACACCCAACAACAATTTTTAATGTCTCACCTCTCGTAACTCTGGGCGAAGCCGGCGCGCCTCGGAGCGAACGACCAAACTGCGAGGGCGAGCGGCGAGAGAAAGCACGAGCGCCGAGGACATCTATAGAAGGAGAGGCCGGGCGAGGAGGAATATCGCTACCTTTATTTTTATTCAGTGGGCTTAGGCTGGTCGATGCTCACGCAGTACTGTTAAAGAATCGGGAGACTGTACATGTGTTTACCATTCGTGTGCATCCTACTACAGGTATGTGCTTGTATCATGTTCTGATTGGCGTACTTGCAATAATGTAGACATTTTTACAGCGAAAGCTGTATATATGGCTAGGCGAAACGAAAAACCGTTTGTCCCATGTTTTGATAAACGTCTCTATTGGCTGCGCCGTCAGTTACGTCGTTCTCTATGTCGCACCCAAGCGAGCGCGCCATTGCCAGCGCCGTTAGTGACGTCGTTAGCATCTCTCCGCGGCGCGCTGAGCCAAGAGATGATGATGATGATGATGAAAATGTATTTATTGGAGGATGGCTCGAAGTCCTATTATGTGGAATAGGAAGGGGAGAGGGAAGGAGAAATTAGAGCCGTCCTAGAAGCTGCGTGTCCTTGGCGAAACCCAAGAGCGAGTCCAGGATGGCCCTGTCGGAATCCGCCAATCCAGTTGCCGGCCTAATCCACTCCTCGTAGGACGACACTTGCACCGCCCTCAGGTGGTGGTCCCGCTGCTTAGCGTAGCGCTGACACTCCCAAAACAAATGAGCTGCGGATGGTCGCGTGGCCACGCCGCAGTCAGGACACCTGTGCGGCTCCTGGGGTGCTTCTTCGTCCTCCGAGGCTGTCGAGGGGCCAAGTTCCTGCGACGGAAGGGGGTCAGGAGAAGGGAAAGGAGGACGTCTCTCCCTGCGTGGCCGGTACTGCCGCCACCGCTCTAGCACGTCCGGTGCAAGGACGAAGCCGGAACGGAGCCTATGCAGCAGCACCTGCCCCGCCCTGGGAAGACCCACGGGAAGTGGGTTTGGGTCTGGCGGGATACTCGCACGGAGTTTCCTCTTGCGTCGGTTGGCTGCTACTCTCAGAGCTCTATCTGGGTCATACGGTGGTCCTTTTGTCCTGCTCGTTGTGCTGGCGCTGAGGGTCTCTGAAGGATCCCGGGAGATGACGCGGTTGGAAAGAAGGGCGCGCGCCGCCTCATGGGCTCTCTCATTTCCCTCGATGCCCTGGTGACCAGGGATCCAATGAAGTGTTGCAGTGACCCCGCGGACCTCTGCACGCCTGAAGGCCTGCTTGACCAATAGAACTTCTGATGAGGCTGTGTGGCGAGACTTGCAAGCATGCAGCGCATATTGGGAGTCTGTGTATATATCGATGTGTTTTGCATGCGTGTGGCTTGAGACCTGGTCTACTGCCCAGCCTATCGCCCGGAGTTCAAGTTCAGTTGGGTCGTCGGCATCAGCAGTTATGAACGTAGAATGTGTCGCACAAGAACCGACTACGTGGTAGGCGACTGCTCCCTCACTGGTGCGTGGGTCGAAAGCTGCGTCAGTGTATACTTGTTCTTGGTTTGGTGGAGCATCTGCCAGACTCTGCGCATGACGCTCAGCAAATGCTGCTCGACGGTGCGCATGTTGTGCGCCCATGTTTCGAGGCGTTGGTGTAGTGTCGACGACAGCAATGTCATCCCAAGGTGGAATTTCCGATGGCAGTTGGGGTAAAGTTGATATGTCCTTTCCCCTGTAGGCCAGTAGTGCCCTGCCTTGTCTGGTGTGCTTCAGGCGCTCCTCGTGGCCTGCCTTCGATGCTTCGATGGTTGCGCGGAGCCAAGAGAAAAAAAAACAGGCGAAAGCTTGCACTAGGCCGCGTCGCTCCCAAGATAGCGCGCCATTGGCAGCGCCGTTAGCGACGTCGTTAGCGAACGCGTACCCGCCATTGCCACGTTGGCGCTGCTCTGCCTGCCCGCAACGCCACTTCCTCGGCTCGCCGTTGTCGCATTCGTTCGACATCTCGAGTTAGCTCGGGGTCGGGGTTAGCAGCATCCGCCCGCTATTGGCGCTTGCGTTCCACTTCGCGATTTCAACGTGGGTGTTTCGTCGCAGCTGAAGCCAAAGTGCCGCTCGAGAAACTCCCGCCGAAAGCGGCGTCGGCCCCAGTGAACGCGGTCCCGCCATTGCCACGTTGGCGCTGCTCTGCCTGCAACGCCGCCTCCTCGGCTCGCCGTTGTCGCATTCGTTCGATATCTCGAGTTAGCTCGGCGTCGTGGTTGCCAGCATCCGCCCGCCATTGGTGCTTGCGTTCCACTAGCAACACAAACATGTAACGAATAATTGAGAAACGCTTCAATACAGCGTCGGGATTAAGCCACTGCTAAACACCTAGGCCGCACGTTTCAGCTTCGCTGGTTAACAATCTGTACGGAGTGCTTGTTCTTTATTTATTGCACTAGAGTCGTTTATTAAAGTTTGTGTTGAAATGTACAAAATATGGCCACCCGATAATGGCCAAGATAGCAAGCAGCATCGGCAAAAAAATGATGTTTATCCAATACACTTGTTGGAATCGGTATGAGGCGAAGATTTCACGCGACACGCAATTAAAGTCCATAATAATAAATACAATCTGTAAAATTGTCCTTATTTTCATCTGATGCAACAATAACTCATATGCAGGATTTGCTTATACACCGCAGAGGTCATAACTTTAATATCTTGTAATCTAGCTTGCTGTGACTTAGACTCAGCGAAAATTCTAGTCAGTCGAGCTAACGCTAGACAGGGGTAATTGAAGATCACAGGGACAGGCCTCCTTCCTGCAGTGGACATAAATATAGGCTGATGGTGATGATGATGTATATATAGGTTGGCGAGCTCCCTCAAGAGTCGGCACACCAAGACTTCGACTGATACGCAATGCTGAGTTCCTTTAAGTCTGTCTGATTATAGTTTCGGTGCACATGAGTCGAGCGAGCTGGTTCTGGGTTCTGCGTCTGAGCCCAGCTGAGTAGATTTTTGGCGAATATGGGCGAGAGCGCACTCGGCTGAGTCGAATTTTGGTGAGTATGAGTCCGAGTAAACTCGGCTGGATTTAATTTGGTGAATCCGGCTCTGACGGAGCTAATGTGAGCAGAAGTTTGGCAGAGTCTGAGTCTGAGTGAGCTCGGCTGATAAAGTCGGCGAATCTGAGTGCCAGTGAGCTCGGCTGAGTAGAATGTTGGCTGAATCTAAGTCACAGCAAGCTCGGCTGAGTCTGTCAGAGCTAGCTTGGCAGAGTAGAATTCTGTCTGAGTTCGAGTGAGCTCGGCTGGGTAGAATTTGGTGAATCTGTGTCCGAGGGTGCTCGGCTGAGTAGAATTTCTGTGAGTCTGCACAAAGACAAAGTAATTGGAACGTAGAATATAATGAAGAAACGGGAAGCGAAAGTGGACGAAAAGATAACTTGTCGCCGGTGGGAGCCGAACCTACAACCTCCTCATTCAGCTCCCGCCGGCAACAAGTTATCTTTTCGTCCCCTTTCATTTCCCTTTTCTCCATCATTCTTTACACTGAAATCAAGGGTTTGACGGAAGCCTGTCTGGTCGGGAAAATTCATGGCGGGAAATATCGCGCGCCGACCAATCGGTAAAAACAAAAAGAGGTTTCGGCCCCGCTACGGGAGCCTTGTTCACCTTTTTAATTATTTTTTGCGAATAAGCGTGTGTGTTGTCGTTTGGATATAAAGGGACTCCACGTAAAGCCTTGCCATCTTGTTTTTTTTTCCAATTATCTTCGCGTTATCCCAGTCGATGTCATGGTCACTGCATGCTCATCCAGCGTGTTTGTTGCCACGTGCTCGATGTTGAAATCATGGTTATTCTGTTTTAGCCTTTCCCAATATCGCCCGCTTCGCCAATGTACACGTTATCACAACCAGCGCAAGGAATCCGGTACACGATCCTTGGGAACTTCTCTTTCGCGAGCTTGTTTTTCACCGTCACCATTGCGTGTCTCAGCTTACGCGTAGGGACATGTGCGGCGTCGACTTCATACGATCGAAAGATTCGAGACAGACTTTCGCTTATGCCGGGGACGTATGGTATAGGAATCATTTTCTTTGTCTGTTGTCACTGGGGCTGTTGTGGCGTTGTATCAGCTAAGCGATTTTCGATAGTTCGGATAAACGAACTGGGGTAGCCCGAACACGATAGGTCACGCCGTGTAGTAGCCAGGTGAGCTGCTCGGTCCTCCGTGGTTGAGCAGAGGTTTCCTGCACTGCGTACAAGGAAGGCGACCACCGACTTCTTGTAAGAGGCGTGGTGCACAGCTGAAGTTGAGGTACATGCCGGTATGCGTGTCCTTCCTGAATACGCTGAACCGCATTCTGTTACCTATTACCTATTTCTACAATTACCTACTTACAGTTTACCACAGTACCAGTTAATTATTTCCTACATTCCTATTTCAAGCACAGTTATTTCTCTGGTGCGTTTCTTGGCTTCATTGCCTGTTGGCTCTATGTGGTCATGATCAACAAAAATCGAGCCCCTCGGTGCCCCTTCTTCTCTCGTTTATTCATTGCGACGGTGTCGAATCTGGCAGCCTTGTTGTCATTAAGTAGCATGCGAACGCTTATTAGCCACGTACCCGCTCTCCTAACATCACGAGTTACGTGACGCCATCGGGCTAAAAAGGACGCTCCACATCCGCCCACCACGCTTCTGAGTGGCGCTGGCTAAACCTCCTATGGCTAGATCTAGTAAACATAAATATCCAAGTTAGTGGACGATTTCATAGCTGTCACCGTAGCACAAAGGGTAGTGCAACGTACGCGTAATGCGGAGGTTGTGGATTCGGCTCCCACCGGCCTCAAGTTACCTTTTCGTCCACTTTCATGTCTCTTTTCTTCATTGTTTTCCACATTCCAATTTGAACCACACTAAATTTCTCCGGTGCTTCCGTTGGCTTCATTGTCTGTTGGCTTTGGGTGGCGATGATTAACAAAAATTGAGCCCCTCCGTTCCCCTCCTTCTCTCGTTTGTCAAGAATGCAAGGCAAGGTATGGGCAACTTCAGCGATAGAACGGTGTGGCAATACCACCCGCATGTCATATAGCAAGGCATAGCATATCATCATCATCATCAGCCTATATTTATGTCCACTGCAGGACGAAGGCCTCTCCCTGTGATCTCCAATTACCCCTGTCTTGCGCTAGCTGATTCCAACTTGCGCCTGCAAACTTCCTAATTTTATGATCCCACCTAGTTTTCTGCCGTCTTCGACTGCGCTTCCCCTCTCTTGGTATCCACTCTGTAACTCTAATGGCCCAACGGTTATCCATCCTACGCATTACATAACATGCCCAGATCCATTTTTTCCACTTAATGTTAACTAGAATATCGGCTATCCCCGTTTGTTCTCTTATCCACACCGCTCTCTTCCTGTGTCTTAACGTTAGGCGTAACATTTTTCGTTCCATAGCTCTTTCTGCAGTCCTTAACTTGTTCTCGAGCTTCTTTGTTAACCTCCAAGTTTCTACCCCATATGTTATCACCGGTAGAATGCAATGCCTGTACACTTTTCTCTTCAACGACAGTGGTAAGCTTCTGGTCAGGATTTGGCAATGCCTGCTCTATGCACTCCAACCCAATTTTATTCTTCTGTAAATTTCTTTCTCATGATCAGGGTCCCCTGTGAGTAAGTGACCTAGATAGACGTATACCCCTTTACAGACTCTCGATGCTGACTGGCGATCTTGAATACTTGTTCCCTTGCAAGCTATTGAACATTATGTTTGTCTTCTACATATTTATCTTCGACCCCACTCATCTTCAACCTTCAACATCTTCATCTTCAACCCAACTTTATCGGTTAAGGTCCTGAATCATGTGTTTATACAAACCAGGTCTTTTTATAAGGTCAAAAGTTTTTAAAAATTGCCTGCTTCAGATAGTGCAAATTACTCGATGACGCGGCCATTACTAATATGAAAAATCACAATGCTTAAATAAATAATTACATTATTATTGTACACTTTTGTTTTCAACGACAGTGGTAAGCTCCCCGTCAGGAATTCGCAATACCTGCATATACATAGCATATACATATGCCTAAATATATACGGCAATTTTCGCTCACGTGCCGACACCGACCCCGACACTGGATTTTCTGGGACACGGGGCCCTTAACGCTATCGCGTTACAAGTTCAACAGTGACACATGAGACTACTTACGTGTGGGACTGCGAAAGCATTATAGTCTATTTGGAGAATTTTTTTTGTGCGTTCCTTGTCCGTGCCAGCTCTCGCTTAAGTACGCCTCGGTAAGGCCAAATCAAAACGCGCCGTGCGTTTCAAGAGCACGCTTGCCCGCGAGGAGTTAGTAACTCGAAGGACCGCTCAGCGGCTGTTCAATCTGCGACGTGGCGTGTGCAATCACGCATGCACTAGGCACACCTTTAGCCAGAACCATGGTGCCCTCGGGACAGCCATGCTCGTCCAAACCAACTAAACAAACACACACACACACACACACACAAACAAACAAACATGAAATCAAGCAAGCAAGCAATATGTAGTCTCTCTAGCTTAAGTGCGAAAATGTATAATTTTGACCACATATTCAATCTGTTCGACAAAAAATTTGATGAGTGGTCTGTGTATTTATTAAAAGAATTACTACTTGCACCAAATGCTTTTACATTTTTTTCTTATTTGGCGAAGCTACTACGCAATCTGCAAATTACACTGTAAAGCGTTATTCAGAAAAGCGGCCTAAGGACGGAATTTGCTTGAGACAAAATGCAGGCATGGGGTAAAACATCATGGCTCTAATTACAGTATTGATTGGTTGGATGCTGCCGGGAGCTTATGCTCTCTGTCAAATAATTGCATCACTTAAGCATATGTACAAGGTATGTCTTAAAATTTGGTGCAGTAAGCAAACTAGTGGGAGAAGTGGCAGTAGTACTTCTATCTCCGATGCAAATGACCCGGTTGACCTCTAGTACGAATGAGACTGCTGTATGACAAATCAGGATTTTATGCATACACTGTTTGTCGCACCGATTTGGATCTGTCCAAATGGAAATCGACCAACAGGTAGAACAAAGGATAAACGGCAAGTTTGTTGTGAAACTGGGGAAGCATAGGCCAGAAATTTATCAAATATTGCAAGACGCCTATCGAAAGGATGCGGTAAAGAAGTAACTGCTTTCAAGTTGGTTTGGAGTTTTCAGAAAGACCATGAGGACCCCGAGGGTGATGCAAAATCAGGTTGCCCCTCGACCTAGCGCGCAGATGAAAACATCGACCGTGTGCGTTCTCTTATGTTCAGTGACCATTGAATGACAGTTAGAATTATATCAGACGCACTTGGTTTGGTAAAGTCGTATGTTCATCCGAGTTTCACTGACAGTTTAGAAATTAAAAAGGTTTCCGCCGTGAGGATGCTGAAACTGCAGGCTCCTGAGCAAAAGTTGCGACGAAAAGCATGGCAACGTCAGGATTAGCGCGTACCTCATGCAATGACAGTGCAAGCGATAGTCAGTCGAGCGCTCCACTAATCTAAGCCTGCCTCTCGGTGCACTGGCAGATCGGCCATAGAGAAAGGAATTCTACAAGAGGGGACCCTCGGCGAAAACTGGCAACAGAAAATACGTCACGCTAGTATTGACATCAGCCGATAGCGGTCACGAGCATCGGAAAAAAAGAATGTGAGATGAAGTTAACAGACATTGTTCGTTTCTTTTTTATTCTTTCCCGCTAAAACTAAAAAGTTTACGTATAAATGAACTTATACTATGCGACTTATTTTTCTTTATTCTTGCGTGCCTACTGCACTGGGACATGGCACCACTGCACTATTTGACTACGGCAAAGTGAGAAATTTTGTTTCACTGTCTCCGATCGAATTAGGCTTACGGCCCGGGACCGAGACTTACGATGCAGTTAGCGAAAAACAGCTCGGCCGTCCTGGTGCAGTTAATTTAGGTTAATGAATCGTGCTGGGACACGTTTCTGATGCTTCCTAGGGGACTATTGTAACTTATTTCGGTACTGTTGAGGCGAGAACCAACAACCAACAGGTACTGCGTATAGCGACAACCAACTCGGCCGGGGTGCGTAGTCTAGTGCATCTTATTAGAAGTTTTTGCCGCCTTCTCTGACGCCTAACATTACTGAAAAGTAATTTCGTTACTTTTTGGGGTACCTTTTAGACACGCTGGCCGCACAGCGCACTGTGACGCAGTTAGCAATAAGCAGCTCGGCCATGGTGATAAAGTTAGTTTGGCGTGTAATGAATCTTAGCGGGACATGTTTGTGACGTTTTTTGTGGCCCCGCAACAACATATACGTTCTTTCGCTACTCACGCTAGTCGAAAACATGATGAGCGATTTCCTAGAGTGATAACATGGGAGTGTGTTGCTGGCGCCGGCAGAACGCGCAAAAGAAAGGGTCGAGGAACATAGCAGAAACTTGTAATTCGAAAATTCCGTCTTCTAAAAGACTCAAAACAGGCTTTGAAACCGCGCATTTGTCTTGAGTGCGGATATAAGTCATTATGCGAGCGTCTAGACATGGTCCGACTGCGAGACTCTGTTGCGTCCATCTCTGTGTACGTAGCGTACCATCGCGTCGCCTGAGACCAAGTTTTGGAAACGCAGAGTGGCCCGTCTATTTGTGCTATGAAAGTGCAAAAAGTAATGCCCGGGAATGGGGGAATGCTTGGAAATCAGATGATTTCATATTTTATGGTACTGTTTGAGATGATTCGGGTGTTTTCTACGCCATGTATGTAACGCGAATTGTTTTGGTTTGTAATGCCGCCCATTCACCGCTTTCGCACGTTTCGCCTCTATACACGCAGTATTATGCCAAAATGACAAAGGCGTGTAATTAACTTTTTTTCAGCTGATACCGTCCGGTGGAGCTTCGTACGCGAACTACTGCTTGCCCGGGGCCACACCGTTGGTTCAATGCACAAGAAGCCCGGACCGAGCATTTATATAGAGCAAAAACAATTTCCTCATTTCACAAGGTGACTTGCGTCAACTTTGTGAAATTGCACGGGGTACAGATTCGATAGGGCTTGAAAAGATCGCTCGAAATCATTAAAAAAATAATAAACCGATCCCTCACAAAAACCGCGCGTGGCAGAGCAAAAAAAAATATTACAAAATGGGAGCAGCGGGCGTACCGCTTGCCAGCTAGCGTTAAAAACGCGCGCGCCCGAAACCGAAACCGGAAGTGTGGTTCAGGTTTTCACATCAGCTGCTTGGTGCGCTACAGTCGGCCGCTGGACTCTATGGGAGTGTCCGCTATTGTTGAATTTCTTTCTCTATGGATCGGCATTGTAGCGAAACCAGCGCTTACTCTATGTAACCTCTTAAGTATGTAATAAACTTGAATTGAATTGAAAAAAAAATTGAAGAGCCTATCGTTTCGCTTTCTTGCCGAATTCGTTCCGGCCCCCCAGGATAGTTCCAAAAATGGCCGACGGCGCAACGGTAAGAAAAAACGCCACAGAATGCTTGATTTGACGTCAAATTTCTGAGGCAGGTTCCTGAAAACAAAGTAAATTATTGGCTTTCAAAGGACAATTTGGTAAATTTCGGTCTGGGTGGGTATGGAACCTGGACCTCCGGCTGCAAGACGAGCATGCTTCCCGATACCACGTTGGCTCCACGGTTTACGTTGACTATAGGTGTGACTAGTGCGTCTGTCATTACAAACGCGACGGCGCATCTAATGGGGATGGGGTGGCTCCACTTCGTGAGTGTATAAAATGAGTGTATACAATAAAAAAGCATTACTGTCCAATTGAACTGCGCTGAGCGGTCCTTCGAGTTACTGCCTTCCTCGCGGGCAAGTGAGCTCGTTGAGACGCTTGGCGCGTTTCGATTTGTACTTACTGGGGCGCAGTTTGAACGTAGGCGAACGCTTGCGCGGACAAGGCACGTGCGGAAAGTAGCATTTCACCAAAGGACAACAATGCTTTAGTGGACCTTCCTCTGCGACTGACTCTGTGAATGACTGACTCTTTATTTTTCTTCTCTCCCCTTCTTATCTATTCTTCCCCTTCGCCTCTTCCCAAGCGTAGGGTAGCCAACCGGGCTGGTCCTTGGTTAACCTCCCTACCTTTCCCTTCTCATTTATCTCTCTCTCTCTCTATGTCGCATTCCTACACGTGAGCAGTCTTAAGTAGTGTCTCTGCCGAATAAAACCTCCTTGCAGATACCGCATGTCAATAAACCTTGACATGGCATGCACCTGTATAGCATGCATAAACCTAAATATATGCGCAACCTCATGGTGATGACGACGGCAAAAATTCGCTTGGAGTGTCCATATAGTTGATAAAAGATGTATACTGCTCCGAGGTAAGAGGTAAGCAGCCCGAAAAAAAAAAGAAAAAGAAAGATTTCAGAGAGAAAATGTGTGAAATAGAGGAAGAAATGGGGTGATAAAGGCAGAGAGGTCAACCACAAGAGCTTCTGGTGTGCTACCGAACCTGCAGTGCTCTATATGCCCTAAACGCCAAAGCAAGCTTTCAAATTTCAGTACGGATGGGACACGGACATATTCTAGACGAGCAATGTCGTTTAGGTGGCTTAACAGCGCTATATATGCCCTAAACGCGAAAGCAAGCTTTCAAATTTCCATACGAACGGGACACAGACTTATTCTGGACAAAGAACGTAGTTTAGGGATAGAAGGAAAGAGTGCAGAAGGAAAGGCAGGGAGGTTAACCAGTTCAGCACAACCAGTTTACTACCCTACACATGGTAGCGGGATGGGGAGAATGAAAGATCGGGAGGAGAGAGAGAGAGCACATAGCACAGCACACACACCATCAGTCACAGTCCATCACACTTGCGTGGTACGTGACGTCACTGTCACAGCGGCTTGTCCAAGCCCGTTTCTTTCAAAAACCTAAACAGTCCCTTCGTCGCCTTCAGCTGCGATGTCTTCTGTCGACGACATGTGAGAATCGTTTCAACTGACATTGGTCTATTGTCAAGGTGCGCTACAGCGGACGCCAGGGACTGTCTCTGAACATTATGTTCAGGACAGTCGCATAGAATGTGTTATAGTGTCTCCTCGCAAAGACAGGCATTGCAAAGAGCGTTGTCGGCTATTCCAATGAGAAATTAATACGATTTTGTGAATGCCACCCCTAGTCATAAGCGATAAAGCAGACTGGCCTCTCTTCGGTGGTGCTCTGTGTGCCCTAAATGCCAAAGCAAGCTTTAAAATTTCAATACGAATGGGACACAGACATAATGGGGACGAACAATGTAGTTTAGGTGGGTTAGATAATAGGTCTTCAAACTATGTACTATATAACCATATACCGCTAAAAAGGAAGCGTCGAAGGAAGCAGCCAGCGCCGTCTTGCAACTGAAAAGAGGGGATGCCCGCGCCCGGGGGAGATAAACATCAAAAAGGTGGGAGACGGGTGCCAGATACACTATCATGTATTGTGTGCGCAGTGGCAATCTTAAAATCATCAGTTGATATCACGTTCGGCAGAAAGCCTATCCAGGAATTTTGTCTCACCCACTCTTTTTTATTCAAACACTTTGTTTCTGAGAAATTATTATCATAGGTATTCGCCGAGGTGGTCGACGTCGTGCCCAGATTGTCAACCTCATCAAACAGGGACTTCCACCGTGGGTCATAAAATTTAGCTACTCATTTCCTCAGAATCGCACCTTTGCGATTAGAGTAGATGGAAGGCAAGAAGGATGCTTCACATCGAACCGAGGAGGCCCACAAGGTACGCTTTTGACTCCCCTTCTCTTCAACGTTGCTCTAATACCTCTAGCCTGGCAACTACACCGGATTTTGTACGTGAAGTTCTTAATCTATGCGGATGATGTCACTTTGTGCTCCGTGCATAAGGATGTCTCTAGACAAACTCAACAGCTTCAAAAAGCCCTTTATGTTCTCCACAACTACATTCGGCAATCAGCGTTGGACATTTCCTCCCCCCCCCCCCAAATCAAACTATGTTGTGGTGGCTAACAACAAGGCAGGAGGCACAAGGATCACGCCGCACCTTTTTACATGTAGACTCGGCGCAGCGACAATCCCTGAGGCTTCTGAGGTCCGCATGCTGGGTCTTGATATTCACCGCTCTGGCAGTGGTGCACACTGGCACCGTAAAATTAGAGTTCGACAAAAACACTTCACCTTATTCGTTGCATTGCAGAAAAAGCACCTTAGCTCGTAATGACGTAGCTCGACGGCTGATACGTGCAATCTTGCAGCCACGAATTTTATGTCAGGCGAAATTTCAACGGCTGACTCTGGCACAGTTGGCACAGTTGGAGACAATTAACCGTGATGCTATGCTCACAACCACAGCACTATCCTGCATCATTCCGATACCAACCTTATAGGAACACGGCCAGCTCACAACAATTGCCGAGCTAATTTTGCAATGTGAAAAAGCACCTGAACTCAAAAAGCAACTTTTTGCGGCTTAGCTGCGTTGCATGCTCATTATGCTCATTTTCAACGCGGCTCTCGGATTGACAGTCAGCCCTATCCCATGCCTGCCTGGCAATTCACCAGCATCACAACTAATAAGTCAACGAAGTTGCAACGCAGCGATACAACAGGTATGATTGACGAACATAAGATCATCGATGAATCATGCGCTAACACCTGCAAAGTCTACACTGATGCTTCTACCCTACCAGACGGTGGGAGGATATCATTCCTCAGCACTACGCATAATTTCATCTGGGGTCACCAGCGTTATTTATCTACGGAAGCCAGCGCTCTAGTACTGGAACTCAAGTCATCCACGACGCCGTGCAAGATGTCACATCTAAGGTGCCTACAGTCAAACAACTAGATATTGTTACGGGAAGCAAGAAGCGTACTGGTATTTACAGATGGGTTTTAATGGCTGCGCAGAGATGCGAAAACCCAGACTCTCCTTTGTCTTCTCCCAGGGCACCAACCATGTCCTCTTCTTTCCACATTACGCACTGTGACATTACCCCCGTCGGAAGAAGCACCTTACTTGTGTGACTCACTGGTTCCAGAAAGGAACGGTTTGAGGCGGCTGACGTGGATGACGTCAGATAGAGGTGAAGGCACGGTAGCATCCAGTGGAGACACTTCATATGTGACAGGCGTCACCTGGCGGAGGATGCGATAAGGGCCGTAGTATCGCGAAAGGAGTTTCTCCGAAAGACCGAAAGATCGTATTCGACGTCGTGGTGGCGCTGATCGTAACGGCACTTCTGACGCGTCTGTGAAGCAGAGAGACGAAGACGGGCAATCTGGCGTGCCTGGGTCGCTGTGGTTATGACATCACGAGCGTACTCTGTCGGCGAGTCGAGTGTGGTCGAAAGAAGAGTCTCGAAAGGCAAGGTCGGTTCACGGCCATTTAGAAGGTAGAAGGGCGAATAACCAGCTGTGTCGTGGCGCGAGGAATTGTACGCAAACGTGACAAATGGTAAAGCAGTGTTCCAGTCGCGGTGATCGGAAGAAACATACATCGCGAGCATGTCAGTTACTGTCCGGTTCAGGCCTTCAGTAAGACCGTTAGTTTGAGGATGGTAGGCTGTAGTAAGCTTGTGTTTAGTAGCACAGGATCGAAGTAAGTCATCGATGACTTTGGCAAAAAAGTATCGCCCGCGATCGGTGAGAAGTTGACGAGGTTCGCCGTGGTGTAAGATAACGTCGTGAAGCAATAAGTCAGCGACGTCTGTAGCGCAACTGGTTAGAAGGGCTCTTGTAATGGCATAGCGGGTGGTATAGTCCGTAATGACGGCAATCCCCTTATTTCCGTCGTTTGATATAGGGAATGGTCCGAGAAGATCAACGCCAACGCGAAAAAAAGGGTCGGTCGGTATATGCAGAGGCTGCAGCAGACCTGCGGGATGTACAGCTGGTCGTTTTCGGCTTTCACACGACTCACACGCGGCGACATAGCGACGGACGGAGCGATTGAGACGGGGCCAGAAAAATCGTCGCCGAATTCGGTCATAGGTCCGAGAGACGCCAAGGTGTCCAGCAGTGGGAACGTCGTGCAGTTGCTGGAGTACAGTCTGCTGAAGATGAGACGGAATAACGATTAGCAGCTCGGGCCCGTCTGGGTGCATGTTGCGGCGATACAGGGTGTCATTTTGTAGTACGAACATGTGAAGGGATGGGTCCGACGGGTCAGAGAGCAGGCGTTCGATAAGCTGCCGCAACGAGTCATCGCGTCGTTGTTCACCCCTTATGTCTTTCAAGGCGGAAAGCGAGAGAACGCAGATCAGTGCGGCATCCACTAAATCGTTCGGTGCATCGACGGGGTGACGATACAGGCAGTCGGCTTCCTGATGTAAACGACTCGACTTGTAGACTACAGTGTATGTGTATTCCTGAATGCGTAGGGCCCAGCGACCGAGGCGTCCGGTGGGATCCTTGAGGGAAGAAAGCCAACAAAGGGCGTGGTGATCGGCTGGCGTCAGTGCGAACTTCTGTCGGAGCGGAGGCGTCAAAATGGGCGAGAACAGGAGGTGTGGTGAGCAGCGTGATGAGGCGCGAGAATGAAGTCGCTTGTTCAGAGCCCCAGCAGAAAGGAACGTCTTTCTTGAGGAGGTCCATCAGGGGACGAGCAACATGCGCTAAATTTTGCACAAACCGGCGGAAGTAAGAGCAAAGACCAATAATGCTGCGAACATCTTTGGCAGAGGCCGGTACAGAGAAATTCTGCACTGCACGAATTTTAGCGGGATCGGGGCGAATGCCTGACGAATCGACGAGATGTCCGAGCATGGTTATTTGGCGGTTACCGAAGTGGCACTTGGATGAGTTGAGCTGCAGGCCAGAGGCGCGAAAAACAGAAAGCACAGATGAAAGTCGTTCGAGATGGGCCGCAAAAGTTGGAGATCGAGAATACGATGACGTTATCCAAGTAACACAAGCAGATGGACCATTTCAATCCACGCAAGAGCATGTCCATCATACTTTCAAAGGTCGCCGCGGCATTGCACAAGCCGAAAGGCATTACCCTAAACTGATAGAGGGCGTCAGGTGTAACGAATGTGGTCTTCTCACGGTCCGTTTCATCCACGGCAATTTGCCAATATGCGGAGCGAAGGTCTATTGATGAAAAAGTTGTCGCAGTTTCACCTGAAAGGCGAAGCATCAATTGCGATAGCAAACTTGAAGAGAGCTATACGGAGTAATGATAGCAGCTTTATCAGCTGTATAAACTTGGACATGCAGCAGCACTGGCAACACGCAGAACTGTTGTCGACACCGTCGGCATTTTGCCCGCGTTCGCTCAAAATGCGTGCGGCGTTGGTGACTGTTGCCGGAGCCTCTGATATTAATAGGCACTTGGTGCCGCAGCTAAACGTCGCCTCCCTTCCCTCCCCCCCCCCCACGGCCTTTCGTGCGTCAGAAGAAGGCACGTTTGCTCTACATATATGGTGATTGTAGAGGAGGAAAGAGATGCCTACTTCTGCAGCCCTTAAGGGAGCACAGAGCAGAACGCGCGTTTGTTCTCCGCCGTGCGATCACTCCCCGTGAAAGCGCGCGTCCCTCGCCCCCTTTCACTCGCACATACAGCGTTCGGCGCGCGGCGACGATTTCATCTCCATTGACGTCATACGGAACCTCACGGCGACGGCGACGGCGACGCCGACGGCAGAAATCTGCTTTTGAGTGTCATCAGCACTCATGATGGAAACTTGCGCTCCAGTGTCGATGAGTGCTGTAACAGGCAAACCATCCAAATCCACGTCCAAACGGTTCCGATCAGTAGGCAGGGTCAACAGAGGAATTTCAGGCCGGGGTGCTAGAGCAGCGTCACCTCCCAGAGCTGCCCCAGTCAGTTTCCCGTCGGACAGCGGCGACGGTAAGCAGGGGACGGGTAAGCAGGGGACGGCGCTGATGATGAGCGGTTAGTCGCAGTGACTCGAGCGTTGTCAGGTGCATCTTCGAACTCGGTGGGGGGCGCAGGCGGGCGAGGATTCAGTGGGGAGCGGCGGTAGGCGGGAAAGCTTGGTCGAGAGAGGCCCGGCCAGGAACATCGGCAGTGGCGAGAGATGTGGCCCACATGTCCAGAATAGAAGCAGATGGGTTGATCATCGTGTGTGCGCCATTCGGCCGGGTTGCGATAGCTCGGGTATGGACCGGCCTGGTTCCGGTGACCAGGGGCAGAGGCAGCAGACGAAGCGAAGTCAGGATGGTTGGCGGAGCAGATGGATTGCAGACCCACATTGGAAAGTTCTTGGCGAACGACCGATTGAATGAGGGACACGAGCGGCCGGGAATCGTCAAAACACTGCGTCACTTGTGTGGCAGGAGACGCTGCTTCAATTTCTCGCCGGACTATACGTACGACGTTCTCGGAGGGAGTGGGCTCACGGGGAAGACAAAGGTCTTCACACGTCGATGAAGCAGCGGTGTTGGGTAGATGCGTGAACTGCTGAACTATGCGGCGGCTTTTCGCGTCTTCAAAGCGGCGACATTTGTTAATGATCTCGTTGACTGTTGTGATGTTCTTATACACGAGAAGGTTAAACGCGTCGTCCGCTATGCCTTTTAAAACGTGACTGGCCTTGTCTGCCTCTGTCATGTTCTTATCCACCTTGCGGCAAAGAGCCAAGACGTCCTGGATGTAGGCCACGTAAGATTCAGTGGACGTCTGTGTACGGGTCCCAAGGTCCTTCTGAGCAGCACGTTGGCGGCCGATGGGCTTGCCGAACAAATCACGAAGCTTCTGTTTGCATTGCTCCCAACTGGTAATCTCTTCTTCATGTGTCTCGAACCAGACTCGTACCGTTTTTTTTTTTTTTGAGGTAGTATATTACGTTGGCCAGCATAAGCGTGTTATCCCACCTGTTGTTGGCGCAGACCCGTTGGTAATTTGCCAATCAGTCATCGACGTCAACGTTGTCAATCCCAGAAAACATGCCAGGGTCGCGGGGCTGGGTTAGGATGACCGTCGGTGGCGTCGACGGGGCCGCGGTTGAAGACTCCCCTTCGTAAGACATGGCGGCCAGGTTACGTCCGCAGCGGAGCTCCGTCTTGCGCAAGTGCTTACCCCGCACCTCCACCAATAATGTTACGGGAAGGAAGAAGCGTACTGGTGTTTACAGATGGCTTTTAATGGCTGCGCAGAGAAGCAAAAACCCAGAATCTTCTTTGTCGTCTCCGAGGGCACCAACCATGTCCTCCTCTTTCCACATTACGCACTGTGACAATATACTCACTGATTCTTTAGCGGCTATTCAAGAACTCAAGAAGCTTTATAAGACAATGGAAATCAGTGTGACAATACACACTATGAATAATAAAAGAACTACTTTCGTCAAGGTACACTGCATTCAAGACCATGCAGCGAACCCTCACAACATTGCTGCTGCACACTAATCCACTGCTCTCCTAATCCAGATCTTCCATCTCTTCCCCTCCCACCTTCACCCCTTGACTCACTCCGTGCCCGTAAAAGTTTTCTCCGACAGGACACACGTGCTCTTATCCCAACGTCTGTCCGCTCCCTTCACCTTCACCTTACTATAGGGCGGAGGAAGTTGTGCTTAGGGGGCTTCAGGCACCGGTGGCCCTTGCATTGGCTGTGATCTCAGCGTGTAACTGGTCGCCTTTACGAGTGGGTGCTACGTGTCCATACTGCTCCGTCCCAGTGATGGAGGCAGATGCGTACCATTTAATATGAGCATGTCCAGGCTTACAATCAGAACCCTCGCGTCTCCTGCTGCAAGCCAGCCTCCGCTACAGTGTCACAACCACCTATGACCACTGGATACATGATAACAGATTCCACAAAACACTGCTTCAATAAGTACAACACAAGCTTCACAACACACATATATAACACATATACACATCAAGAATTATGCCTTAAGGGCAAGTCTTTGTCGCAATAAAAAAGAAAAAGACTCTAGCTATAGCCTTGTGACCAATGGCCTAGCACCAGTGGTACGTATTATTCCTGTCTACTAAACCCCTTTCCCCAACCAGGTTATTGAGCCATTTCTATCTGCATAAGCATACCTGATTTACCCTGTCTCACTATTGTAGGTAACTATTGAAACGAATATGATTGCAGGCCTCGCACGTGGATTATGTTAGCAATACAAGACGCAACCTGCTTTTTTCTTTTTTTTCCGATAAATATTTATCAAATAGAGCCAAGTATGGCTTCAGACTTCAAATAAAGAGTTTCGCGTTTTACTGGTTGCGGAGCACAGGTTCTCAACCACCATGTCTCTACAAATACAAATACATTTTCGATCATCCCTTTTATACAAACAAAAAAACATTAAGCATGTGTTACACGCTCGTAAAACGTTAAGGCGACAGCCTGATTGCACTCTGGGGACACTTTTCGTCACGATTAAGATACGTTTGAAGCATTGTGGCAACTGTGTGCCAAGTGTGCAATCAAGCTTTCGCCTTCGCATTTTACAAACCTGTAACACTTGTGTTTTTTAGATAGGAAGCATCTTATGATCGGGGCTATGTTACTCCCTCCCTCCGCCGTGCGGCGTTCACTTCCGGTTCCGGTTCCGGAAGCCAGCTTCCGGCTTCTGGAGAACGCTTCCGGCGTTTTGCCCGAATGATCCCCAGGTGCTTCGCCCACTCATCATCATTCACTTCGTCCTCTCATTCGCCTCCCGCAACGCCGCGATGAGTGCCACGGACAGCGCCAGCGTCAACGCCAGTGTCAGCGCCGTGGACAGCGCCGCGGAGAAGAGGGCTCGAGCCGCTGCCACGAAACGGCAGCGGCGACAGGCCGATCTGAAAACTAATGGGAACTTGAGTCGACCCCATGGCTGCTTCGCATACTACTCAGGGTTCCCCTACGGGAAGATGGTGTAATTTCTTTACCATCTCTGGCGAGGGTTCGTCCATCGAAGCGCACGACAGAACTCACCGATATCGCCGCACATACTGGTAGTCGGCCAGTGCCGTCAGCGCAATGAACACTCACTTAAAGGGCATTTACGACCACGAAGAATGTCATCCGGATTGGTATCCACTTTTGATTAGTTGATTAACTTCACCTTTCAAGGTTTTTTTGTGATGGAAGGTGTTGTTTCTGTAGCACAGGTCAACTGTTCGTTCACCTGTGCTTACTTATGGCCACCTGGTGATCATAGCATTATAAATAGTTCCTGTACATGCATCATTTCATTCGTTGTAATAAATACCATGTTAAAAAAAAGCAGCCGTGGCTACAGGCAAGTGTGCTCGTCTCGCACCTCCGGAGGCTGGAGTTCGATTCCCACCTAGACTGAAATGTACCAAATTTTGTTTCCAAAGCCACTGAATTACTTTGTTTACAGGAACCTCAATGAGCAATGCGACGTCAATGCGATCATTTGTTGGCGTGCTATTACTCTTTGCGGCGTTGGCCATTTTTCGTTACGGCGCAGTTTCGCCAAGGTCACCGCCAAGGGCACCGCCTGCGTAGGCACCTAAGGCTTTCGCCTTCAAAAGAAAGAGAACGCATCGGAAGAGCACAGGCCAGGGTGCTTGAACAAGGCTCGTGCGTGCTTTAGCGACACGGACGAATAGTGGCGCTCTTTTTTCTAAAGCTCCATTAAAGCAGACATCGTCTGTTTTGCTAGCCCCCCGTCTACTACCTACGTAACCACGCTACATTACATAAACGCCTCCGTGGTTCAAGAGAGTCCTCCAGGATGGATGGTCGTGGTTAGGCGAATGCACGTCCAGTGTTTTCTGTGTGTTTTAACCCCACTGAGATAGGGCGCCTTAACTGTATCTGGACCTAACCTCCTGAAAGTTGAAAGGAACAAGACTCCATCCTTTACTTCGAGCTTATAGGTTCAGCATGGGGATGGGGCAGGGTAAAGAATACGGTGCCAGTTGGATCGTTTCTTTCTTTCGTGATTTTTTTTCGCTTACTGATCGCTCTGGGCGCGTAGTTTGTTGCTATTACCTTAGGGATCGAGCGGCAAAACTGAGCCAGCGGTGGAAAGCAAGCAGGGGGGAGAACCCTTGCTTGGTGCGGGCCAGAACACTCTCGTTTCGAAAAGGGGCCCACAAGGTTCTTGCACATGCGGAGATCGTTGTGGCTTGCACGTGCGTCAAAGGAGGGGTAAGGGGGGGGGGGTGTATAGGAAGGGAGGGGGGGTTATGGCCTCAACTGTCTGTGTAGTAAGAAGCACGCATCGAGCAAATATTTGCTCGCCGTGCCCCAGCACGACGTATGGTCCAAGTTATTCGGCGATCCTTTTACTTCATCCCTTTTTTGTATGCCCCCCGCCCCCTTCCGCCGGCTTACCCCTGAAGCCGAGGCTTTCGTCGCCATCTTTGATCGCCATTGTGCGTCGTCTCCACGTTCTTATCTTTCTTTTTTGCGTAACTCCGGCTTGCTGAAAGGTGGAAAGGCAAGAAGCGGCGGGCACGTTGGGCTGTAGCGTTGGGGAGGGCAGACAGGGGGGGGGGTCTGAGGGTTCCAAGTATGGGTATGTACGCGCCGAACTTTTTGCGGCTCGGGAGCAAGGCTTGAGGTCTGCAGTTGTGAGCGCGGAGAGGAAAGGGAGGCTGGAGGTTCGGGCTTTTGACCGCCGACAAAGTGGTCCGCGACTGGCAAGTTAATTGGCCGCAGCTATGTCAAGTATCGCGGGGAAAACCCTCTCTCGCTCTTATAACGTTCTGAGGAGAGGGGCAGGGCCCGAGTTCGTGCCTTTTTTCCGGGTTCGGTCGGCATGCCGTTCTCGTGTATATGCAGGTGCCTCTGCGATAACTGTGATCTTTGTTTTTGTAATAAATATTAAGTAGAAAGTTTCCGCGAGTGTGGGAGTGGTCACGATGCGCTTGTTTGTTCTTCAGTTTGGCACAGGCAAAATACGAAATGTACCCACACATATACCGGCACATAAGATTGCCACCCTATTAACTCGCATAGTTGTCACCCTCTTTGGACGCAGTTTTTTTTTTCCCTAGAGTGTAGGGTTGGGAAGGTGCGCGGGAACAGGCCGCGGTTAACTTAGCTACTGCGTAGTGACGCTGCTGAGCTCGAGGGCGTGAGTTCGATCCCCATCGTGGCGGCTGTATTTTAATAGGCGCTAAATGTGAAAACGATTGTTAGATTGAAGTGCACGTTAAGGAAACGCAGGTGGACAAAATGTTTTTTCGGAATTCCCCACTATGGCGCAGCTCATTATAAAATCGTCTCTCTGGCACGTGAAACGCCAGAATTGATTTTTATTTCATTTAGGCTTAGAGGTTTGGGGCAAAGGGCTCATGGGCTACTGTAACAAGGTGAAATTTATCTACAAAGGCAATGCTTCTTTTTTTTTTGCTTTTTATGCATAATCACTGGCATGTGCTCGTATCTTTCGAACTGAAACTAAGGCAAATGCTTCCTGCTCTTTTTTTTATGTCAAGCGCTTATTGGGCCCTGTACTTGCTTAGTAAACTGTCTTTTTCTTTCTTCCTCTTTTATCGAATGAATAGGCTGAAATGACGGAATACGTGAGACAGCACCTTGATGAGCTACCGTTTATTGCGAGTGACATAGCCCTACTTGAAGAATGCAACAGTGCACATTTTATCTCAGCTTAGAATGTGCAATTATTCCCGCCGAAATAAACTATAAGTAGTATTTTCAAGGACGGCCAGAAAAACTGAAACTAGAGGCACAATTCAGCTCCGAATAAAGTTAGAGGAAACGCCGACACCATTATGTAAATCTTAACAGGGAGTCCAGCTCCAACTTGGCGTGTGGCAAGCTTTGTGAAGCTGAGTGGTTAAGAGTGGTTTTAAGAGTGGTGTTGTGAGGAAAACGGATGCCTCAGCCGGATTCAACCTTTCGACAAGGCTAGAAGAGCCTTTCGAAAACCCTTTCTTGGTCGTGTTGGTCTATATTTCGTGAAGCCGTTGTAGCGCAATCAAAGCAAACACAAAGAACCGAAGACCGCGGACACCATGGGCGGCCATGGTGTCCGCTCGTCTGTTCTTTGTTTTGTTTTATTTGCTCTACGATTGGGTTCACCAAGCTCGTCTTTGTCAGAGTGACCGTAGGAGCAACGTGCCCTTTTTTTCGAAGCGTTGGCTCTGTTTAGCCGTGGTTGATCACTTCAAGTATCCGTCTTCCCGTGAACCTCTCTATTGTTTGAACTTGCGACATTAGGTCCTGACGATTACTTAAGGTTCGTTTGCAGTTGTTCCACAGGTAACGTACCCGCCAATCAAAAAAAATTGAACAATCACCTTGCCTTTGTTCTTTTTTTCGCTCTTTTTATTCGCTGGTAAAGCAGAAAAGAAATGATGAGTTTATCTCGCTCCACCTCCTCTTTTTGAGGAGTTCAATAGGAAGTGGTCGCTCCGCACACCGCAGTTGATGCCGGGTCACTGAGGGAACCTCTTCATAGATTTAACTGTACGCTCGATCAGAGTACCACAGAGGTATACGCGAGACCTATTAGCTCAGAGCTAGTGTCGACCAACCAGCGTTCTTTAACGTGCACTCAGCAATTGGCGCATGAGCATTTATCTTACACTTCACCTTAATGGCAAAGAGGCTGCCACGGTTGGGACCATCATTTTATTCAGTTTATTTCAACATCAGGGGAGACAATACAAGAGCCATGACAGTAATGATGCGGAGTGAGAGCAAAACGCCATTAATGCTTGACGAAAGCTTAATCACCCCGTTTAACACGTAAGAGCAAAATCGGAGTTCATGAAATCATGAGTCTTATACAATTCCAAACATGTTGGTGAGCCTCATATCGAGTGCTTCTTTAAATACACGTAAATTGCACACAGAAAAGAAGAAAAAAGAAAGGGTATTTGTAGAAAAGAACGATACCCGCCGTGGTTGCTTAGTGGCTATGGTGTTCGGCTGCTAAGCACGAGGTCGCGGGATCGAATCCCGGCCACGGCGGCCGCATTTCGATGTGGGCGAAATGCGAAAACGCCCGTGTACTTAGATTTAGGTGCACGTTAAAGAACCCTCAGGTTGTCCAAATTATTCCGGAAATTATTACTACAGCGTGCCTCATAATGAGATTGTGGTTTTGGCACGTAAAGCCCCATCATTAATTAAAAGAAAGATATTATGGATATAATTAAAGCTAATTTCACCCTATCCTTACCTGCATTTTACTATCCGTTCTCTTTGTAAGATTGCAACTAACACAGAAATGGTGACCCTAATTTGCCCCTATTTCTCACTTTCTGTCCCTACTTCTCCGCATTGTTTCCCGCACGTTCTAGGCAAACAGCAGATGTAGCGAAATTTCCGTAGCCTGAAGGTATTCAATAAGTTTACACTTTGTACGAAATCTGCTAAAGCTGACAACCCTCGCTCGCCCAGAAACCCCGCAGGAAAAAGCAAGGCAGGGCTTGTCGGATGAGAAGACGGCTCAATTTTCCGACGACGCAAAAGGGCGGTGTCTTGTGTCCCCTAGCACGTGCGCCCATCTCCGGTTTGTCTGGTTGGCTCTCTGGCTCGCCGGTTGGCTGGCGACGCGCAGCTCCAGATGCGGGATACCGCTCTTTATGTAAAGCCGGCGTCAGCGGAAGGACGCAGGAAGTGCCTGGCCCGAAGAAGATTCCTCTCTGTCTCCCTAGCAAAGTGGGGACGCCAATTGAGAGCGCGGCACGCGACCAGCACCGGATGCGAGCCCCGACCATTGTAGCTTGCGGCTGGTAACAGCGTGGCCGTATAACCAGAGTCGTTAAGAAACTAAAATTTTGAAAAAAAGTTAATTACCGAAGGAGGGTCATGTGTCCCTAGCCTTTTCTGCTCCTACTTCCGTTTCTGAACTACTTTAGACTTTTAAAAAGAACCGGAAAATAAAAATTAGAATAGGCAACGTAATTCCCAAAGCAATGTTTTTTTTTATCATTCGTAGAACAGGTTACTAATCAATGCCAAAAAAAGCTTAAATCTTCGGCATCCCTATACAGATCCCTTGTTCACAATGAGCCGATCGCCAGGAGATTCGCGGATACGCGTACATTCTTGAGCACTCAATCGTCACAGGGTTCGAGAATAGACGTTGCCCAGCCACAAGACAACTTTAAGAACGTGTTTTCTGAAGAATAACTTTTTCTTGGGTGAGTTGGTGCTTGATTAAAGACATCATATCGTGGTGCTAAAATACCGAAATGAAAGATTAACAGCGACAGACGGAGCAGAAAGAAAGACGGCGCTACAGCTTCGGCAACAAGCTTTCTTCATAATGTGCTAACAATTTAAGAAAAGAAAAAGTTGAGCCGTGGTTCTTTCTGCTCTGCCGGTCGCTGTTAACCTTTCATTTCGGCATTTTTGCGCTACAGTATCACGGTGTTTTCTAGAGCCCGGGTACAGTGCGCAAGCACACATACACGCCACAAAAGAATCTCGTGCTGACCGACCCATTACCGAACAAGGGATCTGTAGAGATCTCGAAACGTCAAGCTTTGCTTGTTTTCTTGGCATTGGTGAGGGACATGCTGATTTAATGGCGCTTTTACGTGACCAGACGGTGTTCCGTCGAACCCTTGATTGCATCTGTTTTTTTTTCGTTATATGTGAGAGCCGTCTGCCACATGCTAAGTATTCTGCGAAGAGCTTGCGAAGCTTCGAACTTCTAAAGTTCAGTTATATGTGTGGGATGATTAGGCACGAAGTATTCAGAACGAACTTTCATACTGGGTCCAATACATTTTACACGCTTTCGGCAGACAACCGAAACGAGGACGCCTAATCTTAGCTCGCAGGGACGTATATGGAGGTTTCTGAATTTTAGAGGGAATCGATGATCTGCTGCACAAAGTCAGCACAGTATGTAATTAAACTGCTGGGAGTTTGACTTCTCAGGTTATTTCTCGCTTTTCTTTCTTTCTTTCTTTCTTTCTTTCTTTCTTTCTTTCTTTCTGTTTCAGACATTTCTTGTAAAACATTATGATTCTAAGGAACCATCGGACTTCTAAAGAAAGGCTTTCAATGCTGTGTGGTACAATGATTTCTGTTACTCTCACCAAGGAAGAAAGACACTTCAGTGGGTTTGTATGCATGGGAATTCTGGTCCGTGCGGGCTTCGGATTAGCACCTTTAACTATGAGTCTTTAAGACACGTTGAAGCCGGGACTGACGAACAGCGTTCATTCTGTCACAACGGTGGCGTCTCTACAAAACAGCGGTGCAATTCTGCTATTCCCTATTACTCGTAAAATCAATATGTACCCGGGGAAATAACAAACACGCGATGGTACGAAGTGTGCTGCACAAATATTATAAATTAGAGAATCACAACCTATAAATAAAGCTTTGCTGGGTACTTTGTCGTATAGGTATACCAGGCAATTAAAGCGTTTAGCTTCGAGTGCGAATAATCTGCAGATTGCAGATCTTTCATTACGCTGTCGGGACTACAGAACCAACCTCGAACAATCTCTTCGTAAATTCACCAGAAGTTCTTAGCAACGAAACGCTGCCTTAGACAATGGAAAAGCTGCCTCCATAGGGACCTTTTTTCTTCGAAATAATACTCTGCGCACAAGGAATTCGACACACTAGGCTGACCCTCTAAGTTCCTCCTTCTGAATGAGCCCGTACTCTCAAGGATCACTTACAGATCTACACCTTTTGATATCCTGTTAGAAATATGAAAAACAAACATTTTCGACATGTTTGATAGATACCGATTACTCCTCCATCCGAACACTTGTACTCGGAGAAGTGCCTCTAATTCTGTTTGAAAACTTAATCTTACATTTAGGTGCAACGAAATGGCGTATGCTAACTATAGCATATTCAGAGTGATAGTCAGTCCTTCACTTTATATCCACGCCAAGGTCTTTCTTTTCATTAGAACACTAATAAACCTACTGTCGGCGCATTACAGTCGCCTTGGCTGCCGCACCACAAAAATTCAAGTTTGGTTTACCTTTACTTATCATTACGTCAGTTTATGAAAACATAATGACTCGAGCTGGGGTGCACGACTACATGAAACGGGGAGAGTGCAGGCAGATTGCCAATGTTGGAGAAGAGTCGAGAAGGTGTGTTGTCACTGTACGTCGGTTTGAATGCTTTAATTTTGTTTTCTTCACTTACTCGTTCCACGATATTGCAACAAGAATTAATGTCTCATGTATTACGTGAGAACAAATTATTTTGTACAGATTTGCATTACGAGAAGGCTGCATTTGCACAACGATGACAATGTGTCGGTGCAAGCTTATATAGTTGGAGATGAGCAGAGTAGTTAAAAAAATCATATTAACTGCGCCAGATTTCTTTGAAAGTAATATTGTTAAAATAATGTGATATATCGAAGTATATTCAGCGGTTATCTTAGAAAAGCTAATCATGTTGATAGCCCTTGCAGATTAGATTTTTGACACATTGCATTGCAGATTGAAACCTATGCCAGATGCGGTCAAAAAATGCGAAAATCCTCGGTTCTGCATGTCATCACGTGCAGACATGGTCGACACGTTTTTTTTTATGTTAGCAACACTCTTTATTTGATATGACATGATCCAAACCATGCACTCTTGTCACATCCCGAAGTCTCCGTGTTTTTTCCGCCATAACGGACAAGCTCAAAGCACTCGTCCGCTATAAGGTGACCTTTCGGTTCCTGACATCTCAGACACGTCCGGACCGACGTTCCAGTGCCGAAGCCCACTACATCAACTGAGCCGCGTGGTGCAACTGTATACACGCCGTATCAGCGCTGACAGCCGCTTCTCGAACGTGCCACGCCACCACGCCTGGCTTCAATAAAACATCCTGCCAAGGTATACCCAGTTGGCGTCGATTTGAAAGTGAAATTTCTCCGCGGCGCGCTTCAACTTCCGACGCCGCAACGGGTATCGCCCCTTTTGTATCGAACCGGAGTGACAAATGCGCCTTGTTCTGACGCCTCTTTCCTTTTCCTTGTCGTTCTTCATATCCCTTTTCTTCATTTTCTTATCTTATCTTTCTTTTGTTTTTCCCGTGTCTGTTTACATATTCGGCGTGCCTCCGTTTCTGCGCCCCTGCGTCCCGTATGGAGTCGGCCCGACAGTTAGTAATAACAACAAAGTGCTCCGACGCGTAGAGTTTTGGAGGCCCTTCGGTAAGACACTGCCCCTTCTCTATATTCCTCCTTTCCCATTTTTTTCTCTCTCTCTCAGCTCTCCATACGGCGTGTCGGCAGCACGGAAGCGCAGCTGGAGGGAGACGTTGGGGGTTGGGCGGGGGAGGCTAAAAACTTGCCCTTTCCCCCGATGTCTGGTGTGCGCGGATACATGTTACGCCCGCGGCCCGCACTTCAGTGATCCTCCTCCTCTCCAATCACCAAGGCTGGGTCCTATGCCCTCCCCCACTTTCATGATGCGCTCTTGCCACGCATGAGGGCCACAACGTCCCCCCTTCACCCCTCACGATCCCCCCCTCCCCCCCCCCCCCCCCGCACCCCCGCCTTCTTGGGCACCCTCCGGACTCTTCCCCCCTGCAGGTTCTTTCGCGTTCTTTTCTTTCTTATTTGTGTGTTCCCTACCAAAGAAGCTAAGAAACTCCCCCACCACACACTGTCTTAGCTCCAAGCCCGAGCAACGGTTTCTCTCTGATATGCGCGAGCGCATTTTCTCCTCTGCCGTGGGTTCGATGAGAAGAAAGCTGGCGGCCGCCGAGAACCGTAGCTGGGGTCCGACGGCGTGTTTCGAAGACTATGCAACGGTGATGTCGGTCGTGAGCTGCGAGTGCTTCGTCCTATCCGTCGCGGTGCCCGGAAGAGCGACCGGTGTATGCGCGAGAGGAATTATGTGCGTGCCGTCCGTGGATTGCGGTGTTTGGCCGGAACGGAATTGAAGAAGCCGTCCTTGGAGAGGTAAGACGCGGAATCGCTGTGCGTTCTGTTCTTACTATAGTGATAATTCAAAAAAGCACGCGCTTTGCTTTCGCGTGGTTTCTGGTAGGTAGATGGGCAGCACGGAGTGCATTTTCGAGTTACTGCGCTGAGTATGAGTGCAGCTATAAGCAGTGCTGCTTGTTCTTTGACGACTTTAGAATTGATGAGTAGGTTGGTTAACCAAACGTTTTAATTAAAAATGTAGTAGTACATTACGTTATTATAAAGAAACTAAACGATGCCGGAAAGACACAGGAAGAAAAAAGTGTAGTACTGAATTGTTCGTGTACAGGAGATACCAACAGCAGGCATAGCGCAGGTGGTGCAATGCTTGGGACCAATACCCAAAGAGCAAACATGTTAGGCAATTCAAAAAAAATTTTCGATCAACATTTCGACACTTTGTGTAAAAAATATCTTACGTGATATCTACTACGGTTCCCGCAGGATGACTGTTCTCTGCGAATAAGGGGAGATTTTATACGCAAGAAAGCCGGCAGGGGGTGGCGCGGCGCGTTATTTTATATGGCGTACGTGTAACTACTACACTTGTGGCAAAGGGTTCAGCTGGAGCTAGGTGTTAAGACACCATTCGGTTATTTCGCTTTTGTTGTTGTTGAAGATTCCTCTGCAGAAGTTTTGGTGTGCTAATTTCATCCCTTTCTTTCATCCGTGTTGTCTTTGGTTCGCGAAAACTGAACTATGTGGGAAATGGATAGTGAGAAGGCAATTGCGAGAAAACTGATGATGGCTTCGTGCCAGAAATATGGCAGCCTTTATGCACCCTGTCTGGAGTTCAACTGAAAGAGAAGGGGCACTTCCAAAAAGACACAGCGGTCCAGTTCATTTATTTGCAGAGCAATCGCCAAAGCCCGAGAAACATGTAGCCGGCTTGGCCGCCTTCCCAAGATAACATTTGCCGATTGTTGTAGCTTGTCAAGGAGGCTGTCGCTCACAGACGGTCTTCCGCGTATGGAAGGCGTACATCTACTCTCGCACGAACTTACGCACGCGCGCACACACACACAGGCGCACTACGACCGACAGCAGGTAAAGGATATTTGAGAGACGATGTATATGGACAAATGATTCGGCGAGGCCACACACACAGAGAGACTCACAGACAGGCAGTAATTGTCAGAACACCAATGGTAGATAATCCAAGATACCTGTGAACACTCACTCACTCGCACCCACACGCACCAACGCACACACGAAGAGTGGGTAGAATATCAAAAATATGTAAGCGAAGGAAATACAAGAATCGAAAGTACGTTTGTGGCCTTCCGGGTGTCCGAGTAATAAAATATTTGAATCACAACAAAACGAATACGACTATTACGAAAAATTACAGTATCCACTGTCGATTCGAATCAGAATACTTGTTTTCAAGTCCATAAAAAAATTATACAATACGCTATTTCAGTGTGAGCATGTTGAAGTTCGCTGGAGAATATGATGTCTAAATTGACGTAAGAAACCTGCAGGAAGCCTAGGGAACAAGCATTCTCGAACTGGTAACTAACTGCAAACCATCGGGAAAGATAATAAACACTGCTCCCTCCACTTATTCCCTCAGTACCCTGTGCCTCTCAAAGTTGGCTCACTGTTTCCGTTGGGAACGGATTAGCAAATACACGTTTGAATGGCCTTACAGTGTTTTTTTTCTCCATCCAATAGAAGTCAGTCGACAACCATTCCAATTCCAAAGTGCTCGCGCGCAAGAGAATATTTGAAAAGTTCGAATATAAAATTGTGTCGAATACCACTCGCACTAATCGAATCACGTTCGAAAAACTAGGTTATTCGCATGTCCTTATAGTGAATAATCGTTTTATTGCAATAAAGCGTGACTAAATCTCGTCTGAAAGATGGTAAACGAATATTCGAAATGTAAGGAGGTGAAGGCGAACGCTTTATAGAGGAAAAGAATGGCAAATCGTCTGAAACAGTTTCGTTTTCGGTTCATGGGCGCCGCCATCTTGGAGTGCAATAGGAACATTTTCGTAGTTTCGTGTGGATCGACGTCAAGTTATAGCATTCATGAAATGCTCAACGAAAGTGTACGATTATCTACGTGCATAATAATAAGTTACAATTCGGTGTTTTACTGTATTGCAAGTGAACAGCCAATATCAAACACTCGTGATGACAGATCTGTAGCGCCTCCATAAAATAGTATGTAAGATTTTTTTTTCAATGGTCTCAAAAACCTGTCCTGTCAGTCAATTAAATAGTTTGTAAACCATCTGTAAATAGCCTTTCTGAACAAAATTAGTATGTAAGACTATTTATGGAAGTGTTACGGGTGATAAGCCAGTGCTACCAGTACATGATGGCGGATCACCAACGCTTCCATTAAGTAGCTTTGTAGTTTTTTTTTATTGACCTGTTAAGGATCCGCCATTGCAAGCTAATGGTCTGGCTAATCACGCCTAATAAAGCGCACGGTGTTATAATTTATTATTATATTGCAAGTAAACGGTCGCACAAACGTGCTTAGCGTTTCAAGTGTTCTGCAACTGGAGTTTGCTCCACACAAAACTTAGTAAGTGTTCGTGCTACAGTACAACCTGGCGGTGACCATGAACCGAAAATGAACACAGCGAACGGTTCCAGCTTGTGGGAAGTCACGGAAGTCTAGCTGGATTCCGTATAGGTTGTCCACAAACCATTTAAGTTCCGATTTTGATGAGCACAATCTCGGCGTCTCCTCTAGAACTGGCATCCTGTATTGTGCGTCATATACGGGATAGTGCTGGCGTGGGTCTTCCGCGTCACTGAGACGTGGAGCAGGTCCGTTTCTTGTCGGAGGATTCCCAGCTTCGCGAAACAGCTTTACGCCCACGACGTCAACCACACGAACACAAACAAGAAAATTCGTGAGTAACAGGTAAAATAAAGAAAAGAAAAGGCGAACGTTCGGTGAATCAAGTGAAACGCGGAGACAAGAAAGAAAATAAAAGTGTCACCGAGGACCCCGAACTCGGTGACATAGTAAGCCCTCGAGGAGACGGAGTCCCGTCTCGGGGGCCCGGGCGGAGGCGGAGGGGGGCGTTCGTCGCCGGCTAAGTGGGCGAGCAGTAACAATGACATCTTTATGGAACCGGCGATACCCGTAAGTCTACACCGCGGTCTTCTCCAAACATCGGTTGACATTTGCAAGGCGCGGCGGCCCTCTGCCTGGACCGCCGCTCCACGACGCGACAGGACGGAGCGCGAGCCTCACCAGGCCGCAACGCTGAAACAAGATAGGGTCCTGACCTTCTATAAGTTGCTTCGTGAGGCGCCCGACAGGCGCGATAGTTTAGCTGCTTGGCGTTTTCTAACACGGTTTTCGAACTCCTTATTTCTTTTTTCATGCCCCTACGATTCCAAAACAAGGACTCCCTTGTTCGTTTCATTCGCAAAACGATTGCCATCTTCCCTGAACGATTCCTACATGCGCACATAGAAGAGCAGCCTGCAACTAGACAGGTTTCTGGAAACCGGACGACGATGATGGATGGAAAATTTCGGAATGGTGCAGTTAGTGCGCCTCATTTGCTCGCAGAGGTTAGCCAGTTTTTCGAGGTTGATTGATTATAGGGCCTTTTATCAGTCCTCTCCTCACAGATTTCTCGTGGTATGAAAAAGAATGTTGTTGGTAGTGCATAGATTGGCAAATGCCTTTAATATTAGCATTCCGGAAACAGTTCATCGAGGATATATTAAATTTTGGATGCATTTCATTGCCTCGAGAATCACCTTTCCCTGCTGCTCAGGGCCTGCCGTATGGATGCAATCACTGACGCCGTGTTGTTTCGACAAGTGTCGTTAGCAGACTTCGCTTAGCAACGTCGCATACATGCCTATTGACGTATGTTTCATAATACCGAGCTATTTATTTAAAGGAAACAGCCCGCACCTCCGCCTTCGTCAGAAACCAGCAATGATTTCTTCTTGTGGTGTCCCGCGCGATGTAAAGGCTTATATCCGATACTTTAGGTGACTGTTACATTTGGCGATTCTACCATATGCATATTTATTATACGCACTGAAGTGCCACTGAACCAGCAAACATTGATTAAGGGGAGCCTCCTAACCGTTACATTAGACCATGTGTGCCGATCGGTTAATGGAACAAGGTCTGCAGCAATGATACCCGAATAGCCCATGCAGGCGGTGAATCCGATGTCGGCATAGTACTCGGAATAATTGGCTTCGCTTCGTCAAAGTGCACTTGCTCGGCGCTTTAGGTAACGCAAGGGGTCAAGGCCAGAAGTGACCAGGTTGCTGGTCGGGTATGGTTTGAATCCTCTACGGTATAAGTGTGGTTGCATTTCACTATGGGTGCCACAATTTGTCATTCCTACAAGTATTTTGACCTGCATAAGTTGCACATAAACACTGTGTTCCTTTATTTTTTTCTGAATGGGCAGTGATCCGCCGGGAAATGGCAAGTTTCGAAGACTTCAAAGAAAATAATCGCCTGGCTTGGTACGCATTCTTTTTTTTCGGCAGCAGCTACAACTCCAGCTTTAGATAGCGTTGCTCTCGCCAGAAGTGCGCGCTCAGTTTGTGGCGACACATTAATCAGGGGAGATAGTAGGAACGTTAAGCTCATAGCTAACGTTACATTTTTTAGCCCGTTACATCTATAATTTATCTCAGGTTGGAGAAAAAGATTTGCCTGATAACAATGCCCAAACGAGGTTTTGGTTATGGTTTGCTGGCTGGAAATCAACTACCAATCCCCTACATCCACTACAACGTCTCAAAATGAGATTTTTCTGTCACGAAGAACTCTCGAGACATAAAATACGGCAGGAGAGGTGATCTTTAGGCTCCAGCGAACACTAATTATTGTTACACTGACTTCTACAAGATGTCTATAGGAGAAGAAAACAGTCTGAGCCAACCATGCCCACTCAAGGGTTTAGATATGATTGTGGCCTGGGAATCTGCTAAAAATCGCCTACAAATTCGGCTGCAAAGAATCGCTTCCACTGCTATCAGGAACTGCCGAAACATAGGTCCACGAAGAAGAGGATAATTAGGTCTAGGCTAAAGTTACATATTTCATTCGTGGCTTCGAGAAATACACGTGAATGGCCATTTCTTGGTCTGACAGCAGTTGTGCCTCCACGCCAGCCTTGCTGTCTCGATCGAAACTTTGCTACCGGCCGACTAAAATGTAGGCTGATAACTTCCTTTTTTATTAAAAAAAAGTAATGTACGGAAGTCGGAGGTCGGTTGTGGCTTGGACAGAAACGCAAGAAACTGCGGACTGCAGAGAGGTCGATGCCATCAGGCCGAAAAAGATGTTTATTTTATCAGGACACAAAGATAAGCAGGAATGTCCGTAACGACGGAGATCATTAGGCGAAGTTGAACGTTTGAGCCGTTCGAAGGTGCAGCGTTCGAAGGTGAACGTTCAAAGGTGAGCGTTAGAAGGTGCAACATTAGAGGCGTCGCTTGGAAGAATTTCAGAAACCTGTCTTCTTCCACATGTCTGTAGGCCAGATAATGGGTGAGCATTGCGTTCAACGTCTCGACTATGTTGCCTGTGCTGTTTGCTGTGGAATGCTTTTTTTTCGTGCGGCTTACAATGCAGGAAAGGCTTTTTTTTTCTTTTTTAATGCTTAAGCATTTCTGTGCCTACTATATCCCTATGCCTACATTTCTAGAAACCTGTCCGTCCATCAAGTAAGACGAATGCAATGGCTCATACCCCCGTAGGCAATGGCTCATACTCCCTCAAATAAGCAAAAAATGCAGTGGCTCATACCCCAGTAAAGCTGATGCTACAAGCGCTCAGCAAACTGAAGCGAACAGTGCATACATTAATTAAAATCACCCGTACAACACACAGAGCAGCAACCGTTTCACTAAAGAACAAGCTCAAAACAAGCATCCGAACCATCAATAAAGCATTGCATACCAGCCTCAACAGTTGTAGTGGTGGTTTTGCAACAGCTTCTCTGGACATACACTTTCGCGGGTTGATAAAGACCGATAAAGGTTGATAAAGGTCGGGTCGAGTCGGATAAGGCTGATAACAACCGATAAGGGTTGATAAGTGTTCATGCTCTTCGGATGATAATGACACCACGCTTCGTGGGGATGAGCAAGTGACACAATGTTTACGCATACCTGGACAACTCCAGTGATCAAAGTTCCTGCGTGAATTTTTTTTTGTCTGACCTTTCGGATTTCGGGGGTCAGCGTGCAGGCCCTGCCTAGATTCGAATAAATGTGGTAAATTCTAGCGACGACGCGCCGCAGTCCGTTCGAGATTTCATAAAAAAAAATAAAAGAAAAGGAAACACCTTAGTACGGCACCGCCTCGGATATGCTTTGTGACGATATCCGTTCCCTATATATGGCGAACGTGCCATTCGTCAGCTCTGCTGCTTCCTGGTCTGTCCCCGACGTATAGTTTGGCGTACGTGATTCTATTCCGCGTCACGCTAAGTGCAGAGTTCACGGAGGGGGATGTATATACGTGGTATATACGTGTAGCGTCGACAGTCCTTGCGTGCGGCGACGCAACAAGTTGGCGTGTGCGTGACGGGTACAAATGAGGCCCGCGGTGCCTTTTTCGTCGTGCACAGATAGTACAAATGTGCTTCGCGCAGCTGTCAGCACTTGAAGACGCGGTAGGCCAAGGGCATCAGTTTCGGTATTGATCAGCACTGCCCTAAGAACGCATAGCTTGAGAAAAAAATACATTTGTGAATATGAGGCGTTATATGCATGAAGAAGGAAATTAGCGCCGAATAAAAATACGAAAGTTTATCCGGGAGCTTGAGTTCATTCAAGAAAGGTAAACACCAAGAGCACCCTACTGATGAATCTACAGTTGTTTCTAAAATAGTTTCGCCATTTCTAGGTGTCCTCAGTCGGTCTGCTTCGGTGGCAGCTGGCCGCCCTCACGAATTGTTCGAGCGCGCATTGTCCATGTGATATGCACAGATTTAAACATATTTCCAGAATTATTTTCTGTGTCCATATCTATGAAAGGCACAAAATTCCCGGATTGTTGCTTTTAGTGCGGTAAAAGTTATCGTACTGTCTTTTACTTCATGCGCGGTTACAAACGAGAATAACGACAATTTCCTCGCGCACGAAGCTGCAAGCCAAAAATCTCCAACATGCTTCAATTTGCCGTTTCAACTAGGCAAGCGTTTAGTTCATAATAACCGAGCAGAAGTAGGTACATCACTTGAACGAAGACCTCTGTAGTATATTTCTACCGATAACCTTTTGTGTTTCTTTCACAATACCTCTGATTTTTGCGAATTGTTCAGGTCTGAGTAAATATGGAGAAATTACAACACAAAAAAAAACATCGGGTCAGCTTTTAGGCTTCCACTTGGTCACTCGCGAAAATCCCCCCCCCCCCCCCCCCTATGGTCGTTTCTGCAGATAAGAGACGAATGCAATTTATTACGTGCCACTGCAAGCGCGCTTCGCAGTTAGTCCCAACTATTTTATATTTTATGGTAGCAGTAGTAATATGAATTGTCCAACGCTCAATGTTTCACTAGTCTTGAATTCCGTGCACGCTTTTTATCTCAGCCTCGCCTTTATTCAAATGCTCGTATTGAGGATCGAGTTAGCACTTTCTTTCGCAAACTCATTTTTTTAGTTTTAGCACAGTAATCGAGGGAGAAAAACGTAATTTCTGTTCAGCAAGCTTCAGAAAGTGGCCGAGAGCAAAATGTATGCGTCAGTCGCCAATACAGCATTATTTACCGTAACCTAAATAATTCACTTTCTAATGTGGTGACTTTAGCGGCAGGTTTTATTATAATTGTAGAATTGAAGTCAGCCAATAGTTCAAGCAGTACTTTTCCGCAGATAACATGTGCTTATAACCAATTCGAACTTATAATATGGCATGAAATGCTTAGCGGTGCTGCCGCCTTTACCACGTTGCCTCAGTGCGGAAACATGTTACAGCTGTTACTTCTACTGCAATAGCGTAGCAGCAGTAGGGCACAATTGCATCAGTGGCCGCAACTGCTTCAGTGTGATCGATCCCCACCCGGGCGGCCCCATTCCGATGGAGTCGTTACGCAAAAAAAACGCACATGTACCATGCATTCAGTGCACGTTAATGAAATCCCAATAGTCAAAATTAACCGAGAGTCCCCCACTACGGTGCGCCTCCTATTCAGATTTCCAGTTTTGGCACGTAATTCACTACGTGCAGACATTGATGACTGCTTCAGTAACTAGTTTCCGGTGGTGATAGCAGCAGTAGTGGCTAGTGCAATACAACCACCGCGACTACTCAATTACGGCTGCCACAACCACCGCCACCACAACGAAGACAACAGCAGCAGCAACAACGAATCAGTTGATGACTCTCTTTCCCTTTCGACTTCTGTCGTGCACGGAAAGATTATCGGTAGGAGAGAGGCAAGCGGTCTGTTACGCTTCTCGCTGCTGATTGGCCGATTCCATCCGTTAGCGTTCGCTGTACTGCGCGGAACTGGTGAGATGAAATGCCAGTTCCAATGCCGTAACCCAGCATCTACGAAACGCTGAGACAGTCGTGGCCTCAGAGACGAATGCCAACGAAGACACACTGTAACACAGACAGATGGGGTGGACTCATCAATCACGCATGTCAACAGTGTGGCGGGGTTTCCGTGCCAGCTATTCGGTGCGGCCCGATTATCTATATATTGGTCTCGACAGCGATGATGGACGGGTGCTCCTTGGATCAGCGTCGATCAGCTCAATCTAATGCAGTTTCGATCAATTCACCTTACCGCAGTCGTCTCGAGTTTATCCCTGTGCCCTTTCAGCATTATCGATCCTGCTTTTGGGAAGGGCATTTCTCATTGTTCAGTGCTGATTGCTTCAAACGGATTACCGCAAGTATGAGTGATGTGTCATGGCTGCGCTTGACGTCGCAGCCACAGAGGGTTTTCGAGCAAGCCACTACCATCTGATTTCTACCATTGTAATTGTTTCTGATGCCACGCACAAATGTTTTGCCGATGTTAACGGTATCTCTATTTTATTTGCTTGCGCGGGGAAAATTACCGCCAATGGGAGGCTAGAAGAAACTAAACGTGAGCGAGCAGCATAAATCAAAACACAACTTTTTTGTGTGAGTAAGGGAGTGTTATCATCTATAATCTACTTGGAACAGTAGCTACTTCAAGGGTGATTAGCTACCCGGAAAGCACTTGCCGCTCGGACAAACGACATTAGAGGCCTTTGAGCCCGAGTTCCTTATTCCGTATACCAAGAAGGAGTGTGTGCGTTATAAAACAGTGTTACCCAATGGTTGAAGAAAGTATTGTGAATAGGCTCTCGCAATATCATTAATCACCATCATCATAATCATCATAATCATGAGGACAATATTTTTATGTCCACTAAAGGACGAAGGCCTCTCTCTCCCTGCGATCTCCAATTACCCCTGTCTTGCGCTAGCTGATTCCAACTTGCACCTGCAAACTTCCTAATTTCATCACCCCACCTAGTTTCCTGCCGTCATCGACTACGCTTCCCTTCCCTTGGCATCCATTCTGTAACTCTAATAGTCCACCGGTTATCTACCCTACGCGTTACATGGCCTGCCCAGCTCCACCTTTTTCTCTTGATGTCAATTAGAATATCGCCTATCACCGTTTGCTTTCTGATCCACACCGCTCCCTTCCTGTCTCTTAACGTTACGCCAAACATTTTTCGTTCCATCGCTCTTTTCCCGGTCCTCAACTTGTCCTCAAACTTCTTTTTTTAACTTCCAACTTTCTCCTTCATATGTTAGCTACGCTATTGTTACTTCCCATCGAATGTGAAATTATAAATTGTTTGCCATTATAACAGGCCCAAGGGTATGGGCGAAGTTGTTACACAACGTGCCATATCGCAGTCTCCTCACGATTAACAGTGCTCACATAGGCGATGCCTCAGGCTATAGCGTGTTCAAACTGGCTTCAGCCTAAGGCGTCGGAGGCATCTCTTGCTGGAGAACTGTCGACCACTTCAAGCCTCCATAATTCTGTAAACCTCTCTGTCTCTTTGAATATTCTCAAAATGTTCAGGAATGACAGGCTAGTTGAAAATCTATATAGAAGCGACTACAACGCTGAAACAGACGAAGGATAATTACAGGGACAGGTACAAGCGGCGAAAACAGAAGCAATTCTTCTTTATCTCCCCTGTGGTTTGTACAATTCGCCTCTTTCTACGTTGTAGTCGCGGTAACGTGAATACTCTCAATTTCACTCAAAACTCCGAAAAGTAGACATTTGGGGACAGTTACAATTGTTACTGTTTCTACGGTACCGTCTGTTTTGTCTGCATGGATCTGACACGCAGACGAACCTCTGTTGTTCCAACTGTTACTGTTTTTTTTTTTCTACTCCACTGTCAGTTTTGTCCGCATTGATCTGACAGGCAGAGGAATCTCTGTTCGGACAGAAGACACCCGCAGGGCTTTGAGCTCGGGTTCGTCAGCCGCGGAAGCTTAGTGGATGAAGGGAGTGGGGGATGGAGTGTTAACCAGGGGTTGAGGGCACAGAGTTGGGCGCTCCTATTTTTGGCTCACGGGCCAAAGCCGGCACACGTGACGGAGCCGCCAGCACGTGCAAATAAGCACTCGCCAGCACGCGCGCCCCGCTCATACGAGGAAGGAACCCTCTGTGCTCGACCATGTGCGCCAGTCCATATACGCTGATGCCTCAACTTCGCCCGGCACGGCCGAGCATATTGCGGTGGCTGCTCCCCGAAGAAAGGGTCCAAGGGCTGGCTCTTGTCTTTTCGTGGTGATTTTGCCGGCGCATGTTTCTATTTCTTTCGCCGCTATGTAAGCCGTACGGCAACCGCTGCTTCCTCCCGCTGCCTCCTCCCGGATCAGCACTCATTCCTTGCCCGTGCTCGAATCCCGAGCTCCTGTGTACAGTAAGAATCAACAATGTCTGTGTTCTTTTTTTTCTTTCTTTTTCGAGTAATCCTCAAGTCATAATTAGCAAAGCAACGACAGGACGTCAGAACACGAGAATAGATGTCCTGTCAATACCTGTCCTGTTCAAGTGCGGAAGATCAGTGCTACATTTTATATTGTGTTGTTTAACCTTGACGCTAACACCTTTCGACGATGCCACGCAAGCTCGCCCAATTTTGAGTTAATTTAAAGAAAAAATCCTGAGCTCGTTGAATGTTAACCAGGACGTAAGCTCCAGTTGACAGAGATATGACTGGTCTAAAAGGACAAATGTGAGTATTTTATTTTCTTTACTCTGTCATGCCGCGTACTAGCTTCGAGAGAAAGCAACAACTCAAAGCACCCTCGATGAAGGTTCTGCGAAACCTCAAGCCTGAAATGGCTAAAGCCTTATTAAAGCGGTTCATATTTTTTTTTTATAATAGTCACAAATCTTTCTCACTCTTCGAAAACAACGATGCCTAACGACACTAATGCCCTTGCTTACTTTGTCTTCCGTGCTCTAGATGGCGCACTCGCTGACGCCGATCCCGCCGCCGCGGCCCGACTTTCCGTGGCGGCCGCCAGTTTACGACGAGAGCGCCATCTGCCCCTGGGGAGCGACACCAAACGGCCCTCCTCCCGTCAAGCGACCCTGCTACGCATCAATCCGGCGAGGCCCCACTAGGTGGGTAGCGGATGGGCAGCCGTCGCGCACAGTATCCGTGAGAGCCCGCAGAAAAACACGTTCGAGCGATCTGTGGAAAGTACACAGATGTGTTAAAATACAGACAACCACTTAACTAGGGGGGTCGGGGGGGTTGGAAAATAGTGATTTGTTGGACCGAATCGAATAGTGCCAGAGGCAAACCGAATCGAATCGCACATCGAATACTTTTCGAATAAAGAATGGTCATGTTAACACAATTAATATGAAAAGATGTTGACATCCCAGAATTGTTAAAGTTGGCAAGTTTCTGTCATTACATAGTATGTTATGAAGCGTTCTTTATTGAAAGCACACATGGAGCATTAGGAGCAAGCATGTAGTTCCTTCGCATGCATAGGGCTGCTCAAAGGATGCGAATGATCGCTGTACAGCCTGTAGAGCGTGGCTACCTAAGTGACGTAGCCTGCTCCGCTACGCAAGCTCTCATGTTTTATGTCGATATCATGCCTGCGGGGGTAAACATTTGCCGTACTTTTTCTCCAATGTTACGTTTACTTGGGCGCAGTTGACGTTCTGAATATTCAAAATGTATTCGAAAAATATTCGCATTTCCAAATATTGACTGGTCGATTCGGACGCCGAATCGAATATGACACTGTTCGATTCGTTATTAGAAAGTTTCCAACATTCACACACCGCTACACTTAACAAATTATTAACACTTTGAGACATATTTTTCCCAAACAATCATCGTCATCTATCTTGCGTCACTTCCTTTCTCTTGCGCTGCGCGACCGATGCTTTTTGTGTCAAGGGAGTTATGTCACTCTGATATGCGAATACGTTCATAACTTGAAAGTGCCGGATGCGTTGCGTCGAAGGAAAAATGTGCGCAATAGATGAAGACTATTCTTTGTGATCAAGATAAGCTCGAAAAACTGCACATTTCTTGCTTAAAGCGCAGAATGCCAACACTATATTAAAAAAGGGAGTGCTGGAAGCTCCATTAACAGATTAACTGATTGTACAACATTTCACTCCGTTAAGAGACTACCTGTACTCCCCCGAGAGTGTAACTTCACCTTGCTTGGGAACAAACTGAACTCTATACTTCCAAGGGGAGGACGATGCATCCTTTAATGGAGTCAAATATGCGGCAATCAGTTGCACCATTAAGGAAGCTGACAGCACTCCGTTTTTTCATACAGTGTGTAAGCAGCCTTCATGGCTTCGCGCTTCTGAAGTACTAGTGCGTGCAGATATTGTGTGAGTAACCAGTTTGTCCGGGATGTAACAACAGAGAACAGTTACTACAGACACGTTATCGACTTCTGTCGGCAGGTTGTCTGTGTACGCTGGCCAGCAAGACACGTCTCAAGACCTGTGTACGTGATGTCTGCAGATATGTCGCGTAAATTTATTTTTAGAATGACAAAAGCATCATACAATCGAGCATCGCGTGGCTTAGCACCGAAGATTGCGGTCTTCGATAACAAAGCCTGCTAGAAGCAATCTGACGCTACTGCCAATAATACCTGTCCCCTTTGTTTATCAAAAACTTATGCATATTACATACGGCTTTAACTATACAAAGATCTACAAATGCAAACTGTTGGAAAAAGGTGTGTTATCCCATCAATTCTCAAACACTATTCCACAGCAAGGAAAACTAAAACAACTTTTTCGCCATATGTATGGCAATGGAGAGAACTCCCTAATACCATAAAATATAACCAGCAATCAAATGTTATTTTAATTGTAAATAAATTACTTGAGTATTTCTGATTATATATTATTACTTGATTTAATGAGCTATCCACAACTGAACATTTGATTCCGCATGTCGAAAACGCTACTACATTACGATGCATTAGCGTAATGCATTACGATTTCCCCGTTTAATTTGGCATTTTCAATGCCATGCTCACGCTATCAAATATGAATACGTTAGGCGTTGTGGGGATGACAGATTAGGTATTTCACACCAACTATACAACATGGTTATTTCTTTCGACGCCTCACTGGATTCATTTCACGTAACCTTCATCTCCAATTTGACGCCACAATTACAGGGTTAGAAAGTTGAGGTGGCAATTTTTTAGCATGTCCTCAACTTTGACTCGTAGTAATTATAAGGGTTCAAATAAGATACTTATTGCCAAAGGTCACTTCCATTTAACTTAGCGTTAAGCACAAAACACTTTTTTTTTATTCGTAACTCGATCTGTTTTATATCTGAATATTTGAACATTGTGAAAACTAGTTTCTGCTATAGTCTCGGCTCGTAAGACAATCGGACATACTGCCTGATAAAGGGAATATTTTCCCAGTTCATTTTGAACATTTCCGTTTTGCATCTACTGCAATAGGAAAATCGGACTTTGCTCTGACGTAAACTGTCGGCCCAGTGCTGCACAACCATTTCTGCGGCTGTCATGATGTGCTGCAATAGCAGAGGTTACGTAAGCTTTACAAGCACATTTCTTCTCAATGGCCTTTCAGGGCCAATTTTTCAATGCGTATTTCAAAGCGAACCACATCGCAGGTTGCCGGAAGTATGTGCCAGCGTTCTGCCGCCTGCTTTCTGGGAGGATGGTCATCAGCGGGGAGTCGCTTCTCAACTCCGAGATACATGGTGCAAGGCGTGCCAGGTAGGTCGACCTTGATATTCGTACCTCTTAAGCCACGATGTCCCCTCCCCAGGCTCAAGTGCAGTTTGCCAGACGTCAGTTAATAGTAGTGGTTCTCGCTGCACCAGTAATAGCAGCGAAGAAGTCGTACCAATAGCTGTAGTAGTAGTTAGTAAGGAGTCGTAAGGAGTTGTAGTAGTAGTAGTGGTAGTAGTAGTAGTATTAGCAGTAGTAGTAGTAGTAGTAGTAGTAGTAGCAGTAGATGTAGTAGTAGTAGTAGTAGTAGTAGTAGTAGTAGTAGTAGTAGTAGTAGTAGTGTAGTAGTAGTAGTAGTAGTTGCAGGAGTGATAGCTCCAGAGCAGTAGCAACAACAGCAATTATAGCAGTAGCTGTTGTAATACTAATAGATGTAGTAGTAGTAGTAGTAGTAGTAGTTAATTGTAGTTGGAAGTTAGTAGTAGTAGTAGCAGTAGTAGTAATAGTATTTGTAGTAGTAGTGGTGGTACTACTAGTAGTAGCATAATTGTTTTAGCGCTGCGTCGTCAAAGTACACGCACCGTAGCGTCCCCAAAATACATTATCCAGCATTACTGGAAACAAACTGATTCCGATGTAACATGGTTCATGTCACTGCCTGCCCCTACGTTAACCGTTTCAATACCAGTGCAATCGCTTGCTCCGTAATGGGAGCCATTGGTTCGCCTTAGTTCAGTGAGTTGCCGCGATGTGACGCTACCCAGAGGGTACGATTCCAGGGGCTTTAGGTACGACTGCTCGCGTCTGAGTGCGCGCCGCTGCCGTTCCGGGGGAGGTGCGGTAGACGCTTCACGCGTCCGTCAGGATTAGTTCTTTCGACTTCCGTCGTGAGGCGCCACCCAGAGGGTACTCTCCCCCACGACTGTAAAGGAGGCGCGAACGCTAGCCGACGGGAGAGAGTAGGAAAGGGTGATTGGAGAGGGTGATGACCGGTTGGATCGGCCACATCTGGCTGGCATTGAAAAAATAGAAAAGGCGCTGCCCCAACACTAGCAAGAAGAAAAAAAAAACATAAGCGATTAAGTATTTTATCTGTGCTTTTAAAGAAAGAATAAAGTGTTACACTAAAAATGAGAAGCAGTGATCGATATGCCATATGAATTCTGCTCCTTGAGTAGGTAGGTGTCAATGGCGACACAGCATTTGACAGATGGTCCAAGCATTGCCGGAGGAAATATGGTGGATGTGTAAGTTTGCTTGCAGTAATTGTTTTTGTAACTACGGGTCCAAAGCGTTGCATTTGTGGTTGATATAGTCATGACATTAACTGTATGACTTCTATATTATCATGACCCGCAATGTTCATATCGTCGTTAGTTAAATAAACTTTTTCTACACACTGTGTCATTTATGTATATGTGAGAACTCGCTCGTATGTAACAGTGCTCAATACTACAGCACGATGAACACGCGCTATTTCAGACTGCAGAGTTGCTAATGTTGTCTTGTCTTGGGTGTGTTGTCACGTCCTTTTCGACCCCAAAGTTTAGCATCTTCATTTGTTAAAACAAATTATACCTGAGGGTGTGCGCACATTCAAAATTTCGAGCACGAATCGAACAGTCCCCGCTATTCTATCCTGGCATTCACTATTCGAAGTTGTCGAACATTCGTTTATTTCCGATATACAGTAAAACCTCGTTATAACGAAGTTGAAGGAGGAGCTACCATTACTTCATTATATCCATTCCTACGTTAATATTAATCTTACTACGTTATATTCATTAATTCTTTATATCCATTACTGCATGTACTGCACTATGAATTCCTATGTAGATTTCAAGGAAAATTCGGTTACTTCGTTATATCCATTATTTCGTTATATCCCATTTTTACAACGAGGTTTGACTGTACACGAGATAAAAAACACTTATCGCAGTCTCGAGCGAGACAGAACGATGGATGTGAGGGGCTGTTCCGAATGATTATTTTGCAGGATAGCGGTAGTTGTGCAGAGACCTCAGTTTCTGCGCAGAAGCATGAAGTGCATAACTTAAGTTCAATAACTTCCAGTCATTCCATAAGAATAGCTAGAATTCCCCTTCTGGGGGGGGGGGGGGGGGGGGGCTTGGCCATGAACTTGGCTGTACAACGGTCCTTCAGTACTTCTCTTCTGGCCATGAAGCCTCACGGTGCAGCGAATTTACTATAAAGAAGCAAAAGTAGCTATTATGGCACAATACAACGTCTGGGATTACTAGGCCGCTGACATTATCGGAAAATTGGTTAACCAGTGGAGACATTGAAGCATAATCAGATAACATCTTCGATTTATTTGGCTGCCCGAGGAAACGACGTACTTAAGGCGATGCGGCCATTTTGGGCCCTGGGTGGTGCAATTTACACAATGTGGCCATTTCTAAATGAGCGCTCGGATTAAATTTCACTTTGTTTCGATTTGTGAATATGTACGTGAATGTGAAGGGGGGGGGGGGAACATAATTTATCATCTCTTTTTATTATTTATTGTTTATTTATTTAGATACCCACAGCGCCAGTTTGGCATTGCAGTGGGGAGGCACGGGGAGGAGTGTATTATTAGAAATATAGGTACAAAAATAACAGGTACAATAACAAACACAAAGCATGAGAATAAAGCACATAACTTGTACGAAAGCACATAAACCAAGAAATTGCAGTTGAAGCCTTCAGACCACGGTTCGGTACCAATTGGCAGTATAATCGTAGTGGCAACAAAGGCCTGCTTAACAGGTTTTCGAGAAACCCGCATGGAAAACAGGCGATAGAAAGCGACCTTGATAGCAAGGAGGCAAACAAACCATTAGCAACCCCGTTTGCACGTGTTGCTATGGCCGTTCTCAGTGTGTTGGCCAGCTTTGTCGCGTTTTATGCCTTTGCAGATACGTACGCGGCACCGCCAGTCATAAAGCGCGACGTACCGCCATATGACACGCTTTCTTTTATCTCCGCCCATGTATAGGCACGCCTGTGGAAACTGAAGAAAACGTGCCTGGCCCTGATGACTCAGATACGAGAGGAAATCGTCCAGGGCCGCTTGTCTACGGTGAGTACCGATGCTTGCTCGTTGTTTTTGGTGCCATATACTGGGCTCCCGACCATCGGAGTTCGCTAATGAAGCGATTAGATGACCAGCTAATACCTCCTTTTACATAGCATTATTTATTATCGGACGTTCAGTGAATATCACCTCCGGCCTGCCTACATACCTGCCTACCATGCCCGGCACAGCAGGCCACATGATTTCGGCTTAGGAACATTGCGGTTTCTTTTCTTTTCTTTTCTTTTTTGTGAGTTTGAGAGTTTGCCGACCACTGGCTGGATATTCTTTGGCAGCATGTTCAAAGGAGGGAGCAAGACGGAATACGGCGTGGTTACAAAAGTTCATATGGTTCAATAGAAAGCTTGCTTCCAAGGGCGGCTTCTGAAACCAAAGTTTTTCGTGTTTCAGTTTCGAAACACCGCTTCAACACCGCGTGCTACCTTGAGTACATGTTATAGTTCAGCGGAAATCCGCTAGGTGGAGATTAGTAATTAAAGGGAAACTGAGACATCCACCCAAATGTAGCAATTGCTAAAATGGAAACCCAACCGGGTTCCTCGAAAGAAAGTCTCGCAGTTGAAGAAAAATTCGTCCTGGTCCGGGACTCGAACTCGGGACCACCGCCTTTCCCCGGTTGGGTTTCGCGAGGAACCCGGTTGGGTTTTCATTGTAGCAATTGCTACATTTGGGTGGATGTCTCAGTTTCCCTTTAATTAATTATCTCCACCTAGCGGATTTCCGCTGAACTATAACATCAAACACTTGCCTTTGCTTCGAGTTGTCGACAAATTCGACTTCGCCCTGCCATCTGCTAGCCGCCTGGTTGGCTCAGATGGTAGAGCGGCTGCCCCGGAAAGGCGGTGGTCCCGGGTTCGAGTCCCGGACCAGGACGAATTTTTCTTCAACTGCGAGGCTTTCTTTCGAGGAACCCGGTTGGGTTTCCATTGTAGCAATTGCTACATTTGGGTGGATGTCTCAGTTTCCCTTTAAATACCTTGAGTACACCTATCTATTGAAGGCTACCTGACTGTCGTGCCACCCATAAGTGGGAAGATTGAACGCATCGTCATCCATGACCTGCAAAAAATAAAAAGAAAGAAACAAAGAAAGAAAAAACGAGAAACAGCTGACGGGAGCGAAAAAGTGCAGGTTGAAAGTATACTGTTTACCAGCCGCAGTGGCTTCACCGCTATGGTGTTGCGCTGTTAAGGATGGTCGCGGGATCGAATCCCGGCCGCGGCGGCCGCATTTTGATGCCGGCGAGATGCAAAAGCGCTCGTGCCCCGTGCACTGGGGGCGCGTGAACGATCCCCAGGTGGTCAAAGGTAATCCGGAGTCCTCCACTACGGCGTACCTCATAATCTGATCGTGGTTTTGGCACGTAAAATCCCAGAATGTTTTCTGTCTCTTTCTTTTTTGTGTGTGTGCGTGTGCTCGAGGAGAGGCATCTTACAGTTTGTATAGTTGTCCTTGCATGGGACACGGCTACAGCAGTGCATCTCCCCCGCACTGTTCTCCACTCACTGTGTCCATGTTTTGAAACACGGGCTCCTTGAAGAGTTTCGCAAGTGGCATGATTTAACATTTTAAATAGCTCTTTCTAGGACTAGTGAAGTAGCCTTGACTCCCTGGCTAAAGCCAAGAGCGAGTCGCAGGCCTCATGATGTCCCTCTATGGACCACCCACCGGTGGAATCCACTTATCGTAGTCTGCGACGTCTTCCTGCTTAAGGTGCCTTCGCGCCATATCACGGACCTTGCAATCCGAAACGTGGCGCTGCGCTGTATAAAGCAGCCACCAGTGCCACTCGCCTTTAATCGAGGGCAGTCACTTGTGCTCCTACGGAGCTCATCTGCAAATTGGGCTCACCGACCTTCAGTGAACCTTCACCTGGAGTTGCCTCCCCAGTTCTCGCCCGACAGCCCCTGCGGGACGTGAAGATGATCCGTCTAGTGAATCAGCCATGTTACCTATTCAGGTCTTGGCTTCATCTCTACACACTCAAATAATTTGCACCATTAACATGAAAAATTGCGTAAATTTGTCCATAATTAACACCCTTACACCCTCTTTGGGACTTAAGTGTGACAGTTATACACTGATTTACAGTCTTTTTTACTGTTAAGGATGTAAATTATTTTGCAGTGTACTGTGGACTTTACATAAAAACGTTATGCTACAGATTGGATAAGATTTCTCATTAAATTTTTGCATAAAGGTTATTTATTTATTTATTTATTTATTTATTTATTTATTTATTTATTTATTTATTTATTTATTTATTTATTTATTTATTTATTTATTTATTTATTTATTAGTATACCATCAAGACCCAGAGGGCGTTACAGAGGAGGTGGGTACAATGTAAATAAAAGAAACAACATTAGTTTGCAGCTACACCAGTAAGTGTTCAGTAACTGCAGACTTCAACAACGCTTGGTCCTCAGTGGCAGCGATGGAGGGGGGAAGGCGATTCCACTCTCTACTGGTCTTCGGAAGAAAAGAATGTAAAAAGAGATTAGTGCGGCACAAAGGAACGGCTACTTTATTTGGGTGGTCAACACATGATGAAAAGTAAGCAGGTTCTTAGATGAATTCCTGTCGAAGTTCTTGATTATGAAAGAAAATTTTATGAAAAAGCAAGAGACGAGAAATCCTTCTTCTCATTACCAGGTCTGGAAGGTGAAGAGTGGATTTCATCAAGGTGACACTGGCAGTACGAGCATAATAATTCAGTATAAATGTTACATTTTAAGTTAGATTGCTGATTAGGTTAGACGCATATACTAAGATTAGACGAGGAGGTGGCGGGGGGGAGGGGTTGCTTGCTGCAGGCAGACCTGTAGCCTTGCAAAAGCGGCCGGCAATCGCTCCAACCAGGCAGCACTTACGAAGTGCGGCATGAGTATGAAGTCAGTCACAACGCATGCAAGGAAGGCTAACGGCAAGCACGGGTTTGAACTGTGGCCCAACTGGCTGCGCGCAATTCATTCCATTTCTGGCGGTCTCTACCGCGCCAACATTGTGCGACTGAAGGACTTTGAAGCCACACTTCCTTTATCTCGTCCGCACAGGGCAAGCGCGAACTCCGTCGTTGCGGTGCAAAACAGGACTCAGGACATCGTCGTCGTATGTTCAGTCAAGCCCTTCGTGACATCTTTCGTTATTTGTTAGAGTGGCCTGCATTTATGCAAAACGTTAACTATTAATAGATGAACTGAAGCGCTGAAGGGCCCCGCACACAAACGCAAGTTGTATTTTTTTCCCCGGGAGAGGACAGGGTATCTAGAAAGAGGCGTTTTGTCTCCTCGTTGATAACTGGGCGAGGTTCTTCTAGGGTCTCCTATACTGCATTCTCTTTCGAAACGTTTCGTGTTTTATATATTTCCACCTGATTGTCGGACTGCTCGTCCTTTTCACCCATCCTACTTAAGTCGAAGGGCAATTTTATTATTTTTTCTTGCTTTCTTCTTTCTTGAAGGAACACTTTTTCACCATCATCAAAGTCGGTCTGGGCTCAGATCAGCTGCATACAGTGTAGCTTCCACTCCAGCTCCAAGTCCCCGTGAAAAGGAGCACAGGTGTTCTGAACACAATATCGCGAGCCATGCAGGTCCTGTGTTCGCGTATACTTTAATCCTCAAATCAAAATGTCAGGTACTTCCTTTCCTCAGGTTCTTCAACTTTCCACAAATTCAGGCTGCAATATAGAACGAAGGTGGGACGTCCATTCTCGGAACATTTTGCTGCTCGCTCTCTACAGGGTGGCAGGAGGTGTTCTAAATTTGGGTGTCACGACCCTGACACTCGGGTTTGAAATCTGGTGCACTCGGCCACGGAAGTACGGTAGGGTGGGCGTTCGTTAGCAGAGGAATGGCATTGTTCCTCTTTACGGGGTTGGAAGAGCGCACAAGGCCATTCGTTTGTACCTCAGCGTCTGGCACGCAAGCCGTCCGGAAGGCGGCGCGTGCCTACACGTTGCCGTGGCCCTGCGTCCGGATCTCGGCTTATGCGTCTATTGTGAATCCTCGCGCATGCTCGAATGCATGCCGCATTTTCGCGTCTGTTGCCCCCGTCGACAGTTCAAAAGAGGATCAAATGGGTAGTAGCAGAACAAATTGTGTCGTGTTTTTCTCGTTGTAGCGTGTAATGAGCTTCAGATTATGGCCCAGTGATGGTGTGCATTCAGGGAAGTTATCAGGAATGTGACCGGAAATTCATGAATAAAAAGAAAACTACTACCTGATAAACGAGAAGTCTCTGTGGTACACATGTGTGTGCATGTGTGCATGTGAGTGTGAAGAGGGGGGAACCGTTGTTTCAGTTGACAGTCTGTTAGTCGCGACATTTTTCTTATTTGATTGAGAGTGAAGAAGGGAGGGGAGGGTGTCGTATCAAGAACTGCATACTCGACTAACCTATTCCAAAGTCCTCCTCAACGGCGCCTTTCGTACTACGAAGGTATCTTGGACAAGCTAAATGATACCCATATGTGCAGCTATTAAATGCGCGATGCTCTCATTTCATAGCATTTAGCTCTCCTTTACGTGTTTCATGTTTTTTTTGTTAGGGTTTATGCAATCTCATTTTCTTCCAATATCTGCCAGTGAAAGCACCAGCTCGTGCAAAGTATGACTACACTCGCCAAAATGCGGTACGCGCGGCACGACCTAGTCATTACGCAGCTACATGCATGCCACCGCTCGAGAGGGGCACGGTACAAGGACGAGACATTGTTCGTCTTCATGTAGGCTCTCCATAGCGACATTATAAAGCTTCCCTCATGGCGCTTGCGTCAAACGCCCGAGTCAGCGACACGCTTCTTCCTTGCGCGGTGATCCCTTTGTTCTTGCCACCGCAGTGCTTGCGTTGTCTTGTGCTGCGCATTCTTAGGCACGTCACGACATCTGGTGTTCGGGCTAAATTATTCTCGGTCGTGCCGTGGCATATTGAACATCAAAACTTGTACTTTAACTGTTCTGTGAAGTAACTAAGACGTCTAGTCTGCTGCTATGTTGTATAGAAGCCACCGTAGAACTGACCAACCAAGCCTTTCTTGTCTTTGTCATTTGTCTCGGTGGCTCGATCAGTGGTGTTTTATGCTGGGCACGAGGCCACTGTGTTCGCTTCCCGTGGTTTTGGAACTACATTTCAACGGTGAGGAATTCAAAAGTGATCATCGATTTATATTTAGGCGTAAGTTAAAGAGCCCCAGCTGCTCAAAACTGGTCCGCAGTCCTCCGATAGCCCTTGTTTTGCTTCAAAAACTTTAATCCTAATGAATCAAAGAATGAATGAATGAACAATTAATAGAACAAATACAGCCAGCAAGCAAATGTTCATGCATTCCCGTCATCCCCTTTACGTGACCTGAAGGCGTTGATATTGGCAATTAAGGGCAGCACTGAAGCACCTTATAAGCCTGTAGATTCTCTTCATAAGAATATTTCTGTTTCTTCAATTGTAAAGCAATTTAATTAAGGGCGGTGATCGGAAAAGCCAAAATTCGCGAGAATTCGATGACTTAGTGTCTCTAATGTATACTTGCGCTAGTTCAAGCTTCGATGTAAGCGGTTCGAGCAAAACTACGGTGTACAATAATCCAATGACTTCTCTTGCGTGGCATTCCCGTGCATTTGTTCACATGCGGCTTTGTAGGCTATCAAAACCATCCTCAGGTTGGAGGAGGAGGAAACAACTTTTTCGTCAATTTGGCTTTGTGAGAGGTGGCTACCAGGCACCAGTCGATGGCCCGGAGTTGAACCTTCAGGCTCGGGTACAGGAATATTGCTTCCCACACTTAAAGGCGAGGGAAAGGCCAGGAGATTTGGTGGGAAGGGGAGGGGGGGGGGGTCGTCTCTACAGTCCCAGGGAATATGGTCTAAAGAGGCTATGGACCCACATGATGAGCAGTGTGGGTCTATCAATTCAGGTTAAACGTGAGTGTACATTTGTGGGTTGGGAAAGGAGTGCGTTTGGAGTCGGCGCCAGGTGACTACTTGTCCCTTGCCTCACGGGAACTATGTGCATGTATGGCTACGCTATACAAAATGAACCTGCACATAGGCGTTCAGTGTTTTCGCTCTGGAAGGTAAAAACCCGTAATTAAGCCGTCGCCATTGAGGCATTTCCTTTACAAAATAACTAGACAGAATCTTTCGACTCTGTTTAGGCAACATTTAAGCTGTGACCACTGCAACAACAGTTGCAGCAATAATATAGCATGTACTCCCGTACATTCATTAACAATCTGTGAACCATAGATTTACGTGAAGTATTGACAATCTAGTGACTGCGGAAAGTTCGCGTAAATGAGACAGCATATAAACTACCAGTGTAGACTGCGGTATGGGTTCAATATTCCGCCCATGCAGATGCACGAGAATCGTTCAGTACCTAAGAACACATTTGCTAGAATGCGAAATATCACGCGTAAAAGCCTGTACCAGCCAAAGATGTTTCAAATTCCGCCCTCGGAGCTTTCAGTGCAGATTGCTGTGTGACTCAACCGTTACGGAATTTCCATTGATATCAACAAGTGGCGCCCCCCAACGTGGAGGTGAGGGGGGGGGGGGGGGGGGATCGTGAAACCCGACGACCGTGGGTAAATGTCGAGGGTGGCTTTGTTTAGACGAGCGGGGAAGAAGAGCCCTTGACTGGTACGGCGTCGAGTGGGTTGCCCGAGAGGGTTTTGCTCGCAGTCACGCCGCAGCCTTCTCATCCGCTATAGGGTTGTGCCGGGGCTGTCAGCGTGTAACGCAACGCGACTCGTGACGCGGGCCGCTCGGATCAACGATTATATATGTGCCCGGCTGTGAGCTATGTAACGGTCCCTCGCACTCGACTTCGTGAGCGAGCGAGGAAGCGAGCTGCGCTTCGGAAACGCTTTGCAAGGAGTCGGAGCTTCGCTCGGTAGGCGTCGACCTCTCTGAGCGTGTCATCAGCATCTCCGCTTGGTTGTGTTTCTTGCTCTGACAGAGACGCCGTGCCAGCGCGCTCTATGTCGTGGTGAGCCGTGCGTAATGGCCTTCGAGTATTTTTTTTTTTCTATCTCGTGTGCTGTAAGGAATACTACAACCATAAAGATCGTCGGGTGCTAGCACTATATGTTATCGTGCGGTGGCTTTCATTTGTCACACACGCAAACAAGCGTGCACACGCAGACGCACACACACACAGCTTCCATGCTCCCAGCTGACGTTGTTCTTAATGTATCCACATATACCAGTTCGCTCAGATCTTCGAACGTTCTTTTCTTGAAGGTTAATTCGATGGTCTAATTAAGTCCATGTGTTGCATACTTAAGTGAAATTATGTCGTTGTTAACTTGTCTTAATTTTTGTTTGCGTTGCTTTCCGCCGTGCTGCTAGTCCTTGGCCATACCAACTCGTGCCCTGACATAGCTGAAAAGTGAACCCCTTCAGTGACGGAGAGTAAGTTTGCCGATACATTGCTGCAATTCTCGCACGATGCTGAATAACAATCATTTACTTGGCCTTTTCTTATTCTCCGTATGCCTAGCAGCAAATCATCCCGGAAAAAGAAAAGGAAGATACTGCTACTCATTGAGAGTTATTGGGAGGTTTTAGCTCTGAGAAGATTATGTTTACTCTTGTTCCGCCGCTTCTCGATCCTCGGCGGGGTTGGCTCCCCGAGTTGAGCGACCGCGGCAAGCCTTGGAAAGAATTAAGGCGTCAAACTGTGGGACCCAACGTCAGCCGCGACCCAGTTAACGTCTTCCGCGTCTGTCACGAAGCTTCGTTCAGTGCGAGGAACAATGGGACTGGGGACGAAGCCAATGGGGCCGAAGCTTATTCTCGTCCATTCTTCCAATACACCCGCCCTTCCAGGCGTTGCCGTTGCCGGCAAGAAAGCAGTGACGCCCGTGTCTGGTATAGCCGCTCTGCGGCAAGTCATATTTACTGCTGAATCAGCTTTATTTACTTTTAGCCACAAGAGTTCTTGGTTTTCTTGCGTGGTATAGCAACTCGAGAGGGTGCAGGTCTACAGGTTCTCCGAACTATAGCATTCTGATCCCTATACAAAGTGTTCTGTGCTCTGCATTCAACGCAGAAGTTTGGGCTAGTTGGCGATAACAGAACTTGGACGTCATAACAAGTGCTAAGGAACGCCCTTCTTTGTGTTCGCGTTCCTGAGCGCGTATTATGATGTCCAATATATGTGCTCTGCAGCTGCGACCAAATGCAAGCGGAGGAGATGACAAATTAAAGTTGCGATGACGCATATAGTACTCTAACACGGAAATCAACAAAGAAGAAATATGCCTACGACAACAAATTATACATGAAGAAAGAATACAACATTTCATGTAAACCGTGTTTTTGTTCTTTAGATTATATAGACTTTTTTTTAAAATTGCCTCGGGCAGATAGCACAATTCTCATAACTGAACTGGATCACACGAAGAGGTGGACATTACTGGCACGGGAAATCAAAGTTCGCAATATACCAATTAACAAACTGCGCTAATTAGGTTCCTAACTAATTAATTAATGGCACATATTGCAATGTACGGATTGTAGCCCGAAGATCCGCAAGGCGCATTCGCCTGTTCCTGTCCTTGTCATATTTCACTTCGGTATTCGCCTTAACACATCATAATTAGCATGAACCTAACGGCCCAACAAGTAGTGATACAACAAGGTACGCACTATACAAAATGTAAAAGAAAATAATCACTAGTTGAGAATACTTACGTTAGGAACAAAAGAACCAGTATTTGGATGGTTTATATTAATGAAAATAAAGAAATTAATAAGAACAAATAAATGCAACCCTAACCAAAACTAAATTTAGCGAAAAACAAATAAACATAATCAGCTCAGAATGTAGCAGAGAAACCTGATAAATAACAAACATGTTAAGGTCAGATCTAAACTTTCTTGTTGAATCAGAATACAAACCTTCTCATCACTGTGCGCAAGAGCCGACGTACCCAAGGATAATTAGTTTACAACACCTAAATCTAATCGAAGAAGCCAGAGCGGTGTTTCTAAAGGTTCTTTTCGCAAATGACAACATGTTTGACAAGCATCTACAGAATTAATCTGTGGTCTCTTCTCCCCCACAAGAACAACAATTCGGTCACGTCAACCCACCGCGGTATACTATAACGACGACGGTGTTGTGCTGCTTAGCTTGAGATCGGGAGTTTGATCCTGGCCGCGGCAGCCGCATTCGGATGGATACTAGATGCAAAAGCGCCCCTTCATTTAGATTTAGGCGCACAGCGAAAAAATCCCCGGGTGTCAAAATCAATCCGGAGTCCACCGCTATTCCATGTCTCCTAATCAGGTCGAGGTTCTGACGCGTCCAAATCCACAATTTGATTTTTTTTTCGGTTGCGTCATTTGGCAATGGCAACATCTCGCGTTGCATCTTCGTTCTCTAGTTCCGAAATCACCGAAGTTGCTCCGAACATCCACACCGCAGGGATAACCGTTGCCCGATGGGCCGGCCTGGAATGCTCGAACGTGAGAATCCGGCAAACAAAAAAAAAGCCACCATGCGCTTATTTTTAGCGCTTCGTTTGCATGTGCATCGACCCGAGGCAAGCGCACTGCGATCGCTAAGTGTACCAGATTTTGCTGCCTATTTGTTTCTTCGTCGAAAGGTCAGTGATGCGAAGAAAGGTGTGTCCGTGTGTTTGCCGAAACAGTGTCGTCGCTGGGAGTCGGCGACGCGAGAGGGCCAACGGCGTGTCGGCGGCCGTCACCATGGCGTTTCCGTACCTGTCGTCGTGCGACGCTGACAGGTATCCTATCCCTGTCAGCAGCAAGAACAGACGATTTCCTTTCGCACATGACGAAGCATCCGTTATACGGTGCCGCCAAGCGTGGAAGCTCAAGTGGTGATAGCTAAGTGGCAGCTGGAAACGAAATGTCACCGGGAATGCGCACTTACCAGCCAAAACGAGACCCACTTAACAATTGCGCCATGGCTCTTTGTCAAAACGGTGGTGGCAGTAAAGTGAAATCCCTTTGAGGCCGTTGACAGTTGAGATGATGTGAGCTGACGCGGTAACGTTCTCTATTACACAATACCTACATGGTGATTGTTTGCACGGCCAATTGACTGTGGCACACTTCAGGCTAAGCAGCAGCACCTTACTTTCCATGAGTACTTGCCAATGTTTTAGGCACTTGCCACTTCCAATCTAGCTCTTATCATTCGTGGACCTTCGCTGACCTTGAGCGCGGAAAAAAACGAAAGGAAATGGCAGATTTGGATATTTGTAACAAAGCTCAACAGTACAATGTTTTTTTGCGTCACAATATGATAAATTTTTAAACATTAAGCATTTCAAAAATTCTTAAAGCTTCCCAAACAGGTAAAAAATGCCCTTTGGAAAGGCAGTGACTCTATATTATTGAGATTATGTTCACTGATGATGAATCCCATTAGTCAATTGGCAACTCAGCGTTGTTTCGTCATCCTCAGCTGCCCCTAGCTTCGATTAACATCACCCTTTAAGTCCAGCGCCCTCCCTCTCCCATTTATTTCGTAAACTTCTTCGCCTCTGCATATCCTGGCGCGAGATCCTTGAGAGCAGCCGGGCACCGTGGGCCTGCATCGAGGGCTCCGGTTCACGGACGGCGTGTATCTGAGACTACAGACACCGGAAGTTTCCCATAGCACCCTCGGTATCTTCCCTGTTCCTTTTTTTTCCCTTTTTCTCCTCTCTCGCTCCTCGCTTCCCGTCGACACCCACCGACCTTCCCTTTCTACGGACGTTTAGTTCAGGTGGGCCCTTGATCCCTCCTGCTGCAGCGGGACCGAGTTCTTTGTGTTGTTCAACATTACACCCTCAGGGCATATAAGCGCTGCCCCTCCCGTTGCAGCGTAGGCTCTTCTCTCTCTCTCACTCGCCACTTTCGCAGGCTGTCCCTCCCCATCATGCTCCCCCTTGTAACGCATGCGCGTGTGGAATAGAGATCCACGTTTGACAATCTGCAGGAGACGAGACACTGCTCGCGCAACTCGCACAACTTTGTATATACGTCTGCTGCTTCCACCACGCAGACGGAGGGGTGCCGACGTACTTGCTCCATTTTAGGCTTTCTTTTTGGCTCTGGTCTGCCGGCCGTTCACAGACGTGTGAGCGAGACGGCCAATCGGCGTGAAGTGCTCGACGTGGGGTGGGTGAGGTGCGGAGGGGCGACACTCCGGCGAAGAGGAGGGGGGCCGCACGCCTGTTTGGGTCCGAGACGAGGGACCCCGCCGGCATCCGACCCCTCTGCTTCCGTCTCGTTTCTTTACTTCTCTCTCTCTTTCTTTCGTTCTTTCTTGGTTTCTTTTTTCCACCTTTCTGTCTTTTTTTTTCTATGTTGTATTCCCCAGCGGTACGGAACTCTCTCTCTCGCATATCACCTTCACTCCTCCGAACTGAAGCACTGCGATTGGGATCAAGATTGGGGGAGGGATTGAAAGAAAGAAGGGGAGAGAGGATGCATAACTGATGAACGGCAACGCGGGCAGGGGTCACGTCGAGGTCATCTGTTTCAAAAGAGCGGCGGCGTTCGTCCCCGGCCTGTCTTTCTCCACTTGATTTTTTCTTCTTTTCACTTTTATTTTTTTCTCTATTCAGTGTTTCGCGCGCATGGAGCATCGGCTTCCTTTGGTGTCTTTGTCAGCGCCGATGCAACGATGTCGCGAGGTTGATTCAGTGGCACCGCGCGACGATTCCTGGTATTCAAGCGGGAGGTGGTGGAAGATTCTCTATATTTGCGGGTGCTTCCTCCTTTGTTGGGCCCTTCCTATGCAGGTATATGCCACGGTCTTCTGTATAGCGGACCGGTGCGAAGAAATTCGCCGTCCCGCAGTGAGTGGTGAAGAGCCGACTTCGCCGAGATTTAAAGACGTTGTGCTTTTACGATCCGAGTTCAATGAAGAGAAGTTACGACTGCGACATGATTACACCTTGTTGAACATGACCGTAGCAGCCTACTATATGGCACGCTGTTACTCAACTCCTGGGAACGTGAGGCGAACAGCATACAGTGTTCTGCATGTGCATCTTGAACAAGCCTCTTTCATGAGTGAGTGACATAACTTTATTTGAAATCCGGCGATTGGGATGCCCGGGCCTGGGGCCGCCTAGATGGCCACTGGGAGCTGTTGCTTCCGCACTTCTTTGGCAACCTCCCATGGCTCGCTGGACGGCCCAAAGTTGGTCTAGTTCTGAGCTGAACAGCGCGGCCAACCACCGCGCCCGTAGATTTTCCGGGGAGACTGCCATTTTTTCTTGATATATTTTACTTCCCCACAACATGTGTTGAAGGGTGGCTCTAGCAGACTTGCATGGCTTGCATATATCGCTGGCGTATATCTCGGGGTAGAAAGTCTTTAACTGCACGGGTCCCACATAGGTTTCTGTTTGTAATCGCCTCCGAGCAACGGACTCAGTTCTGTTCAGTTTAGTGTGAGGCGGTGGTAATATTCATAAAATTATACAAAACGTGCTTTTTTTGCGAACCTACACCTAACAGCAAGCATGGCTAGGATGACCACACAAGTCAAACATACCGAAAACTGAGTGCTTTTCACGTACGAAAGCTAAACTTAAGCTGCCCGAGCCGTCGAATTGAACTCTCCACCATAACCTTGACTTAAATTCCCAGTGTTTTCTACCCCCTTTCTTGTTCGCGATCGTTTTTGAATTCTGTTCCTCACTAGAATCTTGGCACTGCCGTCTGGAACTGAACCCGTGGCCTTGTCATCTGCAGCACAATGACGTAACAGCAGCTGCGAAACCACGACGAATGTGCTCTCAGTAAAAACATAAAGTGAAACACTCAGCTTAACAACATGCATGCATGACCCACATAACTCGGAGGACAGATTTAATATCCTGTCTGACTCATTAAATTTTATTGAAACCAGCAAGAGGCTGGGCCTAGGCCTTCCACGTGGGGAAGTCGAGGTGTTGCCTCTTCGCCGCCTCGCAGGCTTGCTGGGTCGCCCAGAGTTGGTCGTCGAGGTTGGAGCTACGCAGGGCAGCGTGCCATCTCGTCGAGAGGGTCGTGGGGTTAGTGTCGGTGTATTTTTGTGTACGCAAAAAGCATGTGTGGAAGTGTGGCTGGCCTAGTTTCAGAGTATGAACGTCTCAGAGCATGGCTAAGTTACACCTGGTTTTTGACGTCGCGAAGACGTCAAAATTTGGTTTCTGGGCAACCGGCTAAATACGAGCCAACTGACGGCCAAAAGCATGACTTCGACCATGATACGGCGCGTGGCCCGAAGGTCTATAGAGTTGGCCTCAAGCAGTCAAATAACCTTTTGTCAAAGTAGCAAAAAAAGCAAGATCGGTCAAACATTTTCTTTCCCTTTTTTCTCGAAATGGTAAGAGATCACATTGACCTCTCCGCTACGAAGACGTCTTGCGGAAAAGAGTCGTGACGCATTTGCGCCCGCTAATGGTCTGGTCGGTCTCGGTGATCCGATGACGTGTCCCGGCCGTAAAGGGACGACGTACACTTCGCGGCCCGACCCGGTGCATTGTTTGCTCTGCGTGGTGGTGATGTGTACGTGTTGACGATGCCGCGGTGTCACGCCCTTGAAACGGCTTGTCGTTTCCCGTCTCGCTCGAGTGGGCGGTTGCCTACGTGTATAGAGCAACACCTTAACGTACATTCGGTGGCTTTGCTTCCTATTTTTCTCGGCGAAAATCGTAGGTATACTGAGGTAAGCACCCGGCAAAACGCCTGAGCGTGGGAGCTCATACAATGCATGTAACAAACAAGCAAGTTCGTCGACCTTGCTAGCCTGGGGAAAGACTAGTAAAAGTTATTATGGGTACGCAGTGAATGGTATGCAGTTGGTTATTTTGTATCAAACATTTCCCTAAACTAGTCCGCACTATTACAAACCTTATTCCAATTTCTCTGTTCAACGGTTTTTCAGATCTCTTTACCTTCTCAGTTTTTCTTTCTTTCTTTCTTTCTTTCTTTCTTTCTTTGTTTCTTTCATGCATCCCTTCCGGCTCTGAATTTTATCGGTGACTTGAGAAATTTATTTATCGTGCATCCGAATCACAAAGACAAAAAAATAATTTAAAACATTGTACGCCAGTTTTTGAAGCATATATCACAGGCATTATGAATTGCTAACAAATCGAGGCATTGGAGGAAGCGTAGAGTTCTTGGAACTATTTGGAACCGTAACGTTGTGAAGTGTACGGCGGCAAAATATTTGAAGACCATTTTTGTGCCATCCAAAGGAAAGTGATGTGCCTCAGGCAGCATACTCCAAAGAAACCGCACCGAGACCTAGCCTCAACATGATGGGGGACGTGGAAATTTGCGAAATATTAGGGAGACCCACTCTTATATGCGGCCCCGAATTGACAAGTCATGGAATCATGCTACCAATGAGAGTCATCCGCCGTTCCTGTTTTGCTGTCAACTGTCACGGAGCCAGTCGGCTAGGCTCGCGCAAACAGCGGGGTCACGAAATGCGCCGCTTAAGCTGACCCCACCCAAGTGCTCAAAGGGGCGAGGCATACATTCAAGCGCGAAGTGTGACGTTTGCGCGCTGACTGATGATTGATTTGCCTATTTTAAACAAGCAGTTCTATTGGCCGAAATGCAGAGGCGGAATCATGTACGTTGGTCTCAAGAAATGCCTCTAAACGCCATCGCTTTGAAGTGAGTCTTTATCCAAGGGATGATCTTGCAGCAAAAACCGATGTCTCAGATTTTTGCGGTCAACAATGCTTCGTGACGTACGTTTAATTTTATTTTCAAATAAGTGAAGAAAAATAGAAACGCACGAACTTGTGGGGCTGACCATCCCAAGTACATTGATTACTCAGGAATGATAAAGAAGAAAGTGATAGGATGGGTGAAAACAACAACAAACACCGCGCACACACACACCAACACAACTCGTAAGGCGTGCAAGTGTTTATCTTCCTCCGAACCCAAAAAGCCCTAGTGACACTCTACCTTTCAATGTAAGTTCTTATTGTCAACGAGTATCTCACGAAGATTTAAAAAAATGCTTCCTTGATTTGATAGCATGGGCATATGACCACATCAGCACCTCCATACGTGTGAATAGAGAATCCATATATAGCTCCAGTTCGTTCATATAAATGCATCTTCTGTTTACATAAACACACATATACTGGTTTAATATTCGATAGTGGTTCCACGCCTTCACTTTTCATCCGCCATCGCTGAATTATCTGGTGGTACTTGAAATGTACTACCCATTCAATTTTCGTCGTCGGTATACATGCAGCGGTACATGTAATACAAATGACGTATAATGATGCAGGTGACATATAACGTAACCTGCGTCGAGCTTTATGTTGCACCAGAATAAAGTTCAGTGGCTATTTAGCGGTAAATGCAAGAGAAATTAGTGTTATGTGGCACCTATATGAGCTCGCGGATCCATGATGTAAACCGTGTTCACCACATTGCAAAGTGGCGTTCAGGAGCACACTCGACATACGTCCCGGCTCTTCGAGGAACAAAGTACAGCTGACGGTGGCCCGGAGCACACCACCGTCAGCTGCACTATATACCCGGGTGCGTGCGGTATTTGAGAACACAACGTATGCTTCAGGCAGAGAATATCTCCAGCAAAAATAGACATATTTTCACCAAACTTTGAGAAATACTTCTCTTAGGGTTTATTTCCACAATTACTCAATGAATCCACCATCTGCAGCAATAATCGATTAAGTTCGGCTTCGGGAACGGCTGCACGCACGGATCAGGTGGTCCTTAGCTCTGTTGGCCATTGAGTCAGCAATGGCGGCCTTCAGCGAGTCTTTTGTATTATGTGGCTGTTTGTTGGCCTCTCACTCAACGACGCCCCAGACATAGTAGTCGAGCGGATTTAAATCTGGAGAACTAGGAGGCCACAAGTTGGGAGTGACGTGGTCGTAGAAGTTGTCTGCCGCAGCCACTCCTGGGTGACGCAGGCGGTGTACGTTAGCTAGAGCCAAATGTCGCTGGAGGACATAAGGTCGTTCTTTCGAAACAGTCTCTTTCCAGGGCTTTACAACAGTGGCAAGCACCTCCACGTACGCGGCAGCGTTAGGGCGGAGTCCTTCTGCAAAAAAAGTGTGGCGGCATGGCGTCACCCAACAAGTTGCTGATGACGGCTCACACGATCACAGACGACGAAAATTTCGTGTGCATCACGGTAGGCACCTCATCAGCACTTGCACAAAGCCACCTGTCATTACAGTGGTTAACTTTTTGGTCTTGGTCAAAGTTCTTTTCATCTGAAAACAAAACAGAGCATTCCAGGCTCCTCAGGTGTCTTCAGCTTTCTTAGCGAGTGCTTGGACCGGAGCAGACAATTCTCTCAAGTTTTATCGGACATGAATTGCGCCCTCCTCATGACATGGGAATGGTACCTCAAGTCCTCGTGCACAGCGAGCCTGACAGTCGACTCTGCGACTTGGAGCTCCTTTGCAATGGCCCGCATTGACTTCCCTGGGTCGTCACTCACGATGACTTGCAGCCACCGGAGAAAATCAGCAGTTCTGACGACGTTTGACCGCTGACTGTGCTTTTCCCTTTTCGCCACGGATGCCACGTCACCGCCAGAACACATCCCTTTTGTCCGCACCTTGTAAATGAAATACTTACGCACCTTGTAAATGAAATACGTTCAGAAAGGTGCCAATTTCCAAGTCACTTTGCTGTGCGGCATGGCGTTTCATTTCCTGCGTCAACCTGTACGTTTCCATCTTTGAACAAACTTTGCCGTATGAATGATAAAGGGTCAACCATCAAGAAGTCGCACGCCTAGGTAGATATGATGAGACTGCTTGTACCTATGACGATAAGGATTAGTTCTCTTAAATACCTCTCGCACCACTATGTATATCATCATTATCAGCCTATACCCCTGTCTTGCGCTAGCTGATTCCAACTTCGTCACTCCAACTAGTTTTCTGCTGTCCGCGACTGCACTTCCCTTCTCTTGGTATCCATTCTGTAACTCTAATGGTCCACCGGTTATCCATCCTACTGATTACATGCCCTGCCCAGCTCCATTTTTTCTCGTAATGTCAAGTAGAATATCGGCTATCCCCGTTTGCTCTCCGATCCACGCCACTTTCTTCCCGTCTCTTAACGTTACGCCTAACATTTTTCGTTCCATCGTTCTTCCATCGCTCTTTATGCGGTCCTTAACTTCTTGTATATATACCACATTAAAGGCTTCCCACAATTCACACACATACACTTTTTTCTGCGTTGACACTCCTAATGCCATAGAGTTTCTCGCTATATTACCTAGAGGGAAAACTGGCGCTGCTGCGCTGTGGTATCCATGGGAATCGATGCCATATCCTAGCATCGTTCTTGGAGAGCCAGAACGCCTTGAAGACGCGCCTGGCTAGCACCGTTCTGTCTGTCACAATGATTCATTTCCTGCTAAAACAGCACGTAAAAAACTGCTTTCGCTTTATTATTACACAAAAGCATCTTTTGTTTAATTTTGGGGGCCTAACTATTGGATGCACAATTATATGAAACGTAAAAAGTATCAGCTGGCCGCTAAAGTTGGAGCTCAGACGACAAGATTCTCGCTCGCTTTGGAATAACTTGTCTGTTTTTTGCTTTTCTTCAGTTAATCCTGCATTGAAGGTGAGTATAAACTTTATTGGGAGATGTAATATGGGTCAATGAAAGCCTTTTATGTAGATTTTACATTAACGAAGCATTATTTGTGTAGCCATATCCACGTTTTAGACGCAGCCTCGTTCAACGCCAGCCAACACAAGCCTCGCAGACACATATCCTGTCATTCCCATGATGAGGACACGACACCCTTTAAGAAAATCGCATAGACGGTGGCGCCAGATTACCCTCTAGGTGCTGTAGTGAGAAACTCTATGCCTAATGCTAACGCATTATTAGAAGTTTTATCAGTTCTTGTGTAATATTCAAAAGAATGCAAGTTATTGTTCATGGGGAGACACAAAATTCAGAAAGGATATATATATATATATATATATATATATATATATATATGTGCAGCCAACAAATCTCAGGCCCCTCGCTTCCCTTTCTTCTCGTTCATATGTATATAAATACATACATAATCCAACCTTGTTATAACTATAAATAATGGATATATGAAGTAATTGACATTCCCATAGGAATTCATGCATTTAAAACGTCCCTTTTGCGATGTAAAATTGTCTTCCCAGTGGATATGACGATCTACATGTGTCCCCGAAACCAAATAAGAATCTGACACTTGCATGCTGAATACATCGCGTTCCGCGGGTTTCACACCTTCGGTGTGTAACTTCAAAACTCCCACCTCTCCTCGTTGATTACGCCGTCGAGCAACGCTGTTCTTTATCACGACTGCGCGCAGCTGCAGCTCAGTGAACAGCGGCTCATTATCGTCGTCGAACTTCTATCTGTCTCACTCGCCGCACAGGCTGGCGCTGCCAGGCGCCGCCTCTGAGATCGGATCAGGGGGCCATGCAATCTCGGAGGCGACATGGCGAAGTTTGTTTGGCCTCGAAATACACACCGTTCACTACACCGGAGCCACGTGAGAGCGACAGATCAGTCTGGATAAGCGGCGTCAGTCGGTGCGCCGTGTTGTCTGTCCCATGATGCTCGAACCACGACGGACTTTGCTCGCGTTGCTGCGTGCAAGCTGTTTCTGTTCGACCGCGTCGCCATTTCACTGGTTTCACGACGCGAGCTACCGTATAAAGAGGAAGAGAAAGATGATCGCGTCGGAACAGAAGGCTGTTATCGATCTTAAAGGCAGTCGCGTTAAGTGCTAAGATGTAGTGCGTAAGGTACGCCGAAGGTTATTTTGCTGTTTCATTAAAATTTTATCTCATACATGGCCGTGCAGTAGTTCCACGGGCCGCAAGGTCGTCTTCTTCTATGCATGTTTAAATGTTGTGCACCCCGTTAGGCATATATTAGATACGTCACTACTGGCACCAGCGCGGCAAGGACGTTCTAACTTAAGTCATCGGGACAGTCGTCACATCGTGACATATGCAGAGACAAAGAAAGAATAGTTAAAGATTATGTGAAGTGGTTAGCCTAGCGACATGTCTGTCATGCTACTACTATATATGAGAGGGTGATGGACGGAACAAGGGAATTCAGATATGTAGAAATGCACGCAGCCCTTCAGAAATGCATGTGACACCCACGATTGCACATAAACTTACTACCGAAAAAACGGTAGAAGGAACGGGCACGTAGGGGCACCCTAAGAGATGGTTGTCCATGAACGACAGAATCGCAAAGGGCGCTGACGGCATGCCTCGGCTTCTTAAAAAGGCCGTCTTTTGTTGTTGTTGTTATGGTGGTGGTGGTGGTCGCTTATGCTGCTGCAGTTGCTGCTGTTGTCATCGTTGTTGTTATTGTTGTTGTCTTTGTACTACGTAATTGCCCCCATTTAGCTATAGAATTCGGGACTGCGGGTAAGCCTCGCTCGTGATAACGATGAGGTCGTCCGTAGAAGAGTGGGTTAAGCAGCGACCGCCAAAAGAACACGCCCTGAAAAGGACCCCTCTGAATCTGGTCCTTTGAGCGAGCACGCCTCTTCCATTGTGCGCTGCTGCTGCTGCCTTGACTCCTGTAAAGTGGCCGTTTCTGTGCTCAAAGAGCTGAGAAAAGCCTGTAGGTCGGTGTATACATAGCCGACGCCCCGAGCTCCTAAAAGAGCATTCCCAGAACCGCGCGCTTGTATCAAGGTCGACGACGCCTTGCAGGCGTGTAGCCGAAGAGGCGACGCCCGCGCGTTGCGGCGTCCACCGGCAATGAGGCACCCTAAATGGAAACCCAGAGCGGGGTTCTGCGGACGGAGGCTTGGGCTCCAACGCCCGTGGTCTTCTGCGCGGTATGCGGTATATGGGGAAGCAAGGGTGGCGCAGTCGGAAGGACGGGCGGTATTCCCCGTACAGCGTGACAGACGTGTGTAATGACTAGCTGTAAAAATTAGACGTATGAGACATTTACTTACAGTTTATTACAGTGCACACACACAGACACACACGCGCGCGCGCGCGCGCTAGCGCACACACAGTGACAGACCGACAGAAATACGATAAAGACAGCCAGGGTGAGGGCCATGTTCTACGGAATACGGTAAGATTGGAGAATCAGACGTCTGCAGTGGTGCCATGTTGTGAACTTGACACCAAATGGAGCGTGCATAACAGTGGTTGTGACAACTATGTTTTACAATTACGCTGTTGGGATTCTGTGCATAGCAACAATAATTAATATTTAGTAAATTTTATTGTCTCGCTGTCTCTGTCCTGTGAAAATTATGACACAAATGAAAAGCCTTCCTGGCTTTTTCTGGTTTCAAAGCGCTATCGAAAAACAGAAAAAAAGAAAGAAAAGAAATACAAAATGGTGCTGCCAACGTTGGCGTTACCACCGAGGTCTCTGGTGTTCCTCAAACAGGAATACGTTTAAGAGATCATAAAATTATCTGAGAGCCTCCTCACTTATGCCTTTGAGGGTCAATGACGTAAGAGCAAGGTGCCGCGAACAAGTTCCCAAAGTTGTCGATGCCATATATTTACGACGTCGTCAGTACGTTTCAAAAACATGCCAATGTTTAAAATTATCTTTTGTCCAGCAAGTACTGCCACACTGTGTGGATACAATTTCTTTCTTTTTTTTTTTCGTTCCGTAGTCTTCTTGTTTCACGGCTTGCTAATCCCGGCGCTTCAGCGGCCGCTCGCGCGCCGGTTCGTTTTGGTTTCGACTCGCTGGCTGTTTCCACTTGTCGCGCTCGCGAAAACTTATCTCTATCTGGTTTCTAATCTCTCAAAGGGTCACCGCCAGATGTTCGCCAATTTATGGCCAGCAAGGATGCCATTACATCCGTTCACAGGCGGGTGCTGGTACGTACAAACGGCGCCGCCATATAGGAACGATGCTGTCAATGTGCCTGCGTTTTCTTTTTTTTAACACGAAAGTGTTTTATGCCGGGGTCCACCAAGACTTCACTGACGTATTTCCGTCACGGAAATACGTCATAGAACATAATACAAAGAAAGAAACCAGAAGAAAAAGTTCCACAAACATGCAAAATTTGGAAATCGAACCCACGACCTCTCGGTCCGCGACGATAGATCGCCGAGCGTTTAACCCATTGCGCCACAAACGCATTTGCAGAGAGCTACACAGACGCGCCTTATATATCTAACACTCCTCCGTGTACCCGCGCTCTTGCTCGGGGCGGTGCCGCCGCCTACGAGCAGAAAAGAGAAGTACTGCATTATGACACTAACGCGCACCGACAGTGAACGCTTCGGTGGTCTCAGCACTACGACGCCTCGATGCCAGCATTCGAAGGGACGCTGGCATCAAGAAGCACTACCAACGCCAACTAGGTGGCGTTCACCGTACTCAGCACAGCGGAGCGTGGCCTCCGCAATTAGCTCTGAAAATGTTTCTGAAGTTGATCGCGGAGGCTGCAATTACGACGCGCTGTACGCGCTGATTTGACTCGGTGACGATTCAGTTACGTGCTTTGTCTTGCGCGTTGTATTAGTGTGTCAGTTACGTGCTTCGTCTTTCGCGTTGTGCTAGCGTGTGCAGCGTAGTGCAGCTTCCATATGCACGACGGTTGCTCATGGTCATCGACGTTGGTAGTCATGATGGAGGAGACGTGCCACCAGGCGTCAGCGTGGGTGCATCAACGCCTAAGGGCGCTTTAGCCACAAAACACCAATAGACATTATATATCAATGTGCAATAAACATTACACTACTTCTGTGAAGACACGTTTCACTTTCGTGTTCTATACCGATTCCTATATAAGAGGGATCAACCACATGTTTTTTTTTCTCGAGACTCGCGAGAACTGATTGCCCCGATGTTGGCGATGGGACGAAGAATCACTGCAAAGTTTCTGACTCGGTTGGTTTTTCTGACGAGTGCACAGCCATTGAGCTTTCTTGCATGCGTTCACGTGTGCACGGTTCGATCACATTATGGACGTCCGCGCCGATTGATATTTTGAGCGTGAGTCTTGCGGCGATGCCTTCGATTTGGACTGCGGCCCAATTGCCGAATCCGAATATATCTGTTCCAGTGCATCTACTGTTGTATTCTTAGTGAAAGCATTTATGCAAGCCTATATGTATTAGTTAATAAACGATGCATGTTTACTTACGGAAAATATTATCTTGTCATTTTGTGGTCAGTAAAAAAATTGCGATGAGTTTTAAAGCGAAACTTTATATGTCTAGGCGAAATCGTATATGGCTAAGCGAAATCGCCTGTCCACAGAAAACTATCATCATCAGCATTGGCTCGCGCGTCGTCGTCTTCTGCCACAGCTGGCTCCGTTGCCGTTCATCATTCCCGCGTAGAATTTCACTTCTCTTCTGTCGTCGTGGTGGGGTGGCCGCGTTCACGGGGGTATGATCCATTGCTTAAGGGGGTATGAACCTTGCGTAACGGACAGATTTAATTTTGAAGCAATTTAATCTCGAAGAATTGCAAGTGGCAACGGCGGGCGAAGGCTGCAAAACATGCCGCCGAGCAAACTCGAGATATAGAACGCAAGCGACAACGGCGGACTGAGGGCATACCGTCAGTGACGTCGTTCTCTACGTCGCAGCCGAACTTGTGTGTAAACTCATAACTGCGAAATACCTAAATGAACAACTTAGTGATAAACACCAGGGCCACACGTTACAGCTTCGCTATTTTTTTTTAATTCGAAATACGTAGGTCACTCCGAAGATTTTAAATCTGTAATAAAAAAATCGAACTTGACGGGTCTGATTTGGCGAGAAAAAATTGACCCTTCAATGGATTTATATAGGGCAGCAGAACTGGCATCAAAATTTCTGCACGTAATTTGGTGTTTCTGAACTCTGCGGCGAAAAGAGTCGCGCAGTTTCTCCTTACAAGGACGCCACACTCGACCAGGCAGGAGAGGTCGTTAACTATATGATGTTTGTTGTTGGCGTCTCTGACAAGCTATAATCATAGAGGGAAGGAATGATATCTCATAATGCGTTCGGAGAACCGTATAACACGTCCAATTGACTCATGCAGCAGTACATTCTAGAATAAGATACCTCTCGACAGCTCTGGACAGACCAAACCATATTGCCCCATGTATAGGAAAGGATCCTGGGACACTGGACCAAACCTGTAACCGCAGTATGTGTAAACTACAAACGTGCAGTCGTAAACTACAAACGAGGAGATTAGGGCAGCAGCCGCGGTGGCTTAGCGGCTATGGAGTTGCCCATGCTATGCACGAGGTCGCGGGATCGAATCCCGGCCGCGGCGGCCGCATTTCGATGAATGCGAAATGCAAGAACGCCCGTCTCCCGTGCATTGGGGGTCCGTTAAAAGATATCCCCAGGTGGTCAAAATTAATCCGGAGTCCCCCACCGCGGGCCGGGCGTGCCTCATAATGAAATCGTGGTTTTGGCGCGTAAAACCACAGGATTCCATTCAATAAAGGAAATGAGGGCTGCGCGACACAAGTGACGGAGCCTATTGTGCGGTCGTCCGCATTTCGACGCAACGTCTTTTCTTTTCTCTTTTTTTTTTGCCAGGTCTCTAATTAGAAGGTAGCGGGTCGGATCTTGATTTGGCAGCCCTCGTGACGCCTCACGAGGATAGCCGTATTCACGAATACTCTTTGCAAGATGACACGGCGAACGAAGTAAACAAACAAACACAAGTTTATATATAGGCTTACCATTCCTACCTAAACCGACAAGCTTCTACCAGAGTCATTTGGAAAGCACTCTGCTACTACCTTGATGTGGAATAGCGTGGGAGGTGAATTTCGAGAGTCCGCCCCTCCATTGCGTCGCGACGAGCGAGGCCGGGTGAGCGATGGCACTGCCGAGGCGCGACGAATTTGACGAGCGCGACGCACCACAGCGGGGACAGGCGTGCAACTCGCGCTCAGACTCCCGACTGAGGGCAGGCGGCGGCTTGAACCGTGTCGTCGCCGGTTGAGAGAGAGTGCAGCGACCCGACGTTCACCCGCAACCACCGGAAGGGCTCGGTGGATGCGAATCGCAAACAAAATGCGTCGAGAAACGCGACTCGTCGCGCGAGGCTTTTTTGGACAGGGGGTGGAGGAGGAGGAAAGGGACACAGAGCAGATGCGGCGGGGCTTCACAGCTTTCGATGTTAAAAAAATAACAATTAAAAAATGGCGGCTATATATGTACTCATTTATTGCAACAGCAGCGATCTCTCTCACAGCTGACGCCTGCCGTCTTCCCAGGAAAAAAAAAAACATATTTCCATGAGGCACGCAGTGTCCGTCCCAGTCCACTATACCAAGTGTGTTTTTTTTTTTTTTTAGAAGGTGCGTTAATTTTTAAATTTGCCTGTGGGAGATAGCGGCAGTTCTAACCCTTGATCTAATTTACTCGATGAGGCGGCCATTACTTCTACGAGCAATCAAAACACTTAATCGAATAATTACCATGATTACGCTCATTAAGTTTTGTTTATTTACTTCATGGCACGTATTTCAATCCACATATTGTAGCTAGTGACTATGCAAGGCGCATGCACTTGGAATGAATTCTCTCCATGGGCTGACCCAGTTTCGAGACAATAATTTTCAAATTGTGCGACGAAATTTGTTGACGTTCTAGTTACTTCTCTTAGGTAAACGTAGTTTTATGCATTGAAGCACAAGAGTAACTGGAACACCAATGAAGAGGCGGCCTGATGACGACAACACAATTACGACCATATCGACAACGGCGGTTGTCGGTGTCGGTGTGATGGACGGACGGAAACAGGGAAGTAACTTACAAGCTTTAACTATGTATACTGTCACAGTAAAGGAAGATAAAAAGAAAAGCAAGCCTTATTCGCTGTGATTTCTCGAATGACCTCCCAGTGGACCAAGGTGTCTTTGAGGGCTGAAAGCTTTGAGAACCGCAAGGCGTCGCGATTAAGTTCTCGAGTGAACTCCGCGTGAGAAACGCCTTCTCGCATTGTCTCGGTGCGTGGCGTTGATGTACGCGAACGTGAAACCTTGAACCAAAGCGATATCGATGCAAGTCGGGTCGATGATGAGAGCACTGAACGACGTGGGTTAATAGCGGACCGTGAAGCAATTTGTGCGAGGCGACGGGTGACAAGAGATCCTTGACCCGAATGCTGGAGCGAGTGGGGCTGATAGACGGGAAAGAGATTAGGCAGCATTGTGTGTAGTTTATAGGGTGCCATTCTACTGCCATATAGAGTTCAATTGTGGGTCGGAGGTGAGAAATCCACATCTTCCGATTGTTGCGCCGTCACGATCCCGTTGTGTTACAATTAGCTCCATTACGATGGCTTACGTCTGGGAGCAAATGTATGTTTGCGCTACCTTATGCATGAAGCGTTAAATAGCGAGAAGTGTCTCCTGCACATGCTGATCGACACCGATCGAGCGAATGGAGCCCAATAATTCTACGTGGGGACTTCGTCACCACCTGAAAGACAATCGCCCTTACGAAGACGATAATCCTTCCCGAAATTTCGGCTCCGGGTTGAGACTTCTTCGACTTATTCCCTTTTATTCAAGATAATTTGCTAAGAAAATTGTCTTGGCTCACGTGGTAATAGGCATACAGTGCGTGACAGGGCCATGCCACCCTTACAACAACTTAGCAGTGAAGCATACAAAGCAAAACAAAGACTTCAAAACTATAACAGTTCTAACATAGCAGTTATGCCACTTTTTGCCCGGCTCGACGAGTGTACATTGATCGCTTCAATTCGCCAGCTTGCTATGAACTTCGCTTTTTATGCATGGTGGTTAACGACTTGCTTCTATTCGATAAATCCATTCACTTCCGATACGTTGCTCGCAAGCTTCACCGTAGGACTCAGCCGACAATTTTACCCACTTCCGGCTTCCTTCGCTTGACTTCTGTGGGACTGGCGTGCTTCACTTTTACACGAAAGATCGTTCTCTCAAAACCAAAATACGTCTCTGGCGATCGATTTCTTGAAAGACACGCTCAAACGTACCTCCCGACCACCAAAAGCACGCGCGAATCGAACCCGATACATCGGGGTCAGTAGCGCAGTTTCGAAGCCGTTTCCAGCACCACCTCTGCTCAGCTTCCGCAATGCTCGTGCTTTTTCCATGCAACTACACCCCCCTCCCACCGGGAAAAGAAACGCGCGCGGAACGATTTTCGAAAGAGAATGTGTCGGAAAGGTGCCGGGTATCACAATCGGATTCCCTTTCTTCGTCTTTTTCTGTGTTCTTTTTTTCTGTGTGTGGTCTTCTTCGTATAAGACAAAAGATCGAAAACTAAATCGCGTGAAAAGCGTTCGCCACCTCGCCCAACTTTGAGGAGCAGCCGGCTCCCACACGCAGCGGCTGATCGCGCATTTACAACAACGGCACTTTGCACCGTCAACGACGACGACGCGGCTGAATGGAGCGCGAGCGCACGGCGGGTCCACCCTCCCTCCCATGATGGGACCCTTCTCCGACGGGACCTATCCCCCTCTCCTCTCTGCTTCGCCCTGCAGCCGTGTTTGTGGCATGATCTTTCTTCCTTCCTTCCTTTCTTTCTTTCTTTCTTTCTTTTCTTTCGTTCTTTTGCTCTCTCCACCCTCCCGGTGGGTCGTTGATGTGAGACGCGTATAGCGACCGCGTTAGGCCACTCTGCGCTGGGCCGCGCGTCGTGAGTGAACGTCGGCCGTGCGCGTCGCACGTTGTCCCGTTCCGGGACCGATCAGGAGCAGCAGAGGTGCAGGATTCCATTCTGGCTTTCGCGTCGTGACTGCGTCAGCCCGTTTGCTCTCGGCTTTAAGCCCATGTGCTGGGCTCTTGTTGACAGGAGAAGAGACCAACCAGGAACCGTCATTCGGGGAAGTGGAACAGGCTCGGGCAACCGACCACGAATTGTCTGTCTGTGTGTGTGTGTCTGTGCGTGTGTCCCGTGGCGTCTTTGCGGATGTCGCTGCAAACGTGTCCTTGCTCTCCTCTTCGCGTCCTTGCGCTGATCGTGTCGGTGCTGCCTTCTCCGGCGTCCCCGTTCGCAGTGCGAGTTTGAACACTCTTCCGCCAGTGCGTCGTCGGCGCGCTGAGGATATACACGGTTGCCAGTGGTTGGGGTCGCGAGATACCGGGAGTGGTCTTCGGTATTTTGTTTGTCTGTCCTTGTAAGCATCCGAATCGTTATGCGTGTGGTGAAATGTGTTGTGGTCAACAAACAAAGACACCTCGCCGTGGCGGTGAATAACGTGTCGTGCAAAATCCACGCTGGATGCACGTGTTGCGAGTGAATCAGGAGTTGTGCAGTGTTTCCAAGTGGCGACGAGAGCAGGAAGCATATTGCCGATGGAATTATCTCGACTGTTCCCAAGGTTTTGAACCATATCTGGGGAGCACGTCGTTAGTCCGGTACGTATGGCGAGTTTCTCATTTTCGTCTTTTTTTGTGGATCGTACGGTTCTTAGGAAGATTGGCTCAACAGTGGGTCAAGGATTTAAGTCTCAGTCATTAGCCAATGTTTTGACGACAGGACTTGTCTTCACCGATACAAGGCAGTCTTGATGACTGTACAAGTTCCCTCGTTGAAACGTTCGCACTGTTGATCCCTTCAAGTGTATTCACTTTCCTGTGGGCCCTTTATAACGGTTGGAAGGAAGTGAAACAAGCGGCGCAATACGAACAGGGCAGGAACACAAAGAGGCAGTACGTATGTCAACTGAAGTATATTTACAGAAAAGCATTCGACTTTAATCGCAGCCTACCATCCCACAATAAAAAATGCCATACAAGGATCTAAAAGAAAGAAAAAAACAGATCAGAAAAATTCCGGCAGAACTCATCTCATCACGAGCGTCGACGTTAATGAGAATAACATCAAATCAATGTAGCGACATGCAGTATTGCGACCGCTGACACACCTATACAAAGGGGCAAATCGCTGCCAATTACAATGCCACCTATTGTTGTAATCACAACAACCCAGTTGAAACGCCGTACTATCCCTAGTGTCCTGGTTGCAACCTTCTTGCAATGGCTCTCCATCAAGAGGTCGCGTTCGAAGCAGAGGTGTCTGTGGTGGATGGGGCGCTACCACTCTATTATATTTAGTTATATGTAACTTTGCCGCGCGACCGACCGCTCGAGGAACTTTACGTGTATTCGCGGGCTTTTTCACGCTCGGAAACACACTTTATTAGTACGTATTGAACAATATAAAGCTGTAGCGGAAGTTTTTCGTATTGCTCTACGATTTTCGCATTAGCACTTTGATAATTAGGACAGTACTTCTCGAGTGAGATAATTTATTGCAGTTACCTAATTAAATATCAGTAACGAAAAAATTACTGGCGGCTACTCCACTATACTGGAAACAATATGCACTAGGTTTTCTTCGAGTGACGCAATTGCTCTTTTTTTTTCTATCTTGGTGCATGATAGTATAGGGACACCCCGTATAAGTCATAGCCACGGTATAAAGGTTGGTCGTCGAATAAAACTCATTTGGAAGTTTGCTCTTCATACCATCCTGTAAGTAATTTTTGTATTTGACTACTTCGCGGTACTGATTCAGCAGTCAATCCTCCGCAGAACAGCTCACTCGAGCGTTAACTTTACTGCGCGAAATCATATTTTGCTCCACAACAGGATATAAACTGTGCACCATGAAGGCATCGTTGTCTGCTACAATGCGAAAGCGGCGATTTGAAGAGGCCTTGATATTGCAGGAGATACAACTTCTTGTCAAGTCTAACCTCCGTCATTTCTGATTCCACCTGTACAAATTACACGAAAAAAAGGGAAGCGCGGCATGCTGCCATATCTTATGTGCTGAGTTGGCAATCCAGAGCCATCATCTATAGCACGGACGAAGTGGCCTCGCAATTGAGCGCTAGAGTGTTCGACCACGCGACTCGGTCAGCTTGTCACAGCCGCCGCTCGCCGGCATATCACCTTTGTATCATCCTTGAGCTCAAGAAGCGAGACTGCTGTCATTGACATAGCTTTATCGACGATTTACTCGCAGCTAGCGACGGCACTGTCGCTCATGAGTGGGAAATAACGGATCACCAGCCATGTGTGCGCGGTACGCATTCCTTTTGATGCACACAACTGCTACAGTTAGTGTGAAATACGGACAGACAGTCGGCACGACCTGTAGCCAGAGCCCTCGCGGCCCACAAACTTGCGGCGCACCAACGTGTACACAGGGTTGTCGGCGTTATGCAAGATGTCTATATACTACGAGGAGCCAAAGCAAACTGCGCATGTCGCACAGTCATGACGGAAAAATTATCTGAAAACAGCCCCACACGTTCTCTCAAATACACATTTGTGAAAGTTAGCGCCTGTGTGTGTTCTCGTCTCCTCCGTACGCGTGTGTCTTCGTTTTGCTCCATTGTTCTGCAGTTATGTGCCCAGAAGCCCGGACTGTTATTGTCGGCATCTAAAACCTACAGACGCGCCAAAGCTCTCAAGTGGCAGCACGTGTCATTGGGCGACGAACTTGGCTCAGCTGCACGAGACAAGCGCCTTTGGCTGTTGTATAACGACAGTGAAAGTCCGACCATCGCCAGCCACCAAACACTGCCAACCACCACAAAAACGACTGAAAAAGCCAAAGAAACCTAGTCGCTTACAGAAAAAAATCCAGAAAATTGCTCAGACAGCAAAAACGCACCGCCGTTGGTGAGGTGAACAAATTCTAGCTACACTTAACGGCTTTCCAGCTAAGTTATACAAGCAGTAATCTCGCCTCTCTCGCAGAACAACTCTAAACCGACTGGGCTAGAGACCGTTCTCTGAGTTAAAGATACTCGGACCGTGGCTACGCCCGTCACTGGCACAAAAAGCGATTCAAGCACTAATACACTACTTCAAGTGCACCGGTTGAAGAGACCGCTTATGGTGTCCTTATACATCATCTCACTTGCACTTAGTGCTCACTCTCTCCCTCTTTTCCTCTTTGTATTGCCCGTTTACCTTACCCCCAGTGTAGGGTAGCAAACCGGACGCTCTTCTGGTTTGACCTCCCTACCTTTCCTCTCCTTGCTCTCTCTGTCGAACAAGGTGCCCTCGATGGTATTGGTTACGGAAGCACGCAGGGAATCCGACAGCAACGTGGAGACCATTCACAAGTTATCTAATGAGAGACTTTGCTGGAAGTAGTTTCTCGTAGCTTAATTAGCAGATGGCCACTCATCGTGATGTCATTTGCTCCTCACTAGCTGCTTGCGAGTGGTAGTACATCGGCGGCTTGCCGGTCAATTAAATCAGTTGTGTGCCTTTCCACAGAGCGGTGTTATTTGCCTTGGATGACAACGCAGTAGCCGTTGGACCTTGAGTTGCAGCGCAGTCATGACTGGCCATCACTGGTTGTCACTAGCCGTTGTTATGTTAATGTGAAGCATTCTTTGCCTCATTCTCATCACTTTGCGGTAGATAGGCAGGAAGAAGTCCTGTCTCGCCTCGCTTTAATAAAATAAATGTAATACCATTAATTTGATGCAATTGGCGCGTGCGCCGCGTGCCACTTTCCTCACGACAGCTCGTGGCTTTGAGGCGCCGTGTTAGACTGCGCTATCTATAGGACCGGCCCTTCTCCAGCACTTTCCTCGTATAGCAGTTTACGCTACGTAGAAACTGCGCGACGTTGTACCAACTTCATGATCGCCCAAGCTAACCATGCTTTAACATTTCTTGGCCGGAGTACCAAATGTCATCGTTCTTTCAACGTACACCACATGTCATAGCCACAGGTGCGCACGATTGTATAACACATAGTTGCTGATGACGTCACAAAGCACGTGCTTCTCTCGCTTGCGCCTCGTCCGAAATACCCATGTAGGTAGATCCCAACAATCGTCATGTCGTAAGGTCACGTCGAACTGCCGGAGTAGATATGCTGCCGTATAAGATTGTCTTCGACGTGGCTGTCATCGTCGTGACGCCGCTGTCTTCACACACGCGTACGCCCTCGATCCACACACACACAACCACTCTGTTTACACAAACAGGCTGATCCATCTGGTAACGGTTTGTGGGACCCCTAACAATGGTGGATAGCCAGGTACCTGCAAAACGCTTCACATAACATCGATTCGCACAGTGCGCGTGATCTGCAAAACGTTTTAGAGCGATAACTCTACTACTCCAGGTCCAAACCCAGAAAACGCCTGGTTCCGTAAGTCTGACCTTCAAGCTCAGCCAAGGTCAAACTGGGACTTAGCCTGCCCCTACCGGCGGCTCCTGCGTATACGCCGCGTGGGCGCCCGTATCTTCAAAGCAATCTGCGATGTGGACAAAGTGTGCGGCCGCGCGGGCCTCATCTTAAAAGCGATCTGCGATGTGTAAAAAGTGCGCCGAGTGCTGGTAGCTTCGTATGCGCTGTGCTTTCGACGCTTAGTTCGCGTTGAAGCGAGACGCAGCATGAAGGTCACTTCGCTCGCTGCTGCTTCCGCGCCGGGCAGCGTCTGTGTGTTGTCTTGTGGTGCAATTGCTGATGCGTTGGTTGCCCACGGCACCGAGCAGCGTCTTTGTCCTTTCCCAAAACAAGCAAAACCATGCTATCGTTCGGCAAACTTGGTTTAACCCAAGGAGGTTTGAAACAACCTTCTTGGTTCAACCAAGGCAGAGTTTGACATGTTTTTAACACGAAAGTGTTTTATTCCGGGGTCCACCAAGACTTCACTGACGTATTTCCGTCACGGAAATACGTCATAGAACATAATACAAAGAAAGAAACCAGAAGAAAAAGTTCCACAAACATGCAAAATTTGGGAATCGAACCCACGACCTCTCGGTCCGCGACGATAGATCGCCGAGCGTTTAACCCATTGCGCCACAAACGCATTCGCAGAGAGCTACACAGACGCGCTTTATATATCTAACACTCCTCCGTGTACCCGCGCTCTTGCTCGGGGCGGTGCCGCCGCCTATGAGCAGAAAAGAGAAGTACTGCATTATGACACTAAAGCCCGGGATACATGGAGCGAACTTTCTCGACGAACTTCACGCGTCAAGTAACGACGCGGCGACACGACGCAGGATGTTTGCTGTGTTGCAATACATGCGGCGAACGCCGCCGCGCGTTGGCCGCCGTGTTGGCGGCGGTCCCGGCCGCCCGCTTCGAACTGAATTTGGCGTTGTCCTTGTAGAATTCACTTAGTTGGAAGCAAATGACTGCGTAAACGGCTTTCGCTTAGTCTCAGGCCGCTTCGACGACAGAGTATTATGGATAACCTTGAGTAGTTTTCGAGATCGCTTCTCGTTTCGAACGCGTCTAAGCCTAGCGAAAGAAATATCCGATGCCAACGCCATCTATCGGGGAAGTCGGGAGATAGGCATGACGACAGCATGTGGCCTCTGAGATCAGAAGATTTCTGTTGAAGGTTGTTGTAGAGAGCTTGCACTGCTTGTCTGTTTCCTCGCAGATCAGCGGATATGGGATGTACAAATACAACGCGATTCCTGAGAGATCATACTAGGAACTACTCAATCGGTGCAGAGACATGCAGACACGGCAACACCAACGCGATTGCAGACGACGCGAAAAGGCGCGCGCGCGCGAAACACCAGCATGCATTGCGACCGGAACTAGTGCCTCCTGATTGGCTGTCGTCCACCGCTGCGCGCTAGACGCTTCCGGCGGCGGCGTTCGCCCGACGAAAATGTTTGGACAGGCAGATCGGCTGCGGACGGCAAATTTCTTGACGCCGGCCGTCGGACGTTCGCCGCCCGACGAAGTTCTTCGCTCGGACGCCGGTTATTCGCTCCATGTATTCCGGCCTTAACGCGCACCGACAGTGAACGCTTCGGTGGTCTCAGTACTACGACGCCTCGATGCCAGCATTCGAAGGGACGCTGGCATCAAGAAGCACTACCAACGCCACCTAGGTGGCGTTCACCGTACTCAGCACAGCGGAGCGTGGCCTCCGCAATTAGCTCTGAAAATGTTTCTGAAGTTGATCGCGGAGGCTGCAATTACGACGCGCTGTACGCGCTGATTTGACTCGGTGACGATTCAGTTACGTGCTTTGTCTTGCGCGTTGTATTAGTGTGTCAGTTACGTGCTTCGTCTTTCGCGTTGTGCTAGCGTGTGCAGCGTAGTGCAGCTTCCATATGCACGACGGTTGCTCATGGTCATCGACGTTGGTAGTCGTGATGGAGGAGACGTGCCACCAGGCGTCAGCGTGGGTGCATCAACGCCTAAGGGCGCTTTAGCCACAAAACACCAATAGACATTATATATCAATGTGCAATAAACATTACACTACTTCTGTGAAGACACGTTTCACTTTCGTGTTCTATACCGATTCCTATATAAGAGGGATCAACCACATTTTTTTTCCAGACGGAGGGGCTTGAAATAGTCAGCACAAATCTTTTCTCTACGATGGATTTTGGCTGTGAGCAGTTAATTCATTAAATTAAAGGTTCAATCCCCCTAATGATACGTCTTAACGGCGTTGTGTTTTCTTTTTCCCGAAGTGGTAAATTCTAAAAAATATTATGCCAAACGTTAGCCAATTGCCGGTGCAACTGCTACGGTTATTGTGAGATGACACAAAATTTGAAAGGCAATAGGAGTGTTCGCTTGCAACTCTAGAGTTGCCCTTACATATGCCCTAATGAATATTTCTCTATTCAGTCATCTATGCAGGGGCAAGAGAGAGACATGATTAGAGGTCTATGGAACACTAGTGTGCTAAGCCGGCTGCGCTGCTCAGAAGGAATGCAGAAAATACAGTAAGAATCACAACCCAACTAGCAGTGAAGCAGTTTATTTCGAGCAGTTTGAAAAATAGTCACCTCTAATTACCACCACTTTAAAACGTTGCCCGATATGACTGTTTCGTTTGAGACCTTGCCCGCCTTTGACGCTTTCGAGCTCTTCTTAAAGGATTTTTTTGCAAAGGCAGTAATTTACAGAGACACATTTTACTTCACCAGGACATTATGACAGTGTGCCGTACCCTCAGCCCCAATTTCTGCTAAATTTGACTTTGGTTACGTTCACAGTTGCTTCAGGACAACGTGATAAATTGTGCGTTGTTTTTATACAACTATAAACCTATGCATTGCTTCTTCCATCCGTAATTGGCTACGAAGGCCGTAATTAGTCCCCACACTCAGAACTTTGCCTGCGCATTACCTAAAGTGCCCCTTAATTTCTCCAAATGTAAACAAGGTGCCTTCGTCAGTTCACCGAGGACACCCGAAAAACCAACTCCGAGCGTCGTATACATGACGCATGAAAATAGCAAAAAAAAAAGGGGGGGGGGTATTTTTAACGCTTATAATTATATCAGGCACGTGAAAATTTTACACGAAATATTTCAGCAATTTTCAGCAACTGGGTGGATGTCTCATTTTCCATTTAAGCTTCAGTACCGTCAGGATATGGGGAAGCATGTCAAGTAGCAGTGGTATGACACTTTGCAACCTTGAATAAGGAATTTTTACCGCACAAAGAGTTGGTCCCGAAAGATAAGTCAGATAGGCCGCATTTCGATGGAGGCGAAATGCAAAAACGCCCGTGTGCTTGCGTTGTAGTGCCCGTTAAAGGACCCCAGGTGGTCAAAATTAATCCGGAGCCCTCCACTACGGCGTGCCTCATAATCAGAACTGGTTTTGGCACGTAAAACCCCAGAATCAATCAATCAAGTAATTTTTTACGAAGGCTGAATTCAATCCACAGGCAACTAACTTCGCGCAGAGATTTGCCATAGCGTTCAACCCATCTTTCGCAAAGTTTGATGTCGGTGGCATTCGTAGTTCTTCCAGGGCTACGGGCTAAGCTCTGCGCAGCTCATAGGATACACTCATGGCGCTCCAGAGCGCTGTGTTATTTAGATTATCGAGAACACCGGGTGAACTTCGTAAGAGGCATAAAAAAGGGGGGTTCAATCGGTATTTCTGCCGCTCACATTTTTGCCAGGTTCGTAAAAGTTCCGTCACAGGTTACATTTTTCCATTTGAGATTCCCCCTATTTTCACTAATCTTGAAGCTCTTATTTTGTCAGTAGTTGTAGGGGGTTTCGTAAACATTGCGAAAAAAGAAAAATATCACTCCTTGTATCGCTTGAATCTTTCTTCAAATCTTCCAGAAATGTTCCCACCTTAAACTTGTTTTCGAAGGTTGTTATGAACCTACACAAATTAAACATTAATCGCTCGTAACTCAGAGCGTGTGTCGTACTTGAACGAAATATAAACACCGTTTCTCCCTTAGTTCGCCGAGGAGACCGCAGAAACGTAATTACGCGCCTTGTATAACGCATAAGAAATTGGGAGAAGGCGAGTATTCAGTAATTAATTTTCAAAGCTCATAATTAACGTACACACTTGGAATTTTCAGTACAAGTCACCAATTCAGTGGCCCCCTATTTCCTGAATATATGATATGTCTAGCACTTTTGGTCCTCTCAGGCAAGAGTAGCATCGTTTCATATCACGTCTCTAAACGTGCCAAAAAGAAGGGTTCAGCAATTTTCATTTAATCCCTAAATGACACACACTTCAATATTGCCTTGCATGTTTTCACTAATATTATCTACACTGTCTCAATATATACACTTCACAAGTGATCTAGTTCTCTTTTTTACAGTAAACTGTAAAAGCTGGTAGATAACGTTTTCGGGCTCTCCCAGTGGCATTAACCGTTTCGCTATAAAAAAAACGTCAACTTCAGAAACATTTTCAGAGCTAATTGCGGAGGCCACGCTCCGCTGTGCTGAGTACGGTGAACGCCAGTGGCGTTGGTAGTGCTTCTTGATGCCAGCGTCCCTTCGAATGCTGGAATCGAGGCGTCGTAGTGCTGAGACCACCGAAGCGTTCCCTGTCGGTGCGCGTTAGTGTCATAATGCAGTACTTCTCTTTTCTGCTCGTAGGCGGCGGCACCGCCCCGAGCAAGAGCGCGGGTACACGGAGGAGTGTTAGATATATAAGGCGCGTCTGTGTAGCTCTCTGCAAATGCGTTTGTGGCGCAATGGGTTAAACGCTCGGCGATCTATCGTCGCGGACCGAGAGGTCGTGGGTTCGATTTCCAAATTTTGCATGTTTGTGGAACTTTTTCTTCTGGTTTCTTTCTTTGTATTATGTTCGTGTACATTGTAAGAACGTCATTCCGTATTTCCGTATGACGTATTTCACTGACGTATTTCCGTGACGGAAATACGTCAGTGAAGTCTTGGTCGCTATAAAAAAAACGGGGGGGGGGGGGGGGGGCAGGGGGAGGTATAAGGAGTTGTGAGGAGGATGCGACTACATACAAGTTCTTGTCTGCATGGCCCGTTCACAGCCTTTAATTAACCCGGTATTAACTAACATTCTAAAAGAGCATTAGTGGATCGCCTCGCTTTTTAAACTGAAGTGCTCCTACCAACCGTCCAGTAGCATATTTTCACTCAATAAACTGCCGCTTGCTAACTTATGCTAATGAAGCTGTCAATGCATCCCATAATCCCTTTACGAAACCACTGACTGCGTACGTGAAGTAAAATAGTGGGTGTATATACTGCCTGCCGAAATTTAGAAATATATTTCGATATATTCAACATTATGGTAAGCGTTCTACGTACGGACGCTGGACATTCTTGTAGTACGAGACGTTCTGCGCATTTTGTGTATTAAATTATTACAATGGCGTTCAGTGGTGAATATCCAGGCTTTATTAATGGCAAACACCTATATACTCAGTGACTACCGCTTTGATAATTGTTTTAGTACCATTATGCCATTAATAAACATTATTAACGATGCTGCAATACCTCCCAGAAAGCGGAATTCTGGATACAGCTGGCAGATTCAGAGTGGCCAGCAGAGGCTGTGCAGATAAATGTCAGGTCTGACATCGCTAACACTTTCAGTCACACGATCCTGCGTTGTAACTGTAAATTAACACGCGAAACTCTACAACCTCTGTCTATACTTGCTTAGTGAAATGAACTGCACATCCGGTAGACACGCAGCCGCATCGGCTTTTACACCCCCCCCCCCCCCCCCCCCCGCTATTTGCATCTACACGCAAGCAATGTGTATAGACCTCTCCCCTGTTTGCAAACAGCGTGACGTCACTGCGGGGGCCTCTCCCCTCTGCCGCGCCTCCGAAGCGGGCGCTGGTTGGCAAGAAACGTTCGTGCGACCTCTTCTCCCTGCAGAAGAGCGCTGCTTGTATATCAACTGCCACGATCGTAAGTCCGGCATATTGCGATTTTTTGAAGTGGCAGCATTTCTGAACTGTGCTTAGGAAGTATAATCGTTTCCGTTTTACCGGTGCAACAACGTAGCGCTGTTGCCGACGAGTGCATGGTTCCCGTAAGTCAGCGTGTGGTGATTTCGTAAAAGTGCGCCTCTTCCGTAGATCAGACATCCACAAAAATATATTACTCCTCGAAAACGAACATTTTGTCACGGATTGTGCACATTTTCGAGGTGGCAAAGTGCTACTTCGCTAAATTCTGTTAAATTTGTTTCTTCGAACACAAATTTGCATTGCATTGTCGTGAATGCACTGATTTGCACCCCATTTACACTGTACCACACGATATACAAGATAAAGTTTGCTGCTCTCAACTTTACAAGACCCAAGTTTTGCATGTTTCTGTGCATCATCACGACATAGAGTCCGTACCATGAAGGCCCGGTGAATGCACCAATAACGGAAAAAAAAAGAAAGTTCAATGTTACTTAAGACCCGTGAGATCTGCGTTAAATCACGATAATTTCAGTGGCTTGCCTTTAGGGCATTCCCCGTGGTTAAATGTATACACGCAGCTTCGGCAGTGGTAAAAACATCGTAGAAGTTAATTCATAGCCATACCTCTCACTCGATTTTTTTTTTTGCGCACAGCGCGAATGATACCGAAATACATGCGCTCACTAATCATCGCGTCTCATTCAATCTCACCTGTTCAATAATTACGGTTCCTGAAGTTCTATCGGAGCCTGATCACTACGACTGGTTTTATTACACGCAACACGCGTCCACAGTCTCGCAAGCGAGACGTATTGCTTATCGCGTAGTACACCACGCGCGCGCGGACACACATAATGTGGTCCGTTTCCCTACGTTAAGATGAACCGATATCGTTCTCGCCGCACACTTTACCACAACAAATGTGGCACACATCCATGGAAAAGCCGATTTTCTTCATTGCACAATCCATCACAGACCAGCACCACGCGGTTCATGTTCGCAAGTAAAAAAGGCCAGCGTCGCCACGTTTTCATCATGCTGTTTACCACACGCCGTTGTTCTCCGACACACATTAATGTTAATCTGGCTGGCAAGAGAATTTTGGAGGTTCACGTAAAAATGAAAAAGAAATAAAAGAAATAAAAACACGCGTCCACGTGGCGCCCACCTACACCAACTAAAGCGCGACTGCACCACGCAGAAAGCCGGCGGCGGCTGTTTTTTGCCAACCAGAGTCACCGCACGTGCGCCGGTGACGTCACGCTGTGACGTCGCCGGTGCGGTGTGACGTACCCCAGGAGAGGTCTATTGTTAACCCCATGTATAAATACTCCGGTTCGATTTTACAGCGGCGCGCCTCCGTTATCGGATCCGCAATCGGCCGTTCTACTGACCTTCCCCGCTGATTCTGTTTGCCCAGCCTCGTCGAGGCGGCCTCATTACCCGCTCGCCACTTTTTAAAGCCGCGCCGCTTTTATCCCCGACAGTATCTCTTCGCTGCTCGAGAAAGGCGATACTGCGCATGCGCCGATGTGGCGGCGGGCGGTCGACCGGAGCGCCCCGTCGCGGCCGTAATTACAAGCAGCGCGCGCCGCGGTCTCATCAGGGCGATAGCGCATCTGCCGATGACGAATGGTGGACGGGCCGTAAATGATTGGTTCCGCAAGCTTTGGAGGATCGTCGCTGCTTATGAGGCAAGCGCGTCCCGTACGTGCTCGCGTTCAGCCACCCCTGAGCGAACACCGGCCCATTTGCCGCGGCGGCGGCGGCTGTCGCGACCTCTCCTCGAAACGTCTGTTAACAACAGGCGGGCCGAGTTTAATGCATGCGTCGCCGGCTAAATCGGTGCAGCATTGTGGAGGCTGAGCATCGCGTCCGTTCTGCCACCGTGACTGAGTGGCTCTGGCGCTCTTTGTTTATCCTTCTTTCGTATTCATCGTCAGATTTAATGTCCACTGCCGGACAACGAACTCCTAAGCGGTCTATAATTATCCCCGTCTTGCGTCAGCTTACTGCTTAATGTATGCCAGCCAATTTCCGAATTTCGTCACACCACCAACTTATCTGCCATACCCCCCCCCCCTTTTTTTTTTCTATGTTGTGTAAACTGGGTGTGTTCGGATATGGACTATCAGAGGGAGGTCCCGACGATTTGTAGATTTTAATCATTCTTTTATATATTTCATATTGAAAACCCCCTCTGCACATTGGAACTGAGCTAAAATTTTCAGCGTAAGCTTTTGTTTCACCTTTAAAAAAAATCTTAGCTAACGAATTAGTAAGCAACCTCAAGTGCTACGCGAGGAACACAGGTGCTTTTTATAAGGAAAACAGTGGCGTAATTACCTCTAATTACGGTGGCTCGTTGGATATGGCGCTATCCTGCTGAACACGATGACGCGGGTTCAACTCCCTGTTGCGGTGGCCGAATTCAAATGAAAACAAATGCAAACATACCCCCGGAGCTTAGATTTGGGTAAACGCAAAGTAGGACAGCCTTCTACTGCGGTGTTTCTCATGGCCTCGGTAGTGCTTCGAGGCAATGAAAGTGATGTTTTGATTGCAACCAAACAATCAACAATAAATATCAAAGAATTCAATCAATTTCTATAGAATTGTGTATTTCACTTGCATCGTTTATTCCTTATCGGGACGCAAATAAAATGAAGCGTTTCAGCTTGAAAAAAGGGCGGCGGGGGTTAGCGGAGGTACTGAAAATGCAAAAAAAAAAAGAAACGTTTTTAAATCTCGTGTACAGTGTCGTGGCTTCGCAGCGTCGCGTTTTGTTACGGCTGCTACTTGAAGCACTCACTAAGAATCAACTTTCAGCTGGGCAAAAACAAAGTAAAACAAAAAAAAATACAGAAGGAAATATATTTAAGAACGTCAAAACGGTAAAGATCTGGCTAATAGTAGCGAAACATTAACTCAAGCGTCGGATTTGAGACGCATGGAAATCATTGTTGGTCACCGCACGACCCGATTTGACGCTATATTGATCGAAAAGAAATTTTTCAATTTATATGAATTGATCATTTCTTGAGTGTTCTTCTGAAAGTGGAACACCATCTAGACAGCTACACGCATGCGCGTGAATGGCAACTTTGCACACTGTCACTGGCTGCAGCGTAGGGTAGCAAACCAGACCTTCCCCTCCGGTTGAAATCCCTGCCTTTCTCCCTTTCTTCTGTCTCTCTCTCTCTCTCTGACTGGCTGAACCAAGATGAGCCCCAACTTGTAGACATGTGCGCGTACGGCGCACATATATCCTTCAAGTATGCTTGTTCTGTGGACTTAGCGCAGTTCTAAATGATTGTAGGCATTTTTATGACATTGTAAAGACTCATGTGGGTTGGCGCTGCACTCCTTGCTATACAATAAAAATCAGTGACGGCAGCTGTCGAACGCGCGATGTGGGATCATCGCGCACCCTCCGTTTATCACAATCATTCAAATATTATTGCCGTACTGCGATTCAAGCACTTACAAATAAAACATCTGGCGCCGTTTTCAAACAGATGAAGTGGACGCTCGGATGCCTAAGCGCCGTGTTTTAGCGATTCCTTCTATAGCCGTTTGTGTTGGTCAAACCGCAATTTAATTTGTAATACCACGAGACATCAACGAGGTGGCGTGAGATCACTCAGCAGTATACAAAGAAAGTCTAAAGCGATGATGTCGCAGGATACAATTGATCTTAGGCGTCAAATTGCATGACTGTGGTTGTGAGTGTGGTTAGTGGTTACGCGACCGACCTTCGGTGTTCCTGAGGTGCCCTCATATTATGTCGATATCCCACTACCCAGAAATAATTTTGCCTCGTAGGTAAATTTTTTTGCGCTTTGGTGCTATTAGTATCCGCTACAAGAGGAAGCGGAGATAGAGTATTACGAGAGGATCACGTGTACTAAGGCAGTCGCTTGCCACGAGACGTCGTAAAATAGAGTTGCTGGCGGCTAATATAATTCGCTCTTTAACGTGGTGTTGTTAGCTCGACGGAAGAAAGCGGGCATTATTTTCACAAATATTGAAAACAGCACAATAAGGTTCACCTGTAAAATTATTTTAAATCATTTGCAGCATTCTCATGCACGCAATTTTCAAAACACCTCTGTGCTAAAATGCTATTTTTACTCTTACCGCGAAAAAAAAAAAAAAGATGTGGGTGAAGCTACATGGCGATCCAGCCACTGCACTGTCAATCCTAGTGTCGTACCTTGTTTAATGTCTGCACTTGCAATGACTCCGCTTGAAACAATCTCTTCCCGGCTTTTCTTCCACCAATACTCTAATCATCTCTTACTTACCTTGACTGCTGACCACTTAATCCTGCCATCTTCTTTGAAAACCAACGCTTCTGGAAGAGTGTAAGTCACTGGCAGCGCTAGCAGGCGTCCGAAACTGCCGGTGGGAGTCAACTTTACACAAATGGCGGCAAAAAGAATTGAGCTAGCAGCATAAAGTGATCAGAGGCATAGAGTTTGTCACATTCTTACCTAGAGGGAAAACTGGATTCAAGGAGAACTGGAAAGTCTGGATTTGGTGTGGCTTTGGATCGGCATCGATCGCTCTCGCAGAGCCTGGACACCTTGAAGATGCGTCTGGCTAGCACCATTCCGTCGGTCACAGTAGCAATTCGTTCTGCATGCTAAAACAGCACGCAAAGGGTAGTTTTTTTTTTTTGCTCTATTATTACACAAAACCATATTTTATTCAATTATGATGGCATGTGCTGAGAGGTACGATTATACGAAAAGTTGTAGGTGCGAACGAGCCGCTAAAGTTGGAGAACAGACGACAAGGTAGCCCGCTCGCTTTGCGACAGTTTGTCGTCTGTTCTTGTCTTTCAGAGCTTGCTTGTGCACTGTAGGTGAGTGAACCTTATTGGAAGATATAATTCCGGCGAATGATAAAATTTTATGAACGTTTTATTTGAAGAAAGCCCTATCTGTGCAGCCACGACCACTTTCTTTTTTTTTTTCCAAATTCACAACCATACAATGGTTGGAAATTATACAGCGGAACTTATACAACCGTACAGCGGAAATTATTTCACAGTGCAGGTCCGTTGGGTTTGTGGGAGATCGCAAGTGGCTTACTGAGCGTTTCTCGCGCTGTTTACGCGGTACTGCACCATTTAGCGTGGTGCCGAGTCTACGCTCTGCGATCGTGGACCCAGCGCTATAACCCCCTCTTTCAACAAGCCCACCTCCACTGTCCCGTACCAGCTGCTCGCGGGATGCCCGCGAAGCGCGTTGAAGCGCGACCGTGCAAAACTGCGCTCAGGCACGTCTGCGGGTTTGCTTGTGTGTTTGTTTGCTGCTCGCTCATTTCTCTGGTGGCTGCGGTTAAGCCGAGGCAAGCAGAAGAGAGGGTCATCCCCCCGGAGCAGATGTCGAGGCCGGCTGACGCAGTGCTAAGAGCTCCCTCTTTACGAAGGGCCACGTCGCAAGCAGGTGTTAGAAAAAAAAAGCTTTAAGCGCAGCGGAGGTGTACGTAGCTGAAGCTATACTGATAATTCTGGGGTTTTGCGTGCCAGAAACCGTGATCCGATTACGAGGAACGCCGCAGTGGAGGTCTGCGGATTAATTTTGACCACCTGGGTTTCTTTAAAGTGGGCGCGATACATGGTGTGTACTATAGCGTTTCTGCCTTCCGCCTCCATCGACATGCGGCCGCCTAGGTCGGGAATCGAACCCAACACCTCGTGCTTGGCAGCACAATGCCATAGCCGCTAAGCCACCGCGCGGGATATAGATGAAGCGTAGATGCATTAGAGTGATTCACGTGAAAACCTGAACTATTGAAGTATTTATTTACTTATTTATTTGTGTGATTGTATTTATTTATTTATTTATTTATTTATTTATTTATTTATTTATTTATTTATTTAGCCTTTTCAAATGCACAATACCGATATATATACAGCAGTTTTTCGGAAATGCGGCTCAAGATAATAGTTTGCCATGCTGGGCTGGAACACCGTTAGACAATTCCACAGTGCAAAGAATAGCATGAACAAGAGCAAGGCACAATATAGTTGGGGAAAAAAGTATGAAAGTGCAAATACAGCTTCGCAGGCAAATAATTTCAAAAAGTACATTGATGACAAGTACAAATGAAAAAAAGGTAACCCGCATAATCGTATCTAGGGCGTATTAAGACCGTCAAATTTTTATTTATTTATTTATTTATTTATTTATTTATTTATTTATTTATTTATTTATTTATGCCCTCAACGTGCTTAGTACATTACAGAGGGGAAGTGCAAACGTACAGGAATATATCAATCTCACAATAGGCAAGGATTAATTGAGAGAAAAACATGGGGTAAAAGCAAGTGGAAAACTATAACAGGTGAAAAACTAAGCGTATTGATAGTACTCTTTTACAAGCAGAAGTAGATAAAGCGGAGTTTAATTCATTAAGTATAAAAGCCTTTTTTGTTGCTTAATAAAGAAGATATGAAAGGCTAATGGCTGAGTGCCGCGGAAAATGAAGCGGGGCAATAAGGAGTACAGAATAAAAAAATGCAAAGTATTATTTCTCGACGCCTTAACGTGTAATGCTTTCTTTCCAAAGCTACGCAGATGCATGAATTCCTCCCGACAAGAACTATTTTGGTTGTAACTGGCAGCAGCCATTCACCCACCACAGTTTTCACCTCTTACCGCTTCGAAAACGCTCCAGCATACAGGTTCGATCCCGGCCAAGGCGGCCACATTTCGGAGAGGGCGAAATGCAAGAAAAATCGCGTGCGGTGCTTTTCGAGCACACTGAAAACCAGTGCTGCTGAGCGCGAGATCGCGAGATCGAATCCTGGCCGCGGCGGTCGCATTTCGATGGAGGCGAAAGGCAAAAACGCCCGTGTGCTTGCGTTGTAGTGCACGTTAACGAATGTGGTCAAAATTAATCCGGAGCCATCCACTGCGGCGTGCCTCATAATCGGAACTGGTTTTGGCACGTAAAACCCCAGAAAGAAGAAAAACTCCAAGTGATAAAAATGGATCCGGAGCCCTCCACTATGGTGGCCATTATAATGTACTGGGTAGTTTCGGGACACTGTGCTGCTCAATTAAAACGTTATCTATCTATCTATCTATCTATCTATCTATCTATCTATCTATCTATCTATCTATCTATCTATTCATCTACCTATCTATCTAGCTATCTATCTATTTAACTATCTATCTTGCTATCTATTCATCTATTATCTATCCGTCTACCTATCTATCTAGCTATCTATTCATCCATCATGCATACCTATCTATCTATCTATCTATCCGTATACCTAGCTATCTAGCTATCTATTCATCTATTATCTATCTATCCGTCTATCTATCTATTCATCTATTATCTATATCTATCTGCTAGTTTTCATGACTTCGATCACGTACGGAACGGCCTGGATCTGAACTATCTTGCTTTCTTGCACGCAGGGGGAGGAATCCGTGTCCTCCCTGGTGGCCTCGAGGCTGGCCCGGCTCGACTACCACTCCCCTCTGGTGGAGGGTTGCTGCGACCTCTGCCACTCCCACGGCAGCCAGCTCCGCCGAGAGGCCCTGGACATGGTTCAGTCGCTGGAGCATTGGTGTCCCGCCACGGGCATACCTCTGCACCAGAGGCCCACGTCCCCACCCCAAGCGATGCGTCGACCTGCCGAGTCCTGTTCGCAACCTGGCCGAAGGGCGCCGACACCGTGGTGAGTGATGGCGTGTTCATTTAGGCTGGCTGGTTTAAAACCCCTCCATCCACGCGCCACCGCCGCTTTCGCTAAGTAACGCCGAATGTGCGCCGCTGCTCCCTGATTCGTCGCTCAAACCAATTCCGCTTCCGCAATTTCCGCTTCCGGGGTTTCCGTTTCTGGTTCTTTCATTTCCGGGATTTCCGCGGTTCCTGAATTTTCGCTTGTTGCGCGCTCGCAGCTCTACGTGACAGTGACGTCGCTTCCGCTTAAAACCAGAAGCTGGGACTACGTAAGTTCCGCTTGACGCCAGAAACTGAGCAGGTGAGCGAGGGAGAAGCGTGGAGGAAGAGGGTAGGTTGGCCGTACTTAACCTGGTCGTCAAGAACGTGTATGGAGGGGCTTTTGGTTGGTTCCTCTTGTTAAAGAGCGGCAACTTTAACAGCGCGACACAGGACTCGAAAAAAAAAATCCGGCAGAAACCATCTCACGGTGAATGTCGACGTTAATACGATTATCAGTAAGCAATTGTAGCGATACACCGTACCGCCACCACCAAACCGCGTCATGTATGGGGCGCGCATGCAGCCAGCCTCCTCTCTCATGCTTCCGCCTGGACAAGCTGCGCGTTCTAGCGGCGCAGATGAGACCCATTAGACCATGGACTACTCAGTCACCCTCTTTGTCATGGGCCGCGGAAAGCGGTTAGAGACGAGCATAGATAGATAGATAGATAGATAGATAGATAGATAGATAGATAGATAGATAGATAGATAGATAGATAGATAGATAGATAGATAGATAGATAGATAGATAGATAGATAGATAGATAGATAGATAGATAGATAGATAGATAGATAGATAGATAGATAGATAGATAGATAGATAGATAGATAGATAGATAGATAGATAGATAGATAGATAGATAGATAGATAGATAGATAGATAGATAGATAGATAGATAGATAGATAGATAGATAGATAGATAGATAGATAGATAGATAGATAGATAGATAGCTGTGCCGTTTAACGGCGCAGATGAGACCCATTAGACCATAGACTACTCAGTCACCCCGTTTGTCATGGGTTGGGGAAAGCAGTTAGAGACGAGCATAGATAGATACATATATAGATCCGTCTGGACACTGTGTCGTCTGCGCTGTGGCGTCTAGCGGTGCAGATGAGACCCATTAGACCATGGACTACTCAGTCACCCACATTGTCGTGGGCAGGCGCGGATGCAGGGGGGATGTCCGGATGTCCTGACCCCCCCCCCCCCCCTCAGATTTACATATCTCTGCCACTCCAGATCTACATATTGGTTATCTAAGAATTATACGGAATCATCTGTCAGGTGGAGCTTCGCCGGATATCTGATCTGTGCCTCCGAGGAGGCCGCGTTCATACATCTGTGTGTGTGTGTGTGTGTGTGTGTGTGTGTGTGTGTGTGTGTGTGTGTGTGTGTGCGTGTTTGTGTGTGTGTGTGTGTGTGTGTGTGTGTGTGTGTGTGTGTGTGTGTGTGTGTGTGTGTGTGTGTGTGTGTGTGTGTGTGTGTGTGTGTGTGTGTGTGTGTGTGTGTGTGTGTGTGTGTGTGTGTGTGTGTGTGTGGTGTGTGTGTGTGTGTGTGTGTGTGTGTGTGTGTGTGTGTGTGTGTGTGTGTGTGTGTGTGTGTGTGTGTGTGTGGTGTGTGTGTGTGTGTGTGTGTGTGTGTGTGTGTGTGTGTGTGTGTGTGTGTGTGTGTGTGTGTGTGTGTGTGTGTGTGTGTGTGTGTGTGTGTGTGTGTGCGTGTGTGTGTGTCTTTTTCTGGCTATGTATGCAGGGATATATTCACAGAATGTGTAAGATCGATGGGAACCGTCAGGTACACGTGACTCTTACTGTTAAACTGCTGGATTGGTCTCCGCTCAAAATGTTCACACAGGTGCCATTTTCCGTGAATTCAGGTTTAATTTCACGGTTGAGGGCGTTGCTTACTACTTTCGCCCGCGATAAATCGTAAGTTGGGGTCCTCTGCGGCGGTTTCACTCGGAAATTTTCAGTTCTGTTGCAATGTAACGGTGGCGCGATCTTTCCGGGTGATTTATCTTGTTAATTTGTGTCGCCATTTGTACATAAATCTTGCAAATAACTAAGCGGACGTGCAACAGAGATGGGAGTACTGAGAATACAATGAGTACACCATTCAGCTCCACAGAATTCAGCTAAGCATTTCTTGATCTCGGGACCATTCTGCATACACCCTTCCAGCAGGTGTTCGCAACCTTGATCCGTCCCAGCATGCAAGGCACACATACAACCGTGAAAGCTTTTACTTTTAAGAAATTATCAATCTTTTGCCTGGATGAAGAATGCGTAACAACGCTCTTTCCATCTGCAGTTTCCGGGGCTGCTTTTTTATTTGGGATACGCGCGCCGTCTCATAGTGAGGCAGGTGTGAGGCCCCCTGCTGGCGCACTGTGGAGTTGCGCACGTCGGTGTTCCGTTGGCGGCTACCAGAGGCCGCCACAATGCGTCGTGCTTCTATAACCTCCTTCCACGCTTCGGAGTCCGCGCTGGCGGGTTGCGATTGCGGGCTTACAAAAAAAGCTAATGGGTCTCGTAAGAGAGCGAACTTATCCACCAGCTTATAAAAACTCGACGCGACTTGTGTGATGCCGCGTTCTTTTTATGACGAATACTAAGATTTCAATGTCGTAAGCTGAAGTGCGGAGAAAATATACCGCTTCTCACTAGGGCTTGTTTTCACGTTGCATGTGGTAAGCTTGTCACGTCGTCAATAAACACTCGAGTTTCGGTACTTTGTGCCATAACGTTTGGCTTGGTATGTCACCTATGTGGGTTTGAACGAGAGAACTCGAAGTTACGGTGGATGTATGCCATTGCAGTTTTTGAATAATATGGCGCGAGCGGCGGAAGCGCCGCGTGTCGGTAGACTTGTAGTGTCGAGGAGCGGCGGGATGGGCGACTTTATGAGCGGCTGTCATAGGCGAATTTCTGCTCGAATGTGTTCTGCTGCGCTGTTCGCTTCAGGAGTACCCCGCACCGCTACAAGGCCGCTGACTGGCCGTGCGGTCGACGCTTTGCTACGTGGAATTCAGCCCGCTGCTTATACAATATAGCTCTGTTTCAAAGCTGCCTGCGGATTTTAATAAAGCCAACAGCGCCCTTTGGCTCTTTCGCCCGTGTTCGAGGTGTTCGGTGATCAGTGGTCCGATTTTCACCGCCGATAAAAAATGTCGCGTATTTCATGTCTTATATAACCACCGTTGTAAGATGTTCGTGTTTCGTGCTCACTCAGCTGTGGAACTGTTTCGTGCGACGAGTCTGTGGCACTGATTCCCCGGTGCTGTCACGCGTACGCTTCGCTTCGTGGCTTCCAATAGTCGGTGATAACCTATATTCTCTATAGTCGGTCAAAAAGTTATACCTTATATAAACGTTGTATGTGAAAAAAAAAAGGTTTGTGTGCGCTTTCAAACTCAAACACAATTAGAAAATTGGTTCACCCGTAGGTACGCATATAAACTGTGGAATGAACATTGAGTACTATATAACGTATTGCACATGCTGTACATCATACTTGAAATATACATAACAATTAAAGGAGCAAACAAGACACCGTAAATAGTGTCTACTTGACACTGGCTTAGCCACTGCCACTTCAAGAACGCTATTACAAATGCAATGTTTCAAGAACATTATTGTCAGCCTCGAATTCATGAATGACACCCGGGGCCCCATACAAGTACAGAGTTTATTCTCAGGCAAACAGAATTTGGGGCATCCTTCTCGCTGTAGAAAAACTTTGCCTCGAGAGACAGGTACCGCCGCTTAGACCAGCGGCGAGGAAACTCGGCTTCACCTTGTTTGAGCAGCTGTTCTTCTAGATGATCCCATACTGTCAAGCGTAGTTTGCGCACTCGGGGGTACCTTGCTGTATTTGCTTGCCGATATCGTTCCGCAATGCTATGGAAGAACCAGAAAACGTAGCTATATATAGAGCTGTTGCAGACGACACTTGCAAACCGATCTCGCCACCTGCGGTGGCCGCACGAATTATGTGCAAGCATTCTTGCAACCATGCAACTTCCAGAAGGTGCGTTCTAAAACGCACGCCTTTACTACATGCGTGTTGGTCTCCTTTTGTGCATGTGCCAGCCAATCAGGTTCGCTTATTTCCGTGACTTCAAGTGATGTTGTGCGCCTAAAACGGTCACGTCCTCCGCACAGATATGTCTTCGTGTTACTGGTTTAGGAGCAAATCTGGACGTATTGGCGAATTTTATGGGTGACAGTGACATAAGTACTCAGCCAAAGGTAAAACTCTAGCTTCAAATAACGAGCTCTTATTTACCAACTAGTCTAGATTACATGAGCAAATTCATTGAGTTGTGAGACGACTCCATCTGACTTGACTCTCTTTCAGAGGTCAAAAGCAATTCCACTGCGGTTTTTTGTGTATAACTTTTAATTCTCGTAGTTCGCCACCACGTAATACAAGGTTACATGTACACTGCTCAACTCGACCACAATTTGCACAGATTGCGCTAGCCAATTAGGTTCCTGTTATTTGCCTGACGTCAAGCGGTTTCACGGGCCTAAAACAACTGTTTTGCCCGTACAGATCGGTCTCTGTGTCCCTCTGGCTTCAGGACGAAACATGAACGTCTAGGGCAAACTTTAGGGGCGATCTTGATATCAGTGCTCAGCCATAGCCAATATTTTCGCTTGAAACAACCCGCTTTTATTTTCCAATTAGCCTAGCACTTACATTAGCAGAACAATGTCATTAGGTTGTTTGCGGACTCGAGCTGGCTCGGCTTTTCTTTCAGTAGTGAAACGCAGGTGCACTGCGTTTTTAGTGGGAAGAGCTTGTTTGTAATTCTTAGGTTGTCGCCGACTATAGGAAAGAAGTTGCTTGTACCTAGCCAGAGCTGCTTTGCGCGCAGCGCCGGGCAAGCATGCTACACCCGCGTGGAAATGTAACTTCTTCCGAGTAGTTGATGCGGAAAGCTACACACTGCTGAAAAAAATTGTGGCCTAACGATTAGAGCATCGGGCTGTTTTGCTGTAGGACTCAGCCTCGATACCACCATCGTACACTTTCAAAGCGCCTGGGATGAGCCACATAATGTTTCGCATTATAAAGACGAACATTCACGGTGCCGCACTAGATTCAAACTCCGGTTCCACAGATTCAGAGCCGATGGTTTGACCTCTCAGTCACTCAGCCGATGCTACAGCTCTGTCGAACCGGAGTTCCAATCCATTAAGGAACTGCGCATTTCCCCCTTTATTTCTTCTGCATGAACTTCTCGCAAACCCAATTGGGGATTCCTCCAACGGATGCCGGCTGACACCAGTGACAGCGGTGGACGTTAAGAGGACTTGGGGAGTCAGCCAATAGGAGCTATCCCTGTAAAATGTCAATTCGATCGTCGATGTATTTCATCGACGATTTTGCATGTGTGCATATTAGTCTATACACATGCAATGCAGGCACTACACTCGTAGGAAATTGCATGCCTCGCTCATTGGCTCGCCTAAATCTTGAACTATGACATGCCACCTAAGTTTGCTAGTTAAGAAAGTAATCGGCGAATTTTGGTCAGCTTATCAGTCCAGTAATAGATCTGCTGCACTGCGCTTAAGAGTCACTCAAAGCCTTTCCTGAAGCATAGTTACATGTTTTATCGCGTATACGTTCTAAAGCACCAGTTCTAGCGTCGTTCGTGCGCTGTGGCTACAAGTGAAACTCTTTGCTAAAAGATTTGCTTAAATTCGCTAAAAGTATTTAGCTGAAACGGCGAATCATATGCAGAACTAAGTAGTCAAAGGCAGACAGACCGACACACAGACACAGCAGAGCAGAACAGAACAGAAGAGAGCAGAGCAGAGCAGAGCAGAGATGATAGATAGATAGATAGATAGATAGATAGATAGATAGATAGATAGATAGATAGATAGATAGATAGATAGATAGATAGATAGATAGATAGATAGATAGATAGATAGATAGATAGATAGATAGATAGATAGATAGATAGATAGATAGATAGATAGATAGATAAGGGAGAACTTCGGGAAAGAACCATCAGGAGTCTGTCGTCTTTTCGCTCTGCGTTTCCGTCACATCCTACCCCCACGAGCAAATGCATCGACGAGAAATGCGAGAGGCACGTGGCCCAGCTATCGACGCGGCTCGGTAATGCGACGCATCCTTGTCGGCGCTGCTTGAAGGGCGGCCAAAATAACCAATGCAACAGCGAACTGAAACAGCAGCAGCGTACGTCATCCAACCAACTTCTCCGCTGGGCCGGTTCACGCTCCGGCGGTCGCGCGATGGAGCTAGCCGGGGGTACGACGAGCCACCGCACCGGGGGCACTCTGCAAGAGAAAGACCGGGAGCGGAGCCGAGCCAAAGCCAAAAGCCGAGAGACAACAACGCCGCGCAGGAACAAGGCGCGAACAAGCGGAAAGGGGAGAGCATAAAAGAATCTACGAGAGCGGCGGTCTGGTGGACTCCTCTCCCAATACAAACAAGTCTGCCTCGCGCAAGACAGCGAAATAAGGAGATGAAGAGAACATGCCCAGCAGTCTCGTTGCAGTGGGCGATCACGGTAGGAGGCCGAGGGGGAGGGGGGGGGGTGAGGTGATTGCGAAGACAAGCCGCAGGCGAAGAAGAAAAGGCTCGCTCGGCGAATGAGCGCGTGCCAGGAAAGAACAACGCCACGGCGTTCTCGAGATATGAGAAAGAAGACGAAGTATAAAAAAAAAAAGATTGACATAAGCGTGTAAAGGGAGAAGAACAAGCGGTGGTCGGCAGACAGCCACGCCGGTTTGGCTCAAGGGGAAGGCAGTCGTCCGCGCCAGCCATGAATATGAAACGGAGTGGTTGCCCGTAGCGGCTATAGGAAATACGGGACGCGTCACAAAAGCCTCCGAGTGTTGCGTGGCAGACACGTGCCGGGCGATGCGAGACAAAAAGGGGGAGAAAGAAACTGGCGCGACGTAACGCGTCGTCGTCGCAAGTAAAAGCGTGCAGTATACGCGATAGGGCTGAAGAAACGTGTGCCTGATAGAGGGCTTTAGTGGCAGATGATCAGGAGGAAAACGTCGTCTGCTATTCAGAAGAATCGGCAGCAGACGACGGCGCGGTGGGCAGAGAGAGCGCAGCATGACGTTTAAGGTCGTCGTCTGTTTGGGAGCGCAACATCTTTTCAACTAGAACATCTTCGAACTTCGAAGGTCACGAGTTTGAAGTCGATCGCAGCCGGCGCTTTCCCATGGGTTCGTACGTATAAGTACAGCACATGCTCCGTGTACTGATATTTGGGTCTGCTGTACAAATAGGCCTATGATTTCATCAAAACTCAGGCGAAGGACCGCGCAGCGGCGTGCTTTTGAGTGTTGGTGTAGTTGCCTTGCGGCGTGAAAACCGATCAACCAATCATTCCTTAATCAATCAGTAAGTATGACGCTCTAGACCAACAGAATGGCTCGTTCATCGGACCGAAGCTCGCACGTCTGCAAGTAATCGTATCAAATTAGGCAAGCCAAAAAAAAAAAAAAAAACCTTAACGCGCTGAGTCAAATGAACCATTCTTGGAAACGTACAACAACCTGTTTTGTGCTGATGGAAGGCATATATGTAATATGTAGAACAGCTATAGGGAGGCTCTCCTGCCTATTTGAAAACAGAATGGACAGCTCGAATTCCAATGCGGAAGTATGGAATCTCAGTAATTGCCGAACCCTGCCTTTGAAAACCAACTAGCGTATCGCGCAGCCACGATTTTCATCGTGGGTGCAGAAGAGAGAGAAAGAAAGTTTACTGATAAGAACGAGCCTACACTGCACCGGGAAAAAGCGAAGGAGGAAAGAAAGACGAACATTACGGGTAATGGTGAAGAGACCGTCGTATACCATAATAGCACGCAAGCACTTACCAGAACACTTCCAGAGCGCTCTTGAAAGTGCTCTTGTTCGGCCAAGGAAATACACTGCGAGCCAGCCAACAGCATTGCGGCGCCATTTTTCTCCCCCCGGCGTGCTTCAGTCACCACCACATTCCGCAGCTTCCACACTACTGTACGGATTATACAGGCTCCTTTAGGGGAAAGAAGATATGGGAAAGAACGACGACACAAAACGTCGGACGACACTAGCCCTTCTTGCTCTCCCAGAGGGGTTGAAGGAAGGAAGTCACGCGCGTTCGCGCCACAGCGTGAGCTCCGCTTCGGTGTGGCACGCAGCGACGTGCGGAGGCACCCTGCTGCTGTCTTCTGCTCGTCGTCCCTCTTCCTAGCAGACGACGGTGTCCGTGACATGCTAACGGACCTGCACGCCCACGTCTGCTCCGTCGCTAGCTGCTATGGCGCTGGCGTCTTGTCGGGACGTTGCGTTGATTTATTGTTTTGCGTACTTCCTTCTCTCTTGGTAACGGTTTTCTTGCGAGCTGCGCTCGCTTCTAAAGGCTGTCGAACGACGATCGTTGTTGTTTTGGACAGCGCACGCGGCCTATCTGTTCTCCGCGCTTCCGTCCACCGTCCATTTTGTTTACTTGCCGCCGTATTCAAGTGCAGATCTTCGTTCTTTTTTTTTTCTTTTTTACTTTGTCGGAGACACGCCGACTACGGTCTTCCGTCCCGCTGACAGTGAAGAACGTGTCAAGCCTGGCCGTTTTACAAAGGGCAAGGTTTCCTGTTCCTAGTATATATATATATATATATATATATATATATATATATTTTCCTTGCCCCGTCATGGACACGCGTCGCGCGATGGGCGACGTTGAATGACGACTTCGCCGCGGATTCGAGCATCGACGAAGTGAGACGATGATTCGCTCTCTTACGCCGCACTCTTGTAGACAGGGTGAAGTTAATATACGTGATCTAAGTGGTACTAAAGAAATCTGAGAGGGGTTAAACGACCTCCACTGCTGGTGTTCCCAAATGTCCTCGATGCAATAAGTATATGCCTTCCAGCCCCCATGATTCCTTCAATAAAGCAAATAGTTCCTTGCCCTTTTCGCTGGGTTCGGTTGGTCTGCTCGATGGATTTCTCGCCCAGTAAAGTATGCCAATCCTGGAGTGGGTGGGGGCTCTTGAAATGTGGGCCGATCTTGTAGACAGTGTGACTGCGGTAGCTTGGGTCACGTGGATCGCATGGGTCGCATGGGTGAGAGGCCACGTGCGTCGACTGTGGCCCCTTTGTCGGCCGGAACGCAAACGCTATGCTGCAAAACGCGCTGCAAAAGATGAGCAGCTTTGTAGCATTTAATTGAACGGTCCAGGAAAGCATCGCTTCTTATAGATTCCCAAAGTGGTGCTGTATCTGTACAATTTTAAGCCATCCAGGCATGCTGGGAGGCAATGTGCATAATTTATAGGGACGCCTAAGAGAAACAGATAATAAATTTAGGTGAATAAAGTATTATTTCACAACACTGTTTTTGTTACTTTTGTGGTAATGGTTTCATTGTTTGAACAGCAAATAACGGTCAAAGTTGATTTGCTTTTACAATTTCGCGCCAAACCCTAAGCGCGTACGTCAGTCTGACGTCACAGATTTCAGTGTATGTATTTGTTTCGTATTTTGGGTTGATGTGTGATGTGATGTAAAAGTATTTGAAACTTCCTCATTTCAAACTTTGGCTCTGTTAAAATTTATTGTAGTCTCTCTTTGTCGATATGAAATAAAGGAACTAACTGGACCCGAATGGGGGACGTCGTCACGGCAGTGTCTCTTTAATGCCACGTACACACTAGCGGAAAAACGCGCGCGGCGCGCCGCCGGAGGCAAGACGCGCGCCGCGAAAGCAGGGTTTTTGTTGCCGCGGCAGGGATCGCTCCTGGACCGATTTTTTGCGGTTTGCCGCGTGCCGCGGATGAAGGAGACCAATGAGAGCGGCCCGCTTCCGTGACGTGCCGCGGGAAACTGGTGCCATGCGGACCCGCCCGACCGCTTGTTTCTCGTTTCGCACTATCATCTGCACGCGTGAGCTCCCAGATAGTTCGAGAAGGGGAGAGGAGTCTAGTCTATCACGTGATTGCCGCAGCGGCGCGCCGCCGGTTGGTGTGGCCGCCCTGCCGCTGCTGCGTTTTGCCGCCGGCGGCGCGCCGCGCGCGTTTTGCCGCTAGTGTGTACGTGCCATAACAATACAGACCAGCAAGTTCCATCTCGTTGCAAAAATCGACCGAGAACGACGCCGCTATAACGGTGAAGGCCTTCTCTTGCAGTGTTTAAAATAAAGACGCAGGTCACTAACTGTGCATTGTAAAATAACTCGCACCCCTTAATGTGAGAATAGGTGTATACCCGTCTATAACTCACACCCTTACACCCTTTTTGGGTGTAAATGTGTGAAATTGTTCATATATTTACACCCTCATTCACATTTAAGGGTGCAAATCATATTACAGTGTACGTACACCTCGCGATTCTTCATCTGCGTGACTCGCCACGAACGCGAAAAGCCTTTCTTCGAACAGTCAAAAGAACCTCCAGCCACTTCGAGTTCACCGCGCAAGCGCACCGCGCTCAATTTACGGCTTCGACCTCGCGCCCCGGACTGCTTGACCCGCTTCATTTGCGCGCGCATACAAAAGAGTAGCGATTCGTATCTGCCCTGCTTTCCATACGGGGGGTCGGTCGCCGGCGCTGCATTCCTTCTCGCGAGCGCATATACGGATACGCACCACGCGTCGCATAAACGTACACCAGGAGGCGCGTCGGTCGCACGTCCACCTCGGATTCCGGGTCACGCTCCCCGGCGAGTGAAAACTGGCGCGCCTTTTTTTTTTTTTTTTCGCCTCTGCGGTTAATGACGCTTTGCAAACAAAGTCTTCTGACCAACCTGCGCACGCTGGCGACAATATGGTCACTGAGGCCGTTGGCCAATAGGTATCGGCCGCTTGTTCTCTTGTTTTTTTTTTTTCGCTTCCTTTTCGCGTTTGTTGTGTTTTCCTACGCGGAGTACTTTACAGAACAAAAGAGAACAACGGACTCTGTTTTGAAATAAGAGAGAAGGCCAGCGGCAACGCGTGGCAGTGCGGAATGCGTTACGAGGAGCGCACGTGTCGCCGTAGGGGAAGTGTTAGGCCTAGCGGGGCCGTTTCGGTGTCACCGGCGCTAGAGGTCGTGCGAGGGCGCGCTCCACGTGGACATGTACAGAAAAATGCTAGAATGAAAAACGTGTATAGCATACCTGATTAACTCGAGCAGGCTACGTGCCTATCTGTCGCCGCCCCGTTTCAAGGACGGGATGCCAATGAATCATCATTGTCGTCATCATCTCGTTGCCCGGATGTTAGCGGGTTTGTACATTGCAGGCTCAGTTTGTCGCTCGCTCGCGACGGTTTTTTTTTTTTTTTTGGCTGGTTACGTGTACACCTAACAATTGTTAGCTTGAAGACGCCTGCGCGAATGGTTCAGCTGAGCTATAGGACGCGATAAGTTCTGTCTTTTCGGGGCGCGGATAGGCCCGCATGATAGGCCCGGTTTATGACATTGAGGTGACAATTTGTCGCTCCTTCGTGGCAGTTTTACCTGCTTTCGTGCAGATCTGACAAAATATATGTGCGGTGTTCGTGCCAACTATATAGACGAATACAGGCGCACAAAGAGACAGGTACAAACACACGCACGCATACACAACACACACACATAAATGTGGCAGTTTTATTTACCATACGCTGCTCAAGGGCACCGAGGCAAACTTTGTTGAAACACATGACAGGAAGCAGTAAGTGTTGAAGAACATAAATACAGGGCATGCCACATACAAACATATCCAATCCCACAGAAAAATGTGTCGCATACATTTCCAAGACTACCGGTTTCTTTTTCTATAGTCATTGGAAATTCGAAACAGATAGCAGATTCCACGTAATTGGGCATATCTCGCAAACTAAAACCACGGTCCTTCAATACTTGAATGTATTGAAAATTATTGAAGGACCCTGCTAAAACCAAAACAAACAAAACAAAACAAAAACAAAACGAATGAATGTTATATCCATTAAACAAGGCCGTGTGCCACGTGCGCACAAATGAGCTTCGTAGGCCAAAACACGGGATTCTCAAAAGTGCATTGACCTTCGCGACACGTTCGGAAGCATTTCCACCTCGTCTCCCGTGACGTCGACGGTTCGCACGCTCCCGGGAGCTCGGATCCCGAGCGCGATGCAGTTGTCGCGGCTGCATTCGGTTGCGACGTATATAGGCGCGCCTCGACGCTCGTGTTTCCGCGGATATTGCGCGCCCGAGCCCGCCAACGCTTTGCGAAGTCACGCGCGCGCTAGCTTACGGTGCGCGACGGCGCGTGGCGCTATTACGCCCGGGCGGGGACGTCCCGACGTCGTTCTCGTCTTCGCGGCGCAGATTGAAAACCGGATCCCGGCGGGCGACACGGTGACGGCGTCGTGTCCACTCGCGAGGGAGGCGGTCCGGTCGCCGAAGCACGTATGCGTTCGTTTCCGTGGGAGTGTGTGTGTCCGCACACGCGTGGCGTTGAAAGACATGCTGGATGCCGAGTCACGGGACTGGCTAATGGCCTGGCGGTTGAGACCTAGCTGGCCTAGCTGTTGGCCTAGCTGTTGATGGCCAGGACGAATAGTTGAGGCGAGTGCGTAAGAAAGAGACGAGAGAGAAGATGACGTAGCGCTTTTGTCTCCTGAAGACGCGAGTTCGCGGGTTCGCTTCCTCGAGCTAGCAGCTGCATTTCGGCAGAGGCAGAATGAAGGAACGCTCGCGTACGTAGATTGGAGGTTGAAGAATTAAACGCACTGGTTGAAATTAATCCCGTCTACTCTACATACGGCGTGCTTTTAAGTACGCCGTCAGTACTGCTTTGGAATCAGTAGAAGAGTGTCACCTGTGCTTTTAAATGTTACACCTCATAATTTATTATGTTATACGTTTAATGTTAGTACTCTCATATGAAAGGTGACAACCACCCACTCACTAACTAATTCACCTACTCAATCATTCACTTGCACGTTCACAACGTATTCAGTCACTTACTCACCCTCCTTTGCACTCATTCGTGAAATCGCTCGCTCATTCGTGGTCTCTGATTCGTTCAATCAGTCGCGCTGTCTCCTCTCGTTCACCCTCACACCTGTTGCAAGTGCTCGATCAATCACCCGAATTCGCTAGCTCATTCGATTGCTAGATTACACCACCTCGTCCGCTCACTAAATATTTCGATCCCTTCCACTCACTGCGGTCGGTATGTTAATCAGCGTGCGATACAGTTACCGTAATTTATTCTGATGGCATTGGAAATGTTGGAAACTGCAGTGTCTCCAGGTTCTCCAGAAACGATACATCGTCCAATCAGCAAAGGATGATAACATCACGTGGTGTGAAAGAGAAACAAACGAACAAACGGGCCCAGCAATAAAGAACATTTCGTAAACATGCTTAACCAACAACAGTCAATATAGAAAAGAAAAACAGCACTCAAATCAACCTATGACCCACAGAGGATGCTGCGACATAACATACCGCACAAGGACCTGAAAACAGCTATTAGACTGATGCGTACAATCTCACTTTCAGTAACGAAAGTTATTAAAGCTATCAGATGCGATGGCTATAGAGGTTCGTTAATTATGCCATAGCCCAAGCAAGTTTCCCTTGCTGGCATTTACTGCGTTTTTCCTCTTCCAACGATCCCTTTTATCCTTCTTCTCCTTACGTTCACTCAGCCGCTTACTCCTGCACAACATAACGAGTGACTTTTCCCGCCTGTTTGAAAAGCGAGTATACGCATCCACACGTGGTCTTTTAATAGGCCGGTACGTGCAGACACCCGCTGCGCTTACCGGCACACCTTCGCGGCCCTGGGCCCCACGCTGAGAGCCATTAGCCGGCTCCGCCGTGCTCTCGCAACATGTCATTTAGGCATCGGTGCTGTTCGTGCAACGTTGCACTTATCTCGCTCGGCAGGGAGAATCCCGTGGGTCGTACCCCCCCCCAATTTCACCGAATGCATCGTGAAGCGCGGCCTCCTCCTTGTGGTGTTAGCTTCCGTTTCAACGTTCCTAATGATCGCGGAACCGTGGTGAAGGCTCGACTGTGACAGATTTGCGGCTGCGAATGGGGGGCCATCGGTCATGTTCTATTACGCCACTTGTGTCGTCCCTCTATCTCCTCGCGAACGCCTCTCGCTATCACGTTGTTCACTGTTTTTTCCATACACTGTAGCTCCCTGCAGAATTTAGATGTGCCTGTAGAATCTATGCAGGCCTCGTATAGATTGCCCTATTGTCAATTAGCTCGTAGAAAATTCCAGAGACAACAGTTTAGACAATCTTTAAGGACGTGATTCTGTAGAATTTCTTTCGGCATGCTATCCACAGAATCTCTATGGAGTGCAAAAATGCTTGTTAGTGCTGAGCACCCTAATTGATGCCAACACCTTACTTTATTTTTCTTGGGTGAATTCTGTTTCGACTGCTGATAACACTGCACACACAGCCTGCAAATAAGGCGGCCGGATTTGATGTAGCGATAATCATAAGCTACGTAGCAAATCCTTTTAGTGTAAACCTTTAACGCGTCTCTCTAGATATAAATTTGGGACTAAACCCAGAGACTTTGCTGCATGTCCTCCTAAAACCTACATCATACATGCATCGATAGCGATCATTATGCCATTTTGGCATTCGTTGGCGTAGTCGATGTCGCTTCTTTGTAACTCGTAGTTTTTTGCGCACCAGTTTGCCTTCGGTTAAACGGAGTATCATTACGCAGGTTGGAAAAATCGCGCACATCCGATTCACGGCGGAAATAGACGTTATGCGAAGCATTTTTGCAGGTACCTGCTCATCCAGCATTGATTCGGGTTTCCTCAAAGCGATACCGGGTGGACATTGTGCCGCGATTGAGGCGTGTGGTCACAACTGTTGAATGTCGGTTTCCTTGGGCGCACTATATATATAACTGCCCCCTCTAAGGGCGTTTTCTAGTTCCCCTTCTCCTCCTGTGTTTCTTTATTTACTTTTTTTCTGCGCAAGCAAAAAGAAGAAAAAAAAACAGTAGCGGCAGTCGAGCCTCTCAACAGTAAGCCGTGTGAAAACTGAACCGCGAGAAACAGCGCAACAGCGCGAACACAACGCGCTCGCGAATGGCATAACGCGAAGCGAACGTGGTTCTCTCTCGAGTTCGCCCGACTCTTTAACCGGAGTTTCTGTCTCAGCGGATCCTGGCCAGCCGCTTTATGTGCACACACACACACACGCTCGCCGGAGGCAATGATGCTTCAGAGCGTCGAATAAAAATAAGGAAAAAAAAACGCGCGAATGAACGTATAAAGAAAGACACAAGAGTGCGGGACGCATTTCCTGTCACTCGGTGCGATCATGCGAACGGCGCGGCCCGCGCGAATCGCGCTGAGTGCGCCGAAAAAGCCGGCGGGCGAGCGAGCGTTCCGCGGCATGGACCGACCACGTGACGCGCGCCAAGCTTAGGCCTAGGCGACGACGACGGTGACGACGTCGGCGACCCCTTCGCCCCCTAGCGGAATTTGCGGTCTCTCCCCTCGAATCCCGTTTTCCTCGTGACCTAAGAGGAAGAAGAAGTAGCAGCAGCTCCTTCGACGAGGAGACCGCGTTTTTGCTGACAGCGTTGGCCACATCTTGGACGGGTCCACCGGCGCGATCAGCCGAAGGAGACAGACGCAACGCACGGCGGGCTATATAGGCCCCGTTGCTTATAGTATATATACCATATACCGACGTGCCTGCTTCCCTTTGACGCAAGCCTGGCGCGTTCGCGCGAAGGCGTGCGAGAGAAGATGCCGCTGCCGCCGCGTTTGAAGAGAGACGCGCTGAGACTGTGAGATGGCGCTCGGAGATACGCTGAGCAAACGAGAAATGTATAAGGGAGCGCGACCCCGATCGCATCTCGGAATCCGTTTCCGTCGAACTGGAAGAGACCTCGCTGCACTATTCTGTATGTACGGTTCTCCTCCGCGTAGGTGTTCTTTTTGTTTCTCTTTGGGATTTACCTCCATGGATAAAGGTCTATGAAAAGAAGAAAACGCAGCATAAAGGAGAAAACAAAAATGAAACTCCTCAAGTTTCAAATACTTCTCGGATATTCGTGTTGATGCTTGAGAAGCCGTGAAGCGATAACATTGGACGTTATTTACATCTTCCGTCAGCGTGTGATAGCGGGAAGCTGGATCGCGAAGGTGGAGCTTATCACACCTCAAATTTAAGCGCATTCTAAATACCGCAGTGAGGTTCCGCAACCGCATTTAAGTGGAATAAAAAATTACTCCATCTCCCGCTAAAGCGAACCATGTGTGGATGCGAAGCAGCGGGGAGATCGCTAGCTTGAGCGGGAGATGGTTTCGCGGCCGAGCGCTCATCGCGGCGCTGCACAGGAGAGAGAATGAGGCGCCCGCGCTCCGTCATTTTCATACCGCGGAACTACCGTGGCGCCCCCAGCAGAGTATGCAGCTGTCGCACCACCTGTCGTGCGCGCCGCTCCGTATTCCTACTGGAGAGAAAGGGGGGTCGTAGGAGAGGAGAGAGAGGGGAAGGGGACGCGCATGCGCTGTGGTGTTGTGGCATGCGGTCACCGCTCCGTACAGTAGAGGATTCCTAGAGGAGAGAAAGGGGAGGAGCGTAGGAAAGGAGAGAGAGGGGGAGGGGACGCGCATGCGCTGTGGGGGTGTGGGATGCCGCGGGAGGGACGGACAAAGCCCCCGCCATAAGCTGCTTCGCATCTAAAAGTGGACGGAATCGCCTCCTCTGATCGTCTTTACACCTGTTACTCTTTATAGCAGCCATTTAGTCGCGTTTGCAGTGTGCTTTCCTTTTTTTTATTCCTTTGCTACATTCTCTTATTGTTGGCATAAAGACGTGGCAATGATAGTTGTCAAATAGCTGGTACAACGAGAGCCTTTGATGAAGTAATTGATTTAGCTGAAAAGTTCGTTTATAGGCTGTCGCTGTAATGCATAATTGTGTCAATAGCTACTTCATTTTCACGCATATCTCACTCTTGAGAGAGTCTACTGGTCTACGCATTTGGGATGTCGTCGTGGGGCCAGAGGAAAGAATTCTTTGTGGCCTTCATGCATTATTTTATGGTGACGCCCAGCACAATACCTATTGAGGCAGCGGACATGTTGACCGCTGGCCCAGCCAATCAACGTGTGATGAAAGTGATATCATCTGGTGTTCACGGTCAAGAATGCGACTCATATAAAAATAGTTATCGCTGTAAAATGCTGCACAGTATCTGAAAACAAACACTTATTGCTTTGATTGATTCTGGGGTTTTACGTGCCAAAACCAGTTCTGATTATGAGGCACGCCGTAGTGGAGGGCTCCGGATTAATTTTGACCATTTGGGGTTCTTTAACGTGCACTACAACGCAAGCACACGGGCGTTCTTGCATTTCGCCTCCATCGAAATGCGGCCGCCGCGGCCGGGATTAGATCCCGCGATCTCGTGCTCAGCAGCGCAGTGCCTTAGCTGACTGGGCCACCGCAGCGGGTCATTTATTGCTTTAAATACCATCCTACTGACTCTGGAAACAACACCTGTCGCTGTAAAGTGCAATCCAACTGCACCTAAATATAACCGCTACCTTTACAAAAGCCGTCAAACCGCACCTGGAAAAACTTTAGCGTTCTTAATTGTTATCATACAGCACCTGAAACGAACAGATAGCATTGTAGCATCCGGGAGTAGCAGCTACCATTTTATAGTGCCGTCGCACACAGCTGGAAAAAAACATTTATCGCTGCGAAACACCGTCGATACGCACCTGGAAAGGAGAGCTATCGCCGTAAACTGCCATCAAAATGCACCTGCATTCAGCAGATCCCACTTTATTATGTCGTTGTGCTTAACCTAGGAAAAACAGAGCCACTGTAAAAATGTCCTCAAATTGCAGCTGGAACAAACAGACGTCATTTAAACTTGCGATCGCTCTTCATAAAAAGAGCTATCGCTGTAAGCCGTCGTCGCACAGCATCTGGAAAGAACGCCTACGTTTGTAAATTGACATCGCAGTGCACTCGAACGAACAGCTATCGCTGTACAATAGTGTCATCGATCAAGAACTCGGAACCGCTATCGCTGTAAAATGCCACGGCACGCGCCCCCGGCGCGAAAACTGCGTGCCACCGCCGCCGCCGCCGCGCGAGCGGCATCGGCCCATCGAGAGAGGTAGCGCTGCTGACCTCGGAGGCTGCCGCTAGCGAGCGCGCCCGACGGCAGCGGCTCGCGAGAGGGAGTGAGGCGCCGCGGAGGTTTGTTTCTCCCGCCCGCCCGCTCCGAGGAGGGTGTTTCTGCCGCACGGCTCCGGAGTGGTGCGGGCCAGTTCGCGCTCGGGCGGCGGTCGGTGCGGTGCGCTGCTCGCCCCGTGACCACGTGTCGGAGCCGGCGGTGCTGCTCCTTTCGACACCGGCCTCTCTCCTCCCGCCGCATCCATCCGGAATCTGTGCATCGCGCGAGCCTTGTCAACTCTGGGACGTCGTGCGTCGTCCTTGACTGATCTTCTCCAGCTTCTCCGGTGCTTCTCAACTTGTCTGAATTCATTGTTTTCTGCAGTGGATTCGAAGGAGTCAGCCGGGTACAGGATTCTTGTTCCTGCCACTACTCCGTCTATCCTACGGATTTGGTGGAATTTTTTGTCGGCTTCGATGCGATGTAGAGCGTTCGCTCGAGTCGACGTGCAGTGTCACCTTCCGTAAACTTGGACGCTTCTTGCCGCTTAGGTGCCTCCTCGGTTTTTTTGGTATCTGTGGAAGAGAAAAGTTCCCAAAAAGATTACACGAAGTCCTCAGTTTCTGTGCGGGAGATCCTGAAAAAAAGAAACGCGGGCTTTTTCTTGGGTTTTCTTTCATTCTATGTCACAAATATGTAGTCCATCTGCCGATTCTGAGTGAATATCGGCCGTTTTTGCCAGCTGATTACTTTTCGTGTTTTGCTAAAGTTTGCGTTGGAAGGCAAGCCAGAATATTGACTTCTGTTCTCGCACTGGAATCGGATGCCCAAATTTTGGGCGATGCCGTTTCTAGGCCTACCCGTCTCGCGAAGTGTTGCCGGCTGCGCATAGCACTCCCTGCTGACTTGCCATCGCCTCTAAAACTCATTTTAAACGGCTCGGACGACCTGTGTGTTGGTGTGTGAGGAGATGATGCCTTTCTTCTGACTTGTGTTTTCAAGCACAGTGTGATTTGTGAAATCGGCCCTAAAGAATATTCATCGCCTTCTCTACTGTCTAACCCTTCCTTTCGTCGTAACGAAGATTATACTAGAACTTCTGTGCAGACCATTTGAACCGTTCTTTCAGCGAAAGGCCGTGGAAGAAGGCGATTCGCTGATCGTACCATACTGATACCTGCTTACTCTGAGAAAGCTATTTCGAATACCTGCCTGTATACGATCATCTTTGCCCTTGGATACATTGCTGCCGGAGTTTACTCGGTCACGCCGTAGTGGATCCCCCGGCCTTGATGCCACCCCGACGGTATCGCCACAATGGACTTCCGCTTCGAGACGTCGAGAAACAAAGGCGCGCGCGGCGCCTGTACCTGTGCGCAGTACTTCGCGAGAAGATGTGATTCGACAGGTCACTTTACCCCAGGATTCAACGATGGCTTTGCACGCCGACGTCGGGATCACTTCGAATTAACACTTGTGTCGTGCTGGTGATCTTCCTCCGGAACAACACCGTCTGTTGATTATCTCGCCATAGTCTGCAGTCTTCGTTTGTCGTCTGCTTCGAGAGCGTCGCAGACGTCGTCTGGTGTGCTACTCGTCTGGATCGCTCGCTCCTGTCGGCACTATCTCTGAAACTTCGGGGCTTGATTTTTCAAGTAAGTTGCGTTGGTCATTGGAAATCGTCTCCTTGACAATAACGTGATATGTCAAGTCTTCTGCGTTTATGTACTGTTTAATCTTAGATTGGGGTGCACAGTAAGACGATATTTAGAAATTGTTGCAAATTGTACTACAAAAAATTGTTAGAAAGTTGTCGACGAAAAAGCAGTTAGTCGGATGTTGATTTCTCGTTGTAACTGTAGAACTCATAAAATTTTGCATAATGAAATAAGTAGATACTAAAAAGAAAGCTTTCGTCAATTTTCTTTTAATGTCTTAAAGCTATATTTGCGAAATAATTAGTTATTACACTCTGTTTTGGCAAATGAAAAATAAAAAGTAATCCTGAAGGTGTGTACACGCGATCAATTCTTATTAAGAAAATTTTCTTCTTCTTTATTGTTTTCTGCGAGCAAGTATTCTTCGCATTGGAACGAAAAACGTATGCCTGCATGTGTAGGAAGGGTTCAGTATATATAGGCGAAGGGTGTTACGGTGCTTTTCGTGCGTGAAGTATTTTCAAACTGCTACACATTTTTATGTTTGTGACCCAGCATACTTGTAGTCTTGCAGAAAGAAAGTACTCCGAAAACTTATATTATTAGCCGCATCAGCTGCGGTTTTTCGTTAGTCTTAGCGATAAACATTGTGGGCTCACATTCGGAATGTTTCTGTCGCGTGCAAATGCTTTTTTTATTTTTTTAATATATTTTTAAACGATGTCAAGTATTGCATATTTGAGAAGCGCTTCCTTTGTAAACGTAGTGTAGCTTCATGGTCTGGTCCAATACGGATATTTCTGCGTTCAATTCCACTACCTGAGTACTTTACTGTTACTTTGCCCTGACTGCATGTTGGACATTAAAAATATACCTATCTTACACTTACGTCGCGTAAAAAAGAAATTTAAAAACTTCTGAATGCTACAGCTTTCGTTATCGCTGGTAACAATAGATCATTTTTGCAGTTGTTTCGATAGAAGCTGACGCGTGATGCAAAATTATAACACGTTCAAAATATCGGGCACTTCGTATGATTAGAGAGATGTCAGCCAACAGCTGTTGCAGTCTCTTGAAAAGCGTCAAGTAACTTCTTTCGCATTTTTCTTTCAGTGAAACTTCAATAAATTAGCTCAGAATCTTTTTCACAAGTGTTTAATTAGTTGGTGGAACGTGGAACCACATTAACTTATAACTTCGGAGATTTGCTGACTGTGCTACGCGATCGCATTTTCTATCGACCAGTGGGAAGTTGTCCTTCTGTCCATGAGGGGGAGTTACTGTTCAGAACATGAAAGAGAAAACATCACGATGGTGCTGATAAAGTGTGAGGCAACAGTAAGTGTACTGCGCTTCCCAGTCTGTAGCGTGCGGTGTATGCGTGCTTATATGTCACAATTGCGCAGGATGCAAACAAGGTGTGACTATTAAATTGTCCAGGATGTTTCCAGGAACCAAACATTGCCATATGGTTCTGTAAACACGCAGTGCTACGCTATGCATGTTCGAGAAATGTCAGATCCGAACACATTCGAGTCCAGGCCCGCCCGAATCTTGGCGATGTGAATGAAATTGAATTTAACGTCTTTTTGACCAAGAACACGATGATGATGATGTTAATAATGTCGATACCTGTGACATTGGATGCGAAACCTGGCTGGAGTAGACTTAAGAGCTGTGACACTAAAAAGAAAAACGAAACAAGATAAGAAAGAAAACTAAACAAACACTCATCTGAACTCCTCAATACTATTTTGGTTATCTCTCTTTTCGCTGTAAATGCCACTTCCATCGGCAATGTGCACGAAGTCCCGCGAGAATGGAAAATTGTCGTCCAACCGACACTGTCACGAAACCTTTGTAACATCGTGGTATACTGTCGGAAAGATAGGAATTTTTGTCTTATCGCGAAGCCTTCTCCACTCTTCCGCAGGGCTAATTTGCCATATTCGATGTCCTTGCCCTTCGGGCAGACAATTATTGGAAATCAAAGTACCTTTGTTCTTGGGCTGGTTGGTTGATACTTGTTGGAGCCATCGTAGCGCAAACGAAACAGACATAAGACAAGACAAGACAAGGCAAGGCCATAGTGTCCATGGTGTCTGGTCTTGTCTATTTTTATTTGCGCAACGATGGCTCCAGCAATCAATGCGGTCTCGCTCCTCCATCTAATAGCCCTTCTGGTTTGGCTCAGGTGGTACGGCGACCACTCACAAAAAGGCGGTGGTTCCGGTGCGATCCCGTCCAGACGAGTATGAAATTTTTTCTTCAACTGGCAAGATTTTTTAAATCTAATAAGCCTGTACTGCGTTTCTCCTTTTTAGCTTGGTGCTGGTCGTTGACAATTTTTCCCCCCTTTTTCGTGACTTTAAGAAAGTAGTTTATTCTTCTGGGCGCCATTCACAAAGACTCTCGCTCTGGAATGGTTCGTAAGAGGGAATTCCAGACAAGCTTGATACAGGGCATATTGTTAGTCAAGGTGGTCAATGGCAAAAAGTGCCAACGAGCGAAAAATCATTGTGAACTCGGCCCCTGGTATTTCAGATCACGCCGCACCGGTGGTGTCGGCGCGCACTTTCGTTTCACGTTTCCAACACCATCGCGGGCCTCACCTATCGTCGATATCATTGACGCTTCTCCATAATATTTCGTGCGCGCGCTTTCTCTCGAAATCGAAACGCACGCGCGCATTCAAGCCGCCCTCGGGGCGTCCTTTTTTTTTTCATCCTTTTTTTTGTCTCCCAAGTCGAATTGCGGAGTGTCGACGATTTACGCGCCAGTTCTTCTTTCTGAAAGGTACTGTAGAAAAAAATGAAAGCGCCTGATACGGTACATATTTGATAATTTCGTGCAGTACCGTGAGACCTATAGGGCAGCCGTCAGCTACTGGAGAAGAGGCCGAACGCTTCAACGTTTTTTTTTTTTTTTTTTGGGGGGGGCACCCCCAAGGAGTGGCTTCTAATGTGGTGCATTTCGCTGACAAAACACTTTGTTAATGAGACCACAGGCAGGCGTATAAGCGTTATCTTTATTAACGAATTGAATACAGGGTATATAGTGAACGAACGAAGTTTACTTACATTAACTCTTAACTCGTATTGTAGATTGTTGTCTGAAAATTTCCTACAGACGACACATTTGGAAGTGTATGGCTCTAGAAAGGGATCTGGTAATATCTTTGGTAATGAATTTGGTAATGGAACTTTAAAAAGTTGGTAGTGGCCTTCTTCTACCCAGAATTTCTAAAGTATTTATCCGTCAAAAAAAGTCTGAGAAAGGCCGACGGATGTGTACTCACTGTGTCCTATTTTTTGAATTCTTTTTTTGCGTGCTCTTTTGCTATTTTTAGAGGAACCGTCACAAGTGGCTCGTTTCACTGCAGCTCCTCAGTACGAAATGAGCATATCTTTTTCTGATTTCATGCGACTCCCATTTTACAAGCGCTCAGCGCGCGGCTGACACCGTTTCTAGGCATTTACTGGGTTACAGCTTTAATCGGGTAGCGTGGTTGCCGGCGTCCATGCGCTGAGAAATTACGAAAGCCAGTGGTTTAGACGATTACGCTCTGTTGTGAAATTGCGAATGATGCTTCGAGTGCTCTCTTAATTAGTGTATCGTTCCAGTTCCACCTTGTTTCTCTATTTCTCGTTTTACGCCGTGATTGGCTGGAAGCCGTCGAACGACAATACAATAGTCACCAACGTCACGGCGGCAAACACCTCCTGACCAATCGCGAACCAATACGTACAAACCGTAGTAGAACCGCCGCGGTGGCTCAGTCAGCTAAGGCGTTGCGCTGCTGAGCACGAGATCGCGGGATCGAATCCCGGCCGCGGCGGCCGCATTTCGATGGAGGCGAATGCAAAAACGCCCGTGTGCTTGCGTTGTAGTGCACGTTAAAGAACCCCAGGTGGTCAAAATTAATCCGGAGCCCTTCACTACGGCGTGCCTCATAATCAGAACTGACTTTGGCACGTAAAACCCCAGAAAGAAGAAGAAGAAACCGTAGTAGAATTCATTAACTTACGGTCTTGTATGCACTTTCGAAGTTAACGTACTGGTCAGGTACAACATGCGGAGTAGGGACAGCCCATGGAAGTTTCCTAGAGAGAATCTATCGACTTATTTTTTAACAACAACAAAAATTTTATTTCGGTTTACAGTATGCACTGCATATCTAGGAAGGTAGGGCTAAATATGTCTTGCAGCACCTGACGGAAACCCAGCCTCCCCTGGGCGATTCAAGCCCACGCAGGTGCAGTACGGTATTTGTAAATTGGTATACATAGTGATGCTTACAAGGACACTAAATACACTTCAAACATGTTTTCAGTATGTCGAAGCCGGTATCACAGCTTGTGATTTATCAAGTAAATCTTCGTGGATTGTTTTCACGGATTGTCAAAATGGCCTGCTATATCGAGATATTGCCGCGAACTCAATGAGTGGGCCTTTGCTCATGTAGTCATAGGTGCGTTATTCGTAACCCTTTGCTTACCACGCTTCTTCCATCTGTTGTTGGTGCGTTACAGAGGCCTTCTCGTTATAGGTAACATTTTCATTATAACGGAAACACACGCTACACATCAGAGCTTAAAAAGAAGAAAAACGTGCAACGAAATTCACGTTTATACTTTAAGACAATTAAATAGGAATATATATACGATTTTATACACTTACTTGTGCGAAAAAAAGATGATAATTACTAACAAACGCTTGCCAGCTTTCAGATCTAAGACGATAGCGACGGCGCCGGCGGAAGACAATTGCGACCAGCATAGTGTAACTATTGGTTTCGCTTGATTCCTATTCCTTCCTTATCCTCCATTTCTCTGGACCGGCTGATACCAGCGATAACGCGGGCACAGCACCGCTCAGGCCGCTGACAAAGCGCGAGAAAGGAAATATTACGAATATAATCAGTATCTTATCCCGTTCTAGCTTTTAACGAACGATAAACAGCGTGAGGGCGGCTCGTGCGTGATTAGCTGCAGCGCAAAGCATTCGGAGCTTCGGAACACACTGCATAGCACTTGCAGGCACGTGCAGTGTGCTTGAATCGCAACGGCGTCAAACATCGGCGAACCGGAAGAGGCATCGATAATAGTGGGAGATAAGGGAGGAACGAAAACACCACTGAGGCACACGTGCCGCCTAAACTACGCATTGCCGGAACGCGGACCCACGTGTAAAAAGAGAAAGAAAAAAAGGAGAAGCAGAAAATTAAGAAAGGAAGCTGGCGCCGTTACGCGGCATTCCGATTATTGCCGACGCCGCGCGAAGTGCGCTCGCTGTACGCACGCGCGCCGAGAAACGCTGCGGTGGCGGACCGCACGCAACGCCGATTCTCAACGCGTGTGCCTGGGCACGCTTCGCTTTTTCAAAACACGAAAGGCTATATATACGACATGACGGAGAGGCCGGTCGACGATTCGAGACTGTAGAGGAAACTCATGGAGACTGTAGAGGAAAGAGGAGCTTTAGCGTGTCCGTGCACGCATAACCGTTTGAGGAATACAGTGAAACCTCGTTATAACGAAACGGGGTTTAACGGGATAATGGATATAACGAAGAAAGTGAAATTCGCCTTCAAACTTTCACAGAGATTCATGGTGCAGTAGTGTGCAGTAACGGATATAACGAAGTGATTTTGGTCCCCCCCCCCCCCCCTTTCAAGTTTGTTGTAAGAGGTTTCACTGTATCGAGTTGCCGGAGACGTGGACGGCACTAGCAATGATGGCAGTGACGTCATGTGACATTTTGTCCAGGTAAAGCACATTAAAAACGTTTAGTTACATGCTAGTTCTCGTGGGAAAAAAAGACAAAAAAAAAGATTCCGCGTTAGTGATTATGTCGCCACCACTAGCTAAAGTCGCCGACGTCACGAGCTACGTAGAATAAGTGTAAGTTACTTCAACAATATACAGTATATGTGTCGTCTCTGGTTGAACTCTGCACCAGGAGATGGCGCCACCTGCGCGGCTGCTCGCGTCTAAGTCTCCGGTGACAAGGTACTCCGTCAACGGTAATACGTTGCCCGGACGCACTAAATCTCTCTAGTTTTGTATGTCCATAAACTCATTACGGTTTACAGAATAGAGAGATATAAGGGCACAGCAGAGCTGGTGGCGCCATTTGGTAACGCTTACGTCCGCTGGATCACACGGAAGTACGATAATACGACGGTGTTATACCTATCCACTGGCGCAGAGGCATCGATAGCAACTGTAAACAAACTAAATTAATGGCTTTGAAATGTAAAATTTTGTACATTTCGGTGTGGGTGGGAATCGAACCCGCGCCTCCGGGGTTCTAGACGAGCCCGCTTCCTCGACGCGACGGCGGCTCTTTTTCTTTTTCTTCTTCTTTTTATTTTTTAGACGTGGTATTTATTACAATGAATGAAATGATGCATGTACAGGAACTATACGGTTCTCGTTCCCTAAAGGCGTGGCCTAATGCGTGCGTCATTGCAACACGTGACGGCGCCAATGCGGAGTAGGTGGTGCCACGTCATGAGCGTATAAAATGAGCGCGTTCATGATGTTCCGAGGTCCACAAACTAATTGTCTTTATTTATTTATTTGTTTATTTATGTTTCACGCGTTCACGGCATCGGTGTTTCAAAAATGTGGAAACTACGTCAGCTCCACTCCGAGTTCCGCGTCGCATTCTCGATTGTATACAATCCTCGGTCGTTTGTTGTTCGCATTCAAGGGCGTTTGTCCCTTCGAGGCCCGCCCGGAGGCAGCGGAATCCGGCAAGCGGACGCTGTAGCGCGTCGCATCGCACGCACATGTGCGTGCATCGCGAAAACTCTTTACGACGACGATCGTTGCCTCCGCTGTTCGCGAACGGGCCATCGTTTTGGGCAATCGCCCCTTGTGGAAACGTGCGTATACTATCTCCCGTAATGCTGCCGAAGAATTGCAAGCTCTTCGGGGCGAGCCTGCACGTAGAAAAAAAAAGAAAGGAAGAAGAGCGAGAGAGGAATTTAGTTACAGAAAGGCAGGGAGGCAGGTCTGCGCTATAGAAGCTTGCTCTCACCAGCTACTATGCACTGCAGAAATGGGATGGTAGGGGTGATGAGTGGCGATGATAAGAGAATGAGGTGCGTACATGCAAGTCCAGTATGCGTTGCGGCATCTTTAAGCCATGTGTTGCACAAACCTTTGTTCCACATCAAGAAAGATTAGAACAACTTGTTCAACTATATTTGTTGCAATTCATAGTATACATTTGCACAAGAAAAGAACGGCCGAGTGTTATCTGAGCCGAAACCTAATTAGTATACTAGTCGGTTAATTAGTAATAACTTTGCTGAACAGCATGCTACTGAATGCTCGCAACAGGGTATTAACAAACGTTACGTAGGTTATGTGCCAAGTTGCCCGTGCTTAGATCAGAATTACAAGTTATCGTGCTCAGCGTAGCGTATATGATGCGTTAGGCATTGTAGGGTTAAAGTCGTGCGTCTAGTTCAGTGGCATCTAAAAAGGCTAGAGCTGCCCTAGAAGAAGAACGCTGAGTTGGTTGCACAAAAAAGCGCGCGGTTGAATACGGGCGATTTTGGTTTTGTGTTCACAAACAATGGGATCCCTAAATCACTTAATTGACTGATAAGCTACAGTAGAGCAAGGCGCACAAACGCTCACGCTTTCTTCCCACTAAAAGAAACCACACGAAAGATAAAAAAGAAAAACCCTTCACAGATGTAAGCCAATCTGAGTAAATCATGCACCAAAGGCAATGAAGCTATGTAAGATGGTTGCCAGATCCGTAGGCTATGTGGTAGACCTACTCTGGTTTGCCACTGCCCGAAATCTACCAAAGACTTTGCGAACGCCTCACCATATCCGGTAAACTTATTCACTGTAACCGTGTCTATTGAAACGCTTCAGTATATCCGAGCACTATCATTTTATACTCAAGACATTCGCTCTTTGGAAACACTAGCCCAATTTTTTCTTTTAATTATGGGGCTTTACTTGCCAAAACCTCGATCTGATTATGATGCACGCCGTTGTGGGGGACTTCGGAATAAATCGGACCACCTGGGGTTCTTTTGACGCGCGCCTAAATCTAAGTACACGGGTGTTTCGCTTTCCTCCCCCATCGAAGTGCGGCCTTCGTAGCCGAGATTTGATCCCGCGACCTCGTGCTTAGCAGGTCAACACAATAGCCACTTAGCAACCACGGCGGGTCACTGGCCCTGGATGACTTCCGGTTTTGCTCACTGACATAGCTTGCTAAATCTGGTGGGCGAAAAGGGCAAGGTCGGGTAGAAGGATTGTCTCAGAAATAGAAGCCCCCAGGGTTTCAACACATTTTCTCTGTATGTACATCATACCGAATTTTACAAAGTCAAGTTTGTCAAGTAAGCTATACGAAAACGTATAAATTAGTCTTCAGGTATTATACACGTTTATTTTATCCGAAAATGTAAAAACTTGGGAGACGCTTAAGATTCGCCTTTAAGAGTAGAACGGCGATAAAATTCAAAATTCCCTGACTGCTTCTCACGCTTCCTGTCAACTGCAGCTTATGCAACCGTAATCTTTACTGGGAAACGCTTGCGGCGCACGTTATGCACGAAGACGAGCTTTCTGGTTCTTTCTTTATTTCCCCAGCACGGTCGGCGCCGCCGCTGCCGCGGATGCGCGGAGGCAAGCGCCATCTGGTGGTACTGCAAGGACCCGAACGGCGCGCGCCGCTCTGTGATTGGTAGAAAGTTTTCGCACATGGTCAACGCCGGATTTTCTGCGCAGCGGGGCCCTTAAAGCTGTCGCTTCAAAAATAACCTTTTCGTGCATCGTAAAAACTTAAAAACACGATTTTCCTTCCGGCATTGTAGTCTGACGACGCACGTGAACGGAAGTTGCTTCGGACCGCACGCTGGTTGCTGTTATCGCGCTCGCGAAACCGTGTTCCCGTATACACGGCGCCAGGCGTCTATAGCTACGCGTTCGGACGGCCTGGTCGGACGGCCGCTGCGTTGCAAGCTGCGCTGGTGGCCCGTTCCCTGGCTGACATTCAGTACCAATCACACCGCTGCCGCATGAAGACCATCGTGATACTCCCCTGAACCACTTCGCCGTAAAACCGACAGCAACCAGCAAACAAGCTTCTCCTCGTTCACTGGTTATGCACCCTCACACAACTCATGGCAGTGGAAAAATAAATTATATAATCAGACATAGTACATAGAATTTGTAACTTGCGTTCCATGATTCGTTTGCGATGTTCATTTATACAAAATGAATAACTTGAACACTACACTGAGGTGTCTTAAACACCACCTCTATTTTTTTAAATACTGTTGAAATGTTCTTCTAAGCTGTTTTTTGTGCATGCTATATTTACCTTGATATATGTATTTTGTTTGTGATCTCTTTCTTAAAGCGAAGCTTTATATGTCTATGCGAAATCGTATATGGCTAGGCGAAATCGCCTGTGTAAAGAAAGCTATCATCACCAGCATGGGCTCGAGCGTCGTCTTCTTCTTCTGCAGCTGGCTCGTTGGCGCCCCTCGGGTTGCGCTCGTGCTTGTGCTCGGCACAAGCTCGTGCCACTGCTCCCGCGTTCGTCATCATCGTGTTCTTCCGCAGCTGGCTGCGTTGCCGCTCAACTTTCCAGCGTAGAATTTCACTTCTCTTTTGCCGTCGTAATAGGGAGGCCGCGTTTACGGGGGTATGAGCCATTCATTGTCTTACGTAACTGACAGATTTAATTTTGAAGCAACCTAATTTCAAAGAATCGCAAGCGGAAATGGCGGGCGAATGCTGCTAACCACGCCGCCGAGCAAACTCGAGACATCGAACGCAAGCGACAACTGGCGGACTGTGGGCATACCGTCATTGACGTCGTTCTCTCCGTCGCAGCCGAACGTGTGTGTAACTTCATAATTTAGAAATACTTTAATGAACCCTCGGGATTAACCCAGTGATAAACACCGGGGCCGCGTGTTTCAGTTTCGCCGGTGAACCATCTTCACGGAGTGGAAGGGCCGACGAAGTTTCTGTTTATTGTGCACCACGTTAGGAGGCTTTTGTATGCTATTTTTTGGTCACGTAAACAAGCAATTCAATAAACACTTCAATAACGTACACGAAGCATTCCAAGCAAAAAATTACCAGCGACTGAATTCACAAAGTGAGAGAGAGAAAACTCCTTACCGAAACTCTTTCATCACGTATACGTCCAGCGCGAGTCTTCACCGGAATTTTCTCTGACGAACAATTCTAGCGTAGCAGCTTCTTGCCTTACTTAAGGGCCTGTTTAGAAAAAGCGACCCTACTTGTACGGAATGTGTGTGTGTGTGTGTGTGTGTGTGTGTGTGTGTGTGTGTGTGTGTGTGTGTGTGTGTGTGTGTGTGTGTGTGTGTGTGTGTGTGCGTGTGCGTGTGTGTGTGTGTGTGTGTGTGTGTGTGTGTGTGCGTGTGCGTGTGCGTGTGCGTGTGTGTGTGTGTGTGTGTGTGTGTGTGTGTGTGTGTGTGTGTGTGTGTGTGTGTGTGTGTGTGTGTGTGTGTGTGTGTGCTGTTTTTTTGCGTTGTTCGTTGAATAGGAGTTAGCAGATTAGTCCATGATGCGAACTCTCCACAAATCCACTTGACTTGCGAATTCCGAGGTAAAGTAGCTCAAACACCACACAACACCGCGTTACGCTTGGCCTTTACAAAAACTGGTCAGTTCCCTTCCGCTCCCCCTCATTTTCCTGACGGCTAGGCTTGTTTTTTTTTTGTTTTTTTTTTTTTTGTACCATGATGCTCGCAACATAATGGCTGTCACGGCGTTTTCTGCAGAAATTATTAGATGAAATCCTGGCGCTATACTAGTGTCTACGGAAGTGAAAAGCATGTCAGTTTCAATCAATCAATCAATCAATCAAATAATCAATCAATCAATCAATCAGCACGCTAATGAATGGTAGTACGTTGATCTGCCTGCACTTCTCCTGATGGCTTCAAAAAGCTTTGATACTTCGCAAGTGGATCATTTTCGGCGAAACGCTGCCTTGAAAATGCTGCAGTTCGCAATTATTATCCATGTGCGGAAAAACTTATTGCTTTTATGCGCGTTGAAAGACGTTATTCAGCGAAAATTTAGAAATATAAAGCATATTATATAATGACACACGACCACCTCAAACGATGAGCACGAAGAATGGACATATCCAGGTTACTATCCATTATTCTCTGTAAACGAATTTCCTCACACCCTTATACCCGCAAAAGCTGCAAGAGTGTGACTTATAGACAGAAAGCACCCTCAAAGGTACAAATTGGTTTACAGTTTTCCCACTGTAGTTGAACAATCGCACTGCTAGAATTTGCTATTGTATTTTTTTTTTCAGAAAACTCTGTGGCAGTTATGATGCGGACTGAGGAATTTCAGATAAAAATTTATACCTGACGCAAATCTAGTAGGATTAGCGTTAAGAGGAAGCTTTAGCTCGGGCCCAACTCCGATGCTGCCTATTCAACTACATTCAAAATGCATAAATGCTTTTCTAAGATAACCTCTTGGTCGATTTTAATAAAATTGAGAGAGAATGTTAAATTCTAGTGACTGATGGAAGCAAAATTTTGATTTAGGCCCTAAGCTTAAACAAAAGTCTAAAAGTCGGTAAGTTTGAAAGAAATAGACATCGCAGTTCCGTAGACTGCATCCATTACAACATCTAAAGCGCATAAAATTGATATAATAATTGTCATTTCACATGAATTTCTTACAACGTTTACAAGGGTTTTGCAAAAGTGCTACTCACATATTAGTGGTTTATTGAAGAGCCATGTATAGTACACCAACTTTGTCGCTTTAGATGTACGATTACATGCCATTTACAGAAATGGGATATATCATATTGCATTTCTCGGTTACTTAGTTCTAAACTTGATAGTTTCGTCTTTTGAAAAGGTGTTATTTTCAACAATTTTTACAATATAATTGACGACCTAAATTAAATATTCGCTTGAGACAGTCACTACATTCTAACTTTTCCTTTTATATGCAACAAACCTCAACAAACTTGGTGCAGTTGGTTGCCGAGAAAAACGATTTCTCCTTTCCCGTGTATTTAGATAGGAACCACCGAGCTTAAGTTTACTCGTAATAACTATGTGCACTTGATGGTGTAAGATTTAAAGAGGATGGTAGCAAGGCGACATTTCAGCAGACGAGAGATTGGTAGTATATCAAAACTGTGGAGCTGCGAAGAGGCATTGCGTGATATGAACTGAGGCGTTTATATGTGTTTTCTTTTTCTTTTCGTAATTGTTTTGGGTGGGGCCGAAGGAAGAAGGGGTGGCGAGGGCGAGTTCGACACATGTGACATATATGCAGTAATCTTGTCAGGTCATATGATATTGCTTAAGTGAAGGGCGTAGATGAACGCGTAGATGAACGCTCACCAACGCGCAAATACCGAACATCCGGTCTCCTTGAGGACTACAACGATGCTCAATGGTCTGTGGATATATATATATATATATATATATATATATACATATCGGCCGCCAAGGTTCGGGTGTGCTCATACTCGCAGGGTTTGTTCTAGTAATAACACATAAATACACCGGAAAGTTTGCCGCGGTTGAGCACGGTTAGTTAAACCGAGTTTGCTGAGCGATCGCACGGTTTTACACAGACGCTGTTCGGCGCCGTCAGCAACTACCACATTTACAATGGCCCCACAAGACAACACGAAGACGCTGCATGCTCGGCGTGGCAGCATCAGTGAGCGAATTCACCGTCATGCTGCTTCTCGCTTCAACACGAACTAGGCGTCTGAAAGCACAGCGAATACGAAGCTATCAGCACTCTACGCACTTTTGACACATCGCAGATCGCTTTGAAGATGATCGAGGCCCGCGCGACCGCGCACTTTGTCCACATCGCAGATCGCTTTCAAGATGTGGGCGCCCACGTGGCGTACGCTGCAGCCGCCGGTAGTGGCAGGCTAAGTCCCAGTTTGAACTTGACTGAGCTTGAAGGTCAGATTTACGGAATCGGGCGTTTTTTGGGTTTGTATGTGGAGTAGTAGAGCTATCGCTCTAAAAAGCAAAACTCGGTGTTTTTGTCCGTTTCGCGAAAATCTCCCAGCGGCTATCCATTAGGTAGAAGCCGTGCGGGTACTTGGATTGATATTTCATGAGGGCCAAGTATCGATACGAAGCATGGAAAGAGGCGCTCCATGAGGTCAACCGAAATTATGCAGAGAACAGCACACTTTAAGCTCACCCTCGCGACCCATGCGGACGTGTTTGAGGCTCACGCAGTGCGCCCGAATTTTTTGTTAGTTGAGTGTTGAGTTAGTTCCCCGCATGATAGCAAAACGTCTAACGACACTCGTCGGCAACTTCCTCTGGGAAAACAAGCCGGCGAATGTGAAGACAAAGTTTGTGCAGTTAGCTGCAAGCCGCGGTGGTCTGGGACTACCTGAGGTAACCGCATTCACCAGAGCACTCGCTGCCCAGTCATTTCAAAGGCTATATTTCAGGACGAAGAGTACACTGAGGAGGCGGTTGCTGGTTTACTGGAGCAGGACCCTGAGAAGCAGTCCTTCACCGCTGACTATCACATGGGCCCTCAATCGGAGACACCTTAAAGAAAATTAAATTCCTGGGGTTTTACGTGCCTAAAACCACGACCTGATTATGAGTCACGCCGTAGTGGGGGACTCCGGATTAATTTTAACCACCTGGGGTTGTTTAGCGTGCCCCCAATGCCCCCAGTGCGTTTTTGCATTTAGGCCCCATCGAAATGCGGTCGCCGCGGCTGGGATTCGATCCCGCGACCTTGTGCTTTGCAGCGCAACACCGTAGCCGCAACGCCACTGTGGCGGGTGAAAACACCTTCGGCATCTACAATGTTTCAAGCGATTCGAAGGAAATGATTATAACAGCGATGCGCACAAAGCCTTTTGGCGAAATGGCTCCTCAAGAAATTATCCGAATGACGAAGAGGCAAGGAAGTCTAGCCAATAACAATAAAATCGAAGGCGAAAAAGCCGACTGCCCAACTAGGTTCGCGAGTTTGAGTGGCTGCGAAAGTGGGTAACCCGACGTGGTTGCTCAGTTAGCTAAGGCGTTGCGCTGCCGAGCACGAGGTTGCGGGATCGAATCCAGGCCGCGGCGGCCGCATTTCGATGGAGGCCTAAATGCAAGAACGCCCATGTGCTTGCGTTGTGGTGCACGTTAAAGAACCCCAGGTGGTCAGAATTAATCCGGAGTCCTCCACTACGGCGTGCCTCATAATCAGAACTGGTTTTGGCACGTAAAACCCCAGTAAGGAGAAGAAGCGAAAGTGGGTAGTAGTGTAACCCACCCGTCAGCTCTCGGCAATATAGTGTATAATAATGCTATGAGCATCCCCTTTGAGCGGTGGGTTACGCCGCCAAGCTCTCGTTATTATTTTGCTAACCAAATAGGAGCGCCACCTGACGTCGTGCGAGCAAAAAGAGTTGCTCGCAGCGTTCACGTGGCAGAGGTGAACACTAGGTGTGGTTGAAACGGGGTGTTTGGTTGAAACTATGGTAGAAGAACAAGCGCAAGAAAAGAAAGAAAAGGGAGCAATAGAGGTATGCGGCGCTGTGGGATTGGAATGAACGGGAGGCTGTGAGGTAGAATGAGCAGCGAAAAAAAAACAGAAAAGAGCGATGCGATGTGGAAGCCACATAAGCCAGAAGCTGCACCGATCCCAACGGGAGTCGCTATGCCAGCGCCGGTCTCGCTTGCTTTCTTTTGTTCACTTTTCCTTTGCGTGTATGTAAGAGCCGTGTAGTGGCACGGCGGCCGGCTATGTGAGCGGAGGAGGTTAGGAGAGAGTGAGCGAAGCCTCGGCTGCATTTTACGAGCACCGGGACCGCATATGCGCGAGCGTTGTAGGCTATATAGCTGCTAGCCAAAAAAGTTGGGGGCGGTCGAGTTTTCTAGCTGTTTTGCATGTATGGTGTCCGTTTTTTTCGTTTCCCCGTCCCTCGGCGCATCGCACGCGCAGTCTACTAGCACTACGCGAGGGACTTCGCCGAACGGTTTTGGTGCGAAGACTGTGCGGGTCTCTGGTGCAGTGCACGGTGCCAGGTTGAGAGTGTGGTGGAACATCCTCGAGCCTTCGAAGTTGCAGCGTCGGAGGACGAAGGCGCCCACCGAGGAGGTTGACGGTGTCGAAGCACTCGGTGTCAGGAGCTGGAGAAGGGAGGTTGTTGAGGCGACGTGTTTTTGGGGAGGAGGTCGTGTTTGACGCCGGGTTATTTCGCCTGCAATGCGCCGTGCCTGCTCACGACTCTCCGCAAGCAGTCTTCGATATACCTGTCTCTACAGCTTATGGGAGGGTCACACGCGGAGTTGTCTCTGTGACGATGACCTTCCTGCGCACTTTAGTGTACAGGGAACTCTAAGCTGACGCTATTCCTTTCGCTTTCGGTCATGGAATCACACACACACACACACACACACACACACACACGATATACAGATATATTAAGATCGATAGCCCAACGTAAATAATTGCCCCGGTCCAATACAACATACGGCAAAAAAAGATGTGCCATGTCTGCTGCGGAATATAATATATAAATTCAACCTCTCATACAATTAACATAAATTCAAACCATATCTCCAACATTAATTATAAGGACTCGCAGGTGTTGCATAGACAGAAAGATGGAGTTGCTTGGTAGTTAAACATTATGAGCCGTTTTTACCTCGAGGGGTAAAATCCTATCTCCGATACATTCTGTCTATATTTCACCATAAACATTATGACATGTCGGAAGCTACTGCGCCTTCCACGATCTAACATATCTTTTATTTTTCAACGCCGGCCCATCACGTAAAAGACCTATGTCGATACAGCGGACATACAGGAATCTACGTGAAGCAAAATTTTAGTGATGCGGTTGAATAAATTTCATACAACTAACCATGAAGCGTACAGTTATTTTTAGTTTCATCGTTTGCGACATGTAATATTAGCGAGGGTGTTGCTAGGATCAGTGAACGTTATATCGCGCGTTCTGCAACTCTAAATTTCACGTTATTAATTCTTCGGGTCGATCACACTTGTAGAGGAACTATTTCTTGAAAGGTGTACAGACACATTGAGTTTCTTTTTTTTTTAGAGGAAGGCGTGGTGAATCTCTTGCATTCTTCACTTGCCAGTGTATTGAACAACTTACACTTGTTATGAATGAGTGAACGAACATTAGGTACGTCTCGAACACTGCGATGTTTTGCTCAAGCTATTCAGTGAATAGGAATGAAGGAATCGCACTGACGATCCCGAGGTAATATCCCTCCCAAACACTAACCGTACATCGGGCTACTTATAGCTTTGGTAATCTGACGACAACTGATCCGTCCAGTGTCTGATAGCTGATAACCCAAGTTTCTGCTACGTGTTCGGCGCCATTGCCCGACGGCGTTTTTCTTTAGGACAGGCTGTAGACTTTGCCGTAATTTAACGACGAGAGCTTAGCTGACGATGGCACCAATAAAGCAATCTTTTATGTACATGGCTGAAATCGAAACTAAGAAGAGCTCGGTAAAGAATATCGGAACCGCCGTGCTCGGAGCGTACGACCTGGTGGACGCCTTGGAGCGCACGCTCACCCACGGCCGTGAGTCACTGCCTTGAAATTTACAAGGGTACTTACAACCCCGTGATAGCCCGTTGTCAGGAGCAGCAAACGGTTCTCGTTGCGAGTTATACGATCGACTCCGTCTCCCTCAGATCTCCTTCGCCCCCCTCGGTCCCTTCCCCCCAACCTCGCCCCTTCGCCTGCCTTACGGTCTCACCCATTGCTTATGTAATACGTTCGCCCGCCCACCCGCACGATTCGCCGCACGTAACTTTCGGTTGAAGCCCAATTTCACCGATGCCCAGCCGAGCCAAGAAGTAACTGCGCGAGTCGGCTACTGTTTGTTGTTTGTGTTTTGTTTTGTCTTCGCATTGGAAGCGAGGCTTTCCTCCTCCTAATCTTCTCCCGCTGCTTTCTCTTTATCGGCGCCTGGTTCCAATGTGAGACGTGTGGCGTGGCTCGCCGGCGCCCGTCTTTTATTACTGCGGGTCTCCGGGTGGCAGGAGGCGGTCGGGCCCCTAATGTAATGGCGGCAGTTTTGCATTCAGCGCCTAGGCTGAAGAGACGCGTCCGCTGTCGCGGTCCCCAGGCGCCCCTAAAGCTTCTGCTGCTGCTGCTGATATCCCTCTCCACTTCCTCGACGTTCCTCTCTTTTATAATGCGGGTTCTCCTCCCCCCTCCCCTCCTCGACGATGGAGAACGGGATAATCCTCGAGCCGGCCCGCCCGCCCGCGCGCGCCGCGCGCTGGCTGGGGGGCTTTTCCGCGTGGCTCCGATGTTGTGCGGTGCGGTACGTGGCGAGGCGCGCGGCAGAAGCAGCAATCCCAATTTATGACAGCGCGTGCCGCTTCGGCGATCGACGGCGACGGTCTTTTTGGTGGTCGTGTTCGACGCCGGATTATTTCGCCTGCGCGCACCCTGCCTCCGAACCCAGGCGCCGCCACGGGGTTGGTCGCGCGCGTCGTGTCTCTGCGACGGTGGCTTTCCCGCGCACTTTGTCGTGTGAGCGGAGCGTCTGACGGCACGGCGCGTGAGCGCAGGGTCGTGAGCAGAGCCTTGAGTATGAGGGTGACCACCGGTGGTAATGCGAAGTGTAAGGGCCAACGTGATGAGAGTACGATCGTGAACTCGAGGAAGGGCATGAACCCGAGCTCGAGCATGAACGTGATTTTTGTATTATCACTGTCAGGATTCCAAAAAAATAATTACCCTGACCCAACGTGCATGGTAGAATATATATAGGATATATTAGCTATGGAAAACGTTCTGGCAATAAAGCAGAAATTGTAAACGGGTTTAAGCAGACAATACAGGAAAAAATAACTGGAGTCTTGTCAAGGGTCCACCTTGACACTCAGTAACGCATCACTTGCCTTTATGTCAAACCGCTCGACAACAACGTATTTTCCCCTCACTTGTTGTCCAAATAAACTTCGAGTTCAACTTGACCAGCAGCCAAACGGCACATTCTGCAGTTTCTGCGATTTCGAGCAAGTCAATCAACCTAGTAAGTCGAATGACGCCAAATAAACAAAAGAAAGGACACTCATGCCCAAGGACATAATAAGTATTAACACAAATATATGCAATATCGTTTTCAGTAAAAAAGGACATTAGAGCTTTTAGAGCAGATTGCTGTAACATGAATCGGGTAAGCCTTAGCCGATTACCCAAGAATGTTTTCTGCACCCAAACACGATCGATCATCAAGGCGATTCATTGCGGAACTGTAACGCATCTTTCCTGCTCAAACTTAGGACAGCGTATGAAAACGTATTCTGCATTCTCCCATGAATGGCCTCACAAGGATGGTCTTTCAACTTCCAACAAGGAATAGCTGATCAACGAGGTATCCCTTCAACTTTTACCAGAAATAGCTCAATGAGGTACACCATAGTTAAAACTACCTGTGTACGCTACTTCCAACCTGAGACAATTGATCAGAGAGTTTTGTCATGGCCAGCACCACTCAAAATCGGGAACTGCAGGCGTGACTGAGGAAGACAGTACGCAGTCAAAGGAGGGTGGCGAGGTATAGTGCCTTGAATGCCCACAATAAATTTAAAATACCTGCAGAATATGCAGTAAAGAAGCTAGGAAGATCGCAGGCGTGACGTCTGAGCATGCCATCCGGAGCATGCGGATATAACCAATGTCCCTGTATTGATGATGATGATGATGATGATGATGATGATGATGATGAGGAGGAGGAGGAGGAGGAGGAGGAGGATGACGATGGCGACGACGACGACGACGACGGAGATGATGATTATGATGGTGAACATCGGGTGGTTGTACGCTCAGTTAAATAGTTAAGAAAAATGAGCTTGAAAAGACAAAACGGGTCACGGCGACTACTTTGTCTTGTTCGCCTGCCTCTGAGAACCGCTGGAAGATCTCCCCCTGAATAATCGTGTTTTCTGTCTTGTACATAGCTTATATTCGCCTTTCTGAGCCGAGCAAGAAACCATACGTTAGGTGGTTTGTTGTTCGTTTTTGCGAGCTCTATAACATGTCGCAGCGCTTACCCCTGAACCATCACTAGCTGCCTCTCGCGGACATATCTTGAGGATTAATGCAGGGAATATGGGACAGTGTTGTAGCCTACTTTATAGTCGTGATTTCGGCGCACGATAGCCCGTTGTGCCAGCGCCTGGACCCACATCGTAAAACAGGCGGGATGACGTGGCAGTGATCGGGGAATCCCGAGTTGTAAAAAAAACATGGGCACGTGGGGATTATTTGCAGACATAGCGGCGCGTGGACGCTGTAGACTGGATATCAGAGACAAGATATATATATATATATATATATATATATATATATATATATATATATATATAGAGAGAGAGAGAGAGAGAGAGAGAGAGAGAGAGCTAGATGAAGCCAGTATCCGGCCTAAACGTCGAAATAAATTTGTTCCGTTGATTGAACGCGGCCAAACACACACACGCACACCTACACAAAGAAAAAACGAACACGAGTGCTTCTATCGCCATTGTGTAGTTTGTCGGGTCATTCCTTCCTTGCTTATCAATTATTGGAGCGTGGGTCTTCTTTATTTATCGACACCCACGCCCGGAAAATGCAATCGGAGCTATACAGACACAGTATGAGCGGTAAACTGCAGAAAACAATCGTAGGGTGGGCTATAATCTTGCGTCCGTGCTTATATGTGCAGTGCAGAGAATGTAGCCGCCTCGTCAAGCTAAACTGTGTAGTAGGTGATTATGGCTACTCTTTTCTTTCTTGAGAAAGAAAAATAAAGAATCGTTTTGAATATAAGCCAGGTGGTTCACAATTAACGAAACACATGCTGACACTATAGTAGACCTTACTGAGCGACCCCAAGTGCACACGTCAACACTTTGCAACGCTGATGTAATGTGTTTCCCGCGTTCGGGGACGCAAAATGAAACAAAAAATAATTTCCCGCATTTAGCACAAGCGTGGGTGTTTGCGCCGCTTAGATGTCAGGTCGAGGCGTGACGGCGACGTCGTTTTTGTGTCAGTGCAATGCCGACAGGTCTGTGCGCGATGTGGTTACAGAGTCGGTGGGAGAACGGGTGAAGCCCCCCACAAAAGCTCGTTGATACCTTCGCGTACGTATAACTGCGACGCGAACGAGGCTTTCTCTTTTGTAACGTGTCAACACCGCTAGAACGGGCCCGAAAGAAGGAGTCAAGAGAAACACTGAAGCGGCAGTGTTTGTTTTCTTACGCCGCGGTCTTCAACGTCGCTTCGCGTCGCGTCGCGTCGCCGCAGCGGCATAAATTCCGGCGTCGGTGCGCCGGTATTAAGAAAGCCTCTTACGCCCGCTCGACGGCGAATCGTAGCTTGCATCAGCCATCTTGACGGTTCCGCGTAAAAAAAAAAAAAAAAAAAAAAAAACATCCCACACCCTCCGGTCCTTCATAACGCAGGAGCAAAATGTGTTATGCTCGAGCGCTTTGCTGTCGTTTCGCCGTTGTTTGCTTTGAAGAACGAGGAGTCAGAAAACTGCGTGCAACCGAAAGGCTGCACGTACTTTTCGAGAGGAGGTCGCGCCGGAATGCGGGTTCTCGAAATGCTGAAGGCACAAGAGGAGAGTGAATGTCTGTTGCTGAAACGGCCGTTGAATGCGTCAACAAATGGGCGCTGCGCTAAAATGTTTCTTTCTCTTTCTGCAAACCTCGAAATTCACTGCACTGAATTTTCCTATTTTCTTCACTTAAATTTCAGAGTAAGCAGAACGATGGTTCCCCGATCAGCTTTTACGGGGTTCTTTTTTTTTTTTTTTTTGACCGCAGAGGCATGCTGACGGCAAAAACAAGGAAAGATAACACCTAAGAAAAGTAAACCGAAAGAACTTTTAACTTTCTGGTGCAACGGACTGAGTACGTCACGGCGGTCGTGTGTGGCTGTTGAAAAGCACGGCTCACCATTAACGGCAACGTACGCATGTTTGCACGCCTTTCGCAATGGTCAGAACGGCTCCTCTTCTCCCACCGCCCTCTCCCCCATTATGGCGGCGGAGGGAGAGGAGGGTTGGCAGCCGCCTTCCACGCCGGGGCTCGCGCCGCTGCAGTCAACACACGCATGATCATACTCTGGGGGTTTTACGTCCCAGAACTACGATTTGACTGAGACAGGCAGTAGTAGGGGGAGAGGTCTCTTTAACGTGCCCCACCCCAATGCACGAGACACATGGCGTTCTTGAATTTCGCCCCATCGAAACGCGGCCGCTGCGGCCGCGGATTTGATGCCGCGACCTCGGGCTTAGCAGCACAACACCACAGCCGCTAAGCCACCGCGGTGGGTAACGCAACCACCTATAAGCTAAGTGAATTTATCCCACAGCCGAATGAGAATTTTCCTAACGATGCTTCGCCGTTGGGTAACAGTGTTCGCAAGAAACACGCTCATGATATTTCGCCCCACATGGAACGGAGAAACGTGCGACGCAATGTATATTTCTGTACGACACGCGGTCATGGCCACCTTCAGCACCTAGGCACCAAACAGTGTAGAGGGGGATGGAATCATCAGTCTACTTTCGTTCATCTACGAGAATTGACAAATCACTTGTAGCCAAAATCCAAACATTCTTCACACTCATATTGGGTCATTCATAAAGGATGGACGCGATTATTGCGAGACGTATTCTTCCAAAAATAAAAAATGCAAATAAATTGTTATGCATCCGTTGACGAGCACTGGTTATTCCTCTAGGGAGATTGGTCAAATCATTTATCTATCGCGTCAGACGAGATTGACTATTGCAGTCGTCATTTCCCTAACACAGCGAGAACAAACAATGACACTGAGAAGACACGAAAAACGACAATACAAGCGCCGACTAGCAACTGACTGTTTACTAAGGAAACACAAGTTAAGTACGCGCCACCGTGTGTTACGCATGCGCATTAGCACGCTTGTATTGCCATTTTTTTTTTGGGGGGGGGGGGGGGATACTTGTCTGTATCGTTCTTCGTTCGTGCTGTATTTGGTCAATGAAAGCGCACCAAATAGCTAGCTCAATTCAACGTACTTCTAAGTCTTATATCTTGTATTATACGCTCGTTTCAGCTTAGGCGCTGCATCTTTGCAAGCCAGAGTCATTTCCAAGCGTCGGCCGTTGGGTGGAGATGACGCGTTGATTTACGCCATCCCATCCATCCCCTCCCATAAAAAAGAAAAGAAAGAATAACGGAAGTAGGCCCAGAATTGGGTGACGAAGAGTGGTGAAGGATCCTCCTAGCCCATATTTCACTAATTTTAATCTTTCTTCTCACGGTTGAAGAGGTCAATGTTCTATAAAAAAAATCCTGCGGTCACACACCGGAAAGCAGTGGCGCTGAGCATAGGTGAGGAGTTAGGCATGGTGTGGAAGGTTTCGAATCCTACACACCTAGGCATCTTCTCGCTCAAAAAAAAGAGAAATATAGACAAGCAATCACCAACTCTGGCTCCCAAGCATCAAGACCCCGACAACGTTATTTTTTTTTTCATCCTTAAGTTTGGAGTTAAAAAGTTAACCCGGTCTTACGGCTGTCAGAAAAAAAAATCGTTATATATACCGCATCGGTAAAGGGGTCCGGCAAAAAAAAAAAAAAAAAAAAAAAAGGTTGCTGAGTACTACGGGTGAGGAGGTGAAAGTCCGTGCCGGGCTCCGTAGACGAATCTCCCGGGGAGAGGAGACGTCGGCCATTTATAACGACTCGGTGCATGGCGTGCCGGGCCACTCCTTATTCATAACTGGCAGCGAGCGCCATCTATTAAACGGCAGAGCGCCGTTGCCGCCGACAGTTAGCTTCTTATTTCACTCCTGGCCACCGAACTCAAGTGTACTTTAAAACGCTATAGAAGGGGAAAAAAGAAAGAACGATCGCAAAAAAAAAAGAACGAACGAACGCCCTCGGCTTCCACGAAGAACTTTTACTGCGCACAGGGATGTTCGAAAAACTTTCCGTGCACCTTTCTTATTTTTTTATTCTTTCTGATCTATTTATATCAGCGCGACCCCTTCACTTACGCCTTGGTTTCTTTCCGGCTTCGCTTTAACCGGTTCGCTTATGTTTTAAATTGCGCGCGAAGGTGTTTACCTTTACTTTCTTGCTTTTTCTATTTCGCAGCGCGAACTCGGGTCGCGCACGCGGTTCTTCTCACCGCGTTACCGCTCGCATTGGCTTGTTGGAATCATTTAATTCTTTAGGCCTAACTCGCTCGATCTGGTGGCGGGAGAATGCGTGGAAAGAAGAGAGAGAAGAAGCAGCAGCAGGCTCTGAAAAGACCTGCAACGGCGAATAGTTGGCAAAAGCCAAGAGGGAACGCGAGTCGGGCCGTCGACTTTCGCAGCAGCAGCGGCGGCGGCGCCTGCACAGTTGTGCGTGCGTACGTGGGTGTCTGCACGTGTGTGCCTGCCGCGTCTCGGTGCTCGCGCGAGCTCCGGCTTGATTTGCATAGTAATTTGGACTCTCCGCCGCCGTCGCGCTGCGCGCGAGTACACAGTTCTGGCCGCGCCGGCAGCGCCTCGTAGCGGACGTAAAATAAAAATTAAAAACAACAACAGAAAAAGAAAACGTGGAATTGTTCGCGAAGTAATAGGCGTATAGCGCCAAGGATGAGAAGAGAGTTAAACGAATCCACAGATAGAGAGAGAGAGCGTTGCGAGAAAAAAAGAAAAGATAGACGAAAATGAGCAGAAACAGCTCGTCGCCGGCATCAAGTGTGCTGATAAGAAAAAAAAAAGATAAGCGGGGGGGGGGGGGGGGGGGGCGAAACGGTGAAATGGGAGGGAAAAAATTTTTACCGAGAGAGTTGCGGCCGAGCCAAGGATGGAATGAAAAGGTTGAGAGGGTGGGAACGAAGAGATGAAACGAAAGGAAACAATGAAAACAAAAAAGAAAGCAAGGAAAGAAAGCTAGAGAAGAAAGAAGTGGAGCCATATACGACAGGCAGTGGGCGAAGGAGGGAAGAAGCGGTCTTGCGTGGTCGCGTCTCCGAGACGAAATTTGGCAGTTTAGGAAATTCATGAGGCCCTCTGGCTCGCACGCCAACTGCGTACGCGAAAAAGCGCGCGCCAGTCTCTCGTATATACGGTCGACCGTTATGCGCGCGCCGCATGAATCGCATTACAAAAGGAACCCACAGCGCGGCGCGCGGGCGGTGTGTGCGACTCTCCGGCCGGTGTCGGCACACACTCTACTCCCCACGCTTGTGAGCGCTATACTATTCGTTCGTGCGTTGTTTCATGGCTTCTTTTGTCTTTTATTGGCTTAGATTCTTTCTTTTTTTTTTGGCGGCTTGGTGAGTCTAGTTCGCGGCAAGTGTAATGGGCGAGAGTCGTGTCTCGCCCACTGCCGGTAGTAGACCGTGCTGTTAGCCTCCTCTTCCATTTTTAGTACGAACGCGGATATATCGAATCCACATATAACGAATTATTGTGTATAACGAACAGCAGTAAAATCCCCTTGATAAATTTTGGTATAAAATTTTTATTTTATATATCGAATTACTCCTATATCGAACTTCTTTGTAATCCCCTTCAGATTCGACTTATCCGGGTTCGACTGTAGCTATTAAGAAAGGACACACCGAGGGGGAGGGGAGGGCACATGGTTATATACACACATGGTATACTATAATGGTAGAAGGGCCAACAATTAAACCATGCTTTTCTTAACTATACCACGTTTCATACATAGAAGGCTACGCTACGAAGGCTACGCTACGCATAATACGCCGAAAAATAATTTGCACCCTTAAAAAGTGAGAAAGCTAGGGCGTAAATTTGTCTATAGCTCGTACTATTACACCCAAATGAGTGTAAGGGTGTGAGTTATAGACATATTTACACCCTCTTTTACTTCTTAAGGGTGTAAATTATTTTACAGTGATATAGACAGTGTGGCAGACGTGAAACAGAGATATAGGTATGCGTCATGTAATTCGATCTAGCGTTAGATCTCGTACGTTTACGTCGTCATATGTGACGTCATTATTGCACGGAAAGCGTTTCAAATCTGAACCAACTTACTATATCGCGCTCTTTACATCTGTGTATTGTTAGATATCAAAATTTACGAGTGATTTATTTATTTATTTATTTATTTATTTATTTATTTATTTATTTATTTATTTATTTATTTATTTATTCTTCTGATACGCTCGGGTGACACGCTTCTTTCACCCGCATGGAATCCGTTGCCCATTCAACGGGCAAACGTGCACATGTAGTGTGTTATTTGACGTAAGCTAACGTCCGTAAGTTTAGGTGTAGCAGCATAAAAGAGGTATTCCGTAGAACGCCGTCGCGGGTCATAAACAACTGAACTTCAAAACGCACCGAGTGAGACTCCAGTATGACCGCACTACTGGACAAATATGAAGTCAAGCTAAAGTGATAGATTAGTGCTCGAGAAGGTCCAAGGCGTCAGTATCATCACGAACAGGGCTATAGCGATCGAGGAATTGAGGTAAATGCAGCACGCGATTAGAGACTCCTCCGCGACTTTCGAGTACTAGCCGGATTTCGAAGGCACTCCTCAATTTAATTCCGCCAAGAATACTCAACCACTCGTACCGGTTCTATTTTACAGAAATGCTATATCTGCTTCTGGGGCATGCTTACGGATTTGTAAACTTCGTGCTCTCATTATTTTTTTTTTTTGCGAACTTGCTGATTTTCGTGAATTTCTGTAACGTATTCAAGACCTTCAATCAAAATTCCGCTTCTTGCAGTCACTAGAATTTAACTTTCTCGCTCGAATCCAACAATTGCATTCAGTTAAGTCCAGCTGTTTTCTCGTAAAAGCATTTGTGCCTTCTACGTGTGCTTGAATAGACGGCATTGGAGTCGTGTCCCAGCTAAAGCTTCCTCTTAAATATGAAACGGAGTATGAAATATTAAACTTAGTAGCTGACAGCCCAAGAACGCAGTAGTAAATCCACCAATGTCAAACTCAAAAATAGTTTCTATATATGTGCGCCAGCAAATTACTTTCGCACATCTCCATGACTTCACGACGAGGGCAAACGTTTTTTCTTCGTTATCGGTTTTCCTTAATTTCAATAAAACGAAATAAAAAGGCTCGAGGTATCCCGCAATATACAGACTTCATACAAAATCATGGTGCCGCTAACATAGCTGGCGTTTAAATGACGAAGCATGCAGCAACGGCAGATTAATTCTTTTAAGGAAAGAAATTCCGTAATTTAATCAAAACAACACCTACTCTTTGGGTACCATACTTGGAGTTTTCAAGGCTAGTCTTTTCGCGCATTGCTTCCTAGAGTTCAAGCTCATGATTGATTGACTGATTTATTGAGATTGATTGATTGATTGATTTATTAATGGGCTCACTGGCTCAATGACTGACCCACTGAGATTGACTGATAGCTTTATTAACGTATTCATTTATTGATTGATTGATTGATTCGCTGATTTACTGGTGCGTAACGAAAACAGCACATACTAACGAGAGAAAAAGGGAAGAGGGACGTGGTTATCGCTCTACAATTCGACCAACTACAGGCCTAACAGCAAGCTCTCTTGACTGACAACTGATGAGCCAGTTGATTTTCCTTGCCTCTAAACAATTTTCTGCGACAGCCCTTCCACACTTCGCGAAGGATACTGGATCCTACGAACGCCTGTGACAACGGAGATTCCTCTGCGACTGACTCTGCGAATGACTGACTCAATTATTTTTCTTCTCTCTCCTTCTTATCTAGTATTCTTCCTTTCCCCTGCCCAAGTGTAGGGTAGCCCACCGGGCCCGTCCTTGATTAACCTCGCTACCTCTCCATCTTCGTTTCTCTCTCTCTCTCTCTCTGTGACAGCCAAAACGGTTTTCATGCATCGAAATGTAAGCGAGATCGTGTTAGAGGAAAACCTTTCTTGACGAGTGCACCGTCGTCTCAATGGCGAAGGAGGGCGGACCGTTCTTAGGCCTACACCGCAAGAGCGCGGGCCCTGGTCGAAGACCCCTCGCGAGAGCGAACTGGCCGGCGCTCCCCGGCGCCGAAGCGTCTTTGCCGAGCCGCAATTAGCGCAGATTAATGAGCGCCCGCGAGATTGCGCTCCGCTCGAGAGCCGACCCGCCGCTGTTCGCCGGCCGCGCGCTCCGCGCATCGTCCGCTGCGCCGCGCTGGTGTCGAGACTGGCCCCCCAGGGCTGCACTGCTGTGCGGGGTTCAGGCCCGAGCTCGCGGGCTTCTTCGAGCAGCGGAGTAACTAAGTGCTTCGTCTCGCTTGCCCAAGACGCGGTCGAGAACGGGCGGGCGTCAGCGAAAGTTCGCATAGTTTCGTCCCAGTAGCATTATACTCGGCGGACGATGCGCGTACGCGGGTTTTGCTTAATGAACGTATGAATGATCACGATATTGTTCAGGCGTTATGTTTTGAACGCAGCGCGCTCCATACATCTGTGTGGTGTTTGATATCAAAATTAACGAGTCATTATTTATTTATTTATTTATTTATTTATTTATTTATTTATTTATTTATTTATTTATTTATTTATTTATTTATTTACTTGTTTGTTTACTTACTCATTTATTTATTCTTCTTATACCATCAATTACCGTAGAATTGAAAAGACTCACACACACTCACACACACGCGCGCGAACGCACGCGCACGCGCTTATATACGCTTGCATGAAATGATGTGTTGAATACATCCAGCAGCTGTCAGTTAGCGTGGTGTCAGAAATGTACGTGTCATTGCTACATTTAATGCTCGAAATGAGCTGTAAGCCTTCTTCTTTCATTCTCTAAAATGTCAATTTGGATCTACGCACGTATATCCAAATTGCGTAGAGGTTTCCGTTAAATCTTAAACGCAAAGCTTATCCTGCCACGTGCATGTAAACATCTTGTGTTCCTCAGCTGCACTCCAATTTCCGCAATCATCGTCGCGCGGAAACGTCTCTCATACCAACGCGTCAATCGGGAAACGGATAATCACGCCCGCGCTCGGGGGAGACTTTAAATGCACCTTACAGAACAGGATCGACGCTCATTTACAACGGGGCAGCGCAGGCAATTGCGAACGAAGACGGCGGGCAATTCCCGCCGCCCATAAATTGGCGTTTAGGGTCTCGCGAAGTTGCAATGCACCGCCTGTAGTATGTACAACACCCCCTTATTGAGTGGCCCGTCGGTATAGACTCTCGAGTTCCCGAGGACTAGCGTTGCGTTTTCTGGCTCTCGAACACGGCACCGCCGTCCCTTAGACATGCTTCCAGAAGACTACTAGGTCGCGCGCCTAATTAAAAGGCTCGCCCGGCCTCTGTTCAATGGGGGGAGGCTTAACGGCGCGCGCGGTACCGTTGTAACGTTTCTCCGGTTGCACCACGCCGGAGTCCCTTCGCCGCTGGCGCCGTAATAAAGGGGCCCGAGAGCGTTGGACGCCAGATGTATATGGGAGCTCTCTATACGTGGCTTTCTGCCGCCTTGCCTGTAGGGTTAGTCGGTCTCTTCGGCTCTCGCGATCAGGGTGACGGGGTCAGAAGAGCGGGGGGAAGCTGGAAGCAGATGGGAAACTACAAGTATATATATATACATATGTATGACGAAGGCCATGCCACAGCCGAAACGTAAGCAAGTAAGCATGTATGTGTGGCTGCTTCTTGCAAAACTATATATAAAGAAGGACCGTCCTTTTCCACGGGTAATGTGAAGAGACCTGGAGAAAGGTCTGTCCACCGACCGAAACTCTTGGGAAAATAAACCGATGAAACCCACGAAGTTGTGCTTAAGTACGGGACACGATCGCTTTCTGCATTTCCACCCCCCTAAAGATGCTGCAGCCGCAGCCGGGGACGCGAACCCATGACCTCGATCGTGCTCGGCAGAAGATTGTCATAACCGGTGAGCCACCTAGCTGTGTCGGAATAATTCGCGCGAACGCGGACTAATTCACGCGTAACGTGTGGGAAGCTTCGAGGATTCAGGTTGTATGCGTGCCGTGCCACGCGTGAACAGATATACGATTAGGCGTACCGTCAACCGTATCCAGGTATCACGTCCTGATCGATGCAAGGATTTCCTTGACTCGACTCTATTTCTTTTTCTTCTTTCTTATTTTTCGTTTTTATCATGGCGTTCCATTTCGTGTATTGACAAAGCGAGTTTCATGGTGAGGTGAGTCGAGATTAGTCTTATCGCAAGGCGTCCATCTGAAACAGCAAGTCGGTTATGCAAGTCTGTCAGTTTCAATGGTTCAGGAGCAGCTTCTAATACAGAGCTCACAAAATGTGTGGGTCTGCGCTTGCGATATCAATACAGTGCAAAGGGAATACCTCAACAACAGACAGGAGACAAAAACGGTGGAAACAGCAATCGAGCATCAAGGCCAGAAATGCGAAGTGCGCGTCGAAGATGTTTTGAAAGCGCAGGTCATTTCCAAGACGTATTTCGTGCAAAAAAATTTCTGCTAAGGACAGGTGTTGCCTTCTGAAAACGCCGCGGACAAAAAAAGAAGCTAGCACTGTCTTTTATAAAGCTTTGCAGTCTGGAGTCTATATATTTCACTCAGAGTGTGCAGTGAAACTTTTGTGTCCCGATGCCGTTCTTTTCTTTTTTTTTTTTTCTTCGTTCATTTTTCTTTACCGCGTACGGTTGCTAAGTGACTGCGGTGTTCTGCAGCTCGAAATTAGATCGCGGGTTCGAATCCTGATCTTGGCGACCAAACACAGGTAGGATTGAAATGTGATAGCATCCCTGTGCCATACGAAGAGCTCCCGTCCCGGTCGTTAAAACTAATATAAAGCCCCCTCCCCACCACCCACAAGTCCTTGCTACGGCGGCTTCAATAGTTCTTGCGTAGCTGTGAGACGTTCAACAAAACGAGTCAATCGATCATTTTTCTATTGACTTTCTGTTTCAATCTCTTTCTATTGTATTATATTATATTTCATTCTATTCTATTCCCTCTTTCCCATCCCCCAAAGTAGCGAAGCCAACCAGACGTATTAATTTCTGGTTAACATCCCTGCCTTCACCCTTTCTTTCCTCCTCCTCCTATTCTACTCACTTTCTGTTTCAAGTAGCATTCCACTTGTTGAAGTAAGCTCTCCAGGCATAATTTCTTTTTTTCTTAAGCACGTCTTTCCCACGAGGGGTTTTCAAACACGCTCAAAAAGCCTTTGTGGCCTTCCACAAATCGCGTCGAAATCTCGCCCCGGTAACAGCGACGACAAGCGCGACAGGACAGGGCGACGACGCTTTCACTTTGCGCTAACAACGCGCTAGCCGTCGTGTCGAACCGAGCGTCGTCGTCGTGCTCGCTCAGTTCCAAGCCGAGACGTTAACTGTACTGCGGTGACCGAGAGCACCCACCGTCTATAGCTTCTTGCCCCTGCTCGTCCGGAAGCGGGCGCCGTTTGTCAGGCGCTTCCTGATTGGTCATTAATCAAGTCTGCCGGCAAGCGTTGCTCGAAGGGGGCCACGCCCATTGGTTGGCGAAGGGCCGTGTTTCGCGGGCTTTCTTTTTTTACCCCTCTTTCTCTATGACGAAGTGGCTTTTGTTTCGCCTCGCCCCTTTGTTCAGCTCGGCTCACTCGCTGACTGCTGCCGGTTTCCTATCGGACGCATGGCGAGTTATTGCTGGGACGCCGCTGTAGCGGTATTGCTTGCGCCAGCGCCGATTCTGCGCCCCCTCGGCTTGGTTCAACGCACGCCTTGTTTATTTTAATTATATATCTCAATCGGGTTATCCGCAGCGGGAGACCCAGAAGGATAAGATCGATCGGCCTGGCCTTAATGATGCGTAGCAATTCGTTTTTAAATAGGTCGAAGTGATAATTTTCTACATTGCACCGAAGCATACCGCAAGTGTAGCGTATTGGGGGCGGAGATGGGAGGGGATTTGTTTGATTGCATAGTGCACTTCTTGGCTGTGTACTATGCATGGTTATCTTCTAAGTGCTGTGGGAAGCGAACGAACACGGCATTACGTTGTCTGCTTTTCTCTCTCTCTCTTTTACATTGGAGCTTTTGTTTGTGGAGATGATCGGGAATGGAGGCGTTTGCAAATTCCCTCCCGGTAATTACTTTAGCGAAGCGCACCATCGCGTTGTTAATTAGTATCGCGAAGTGAAGCGCTGTCACAACCACCGATCAAGGATCACAGACCTTGCACTGTATCCACAGGAAACACAATGATAGCATGTGTCTTCGTATCTGCAGTAACAATGATAAATCGTCTGTTTGTTGCTTGTACAGGCTATTTTCTCCGTTGCCCTCATGGTGATTTTACCACACTGCTGTTCTTGAGCAGAATGCGGCGGCGACGCTTTCTACAAAGCGATTAATCCTTCGCATGTCGTCAGGACATTGCCTGCAGTGTATAGGTAGCTTGTACTGAAGTTATGGCAGTTGCCATTACATTGTATGGTCAGAATGACGGAAATATGCGCGATATCATGATACGTTTGGATTTAGCAGCCATGTTGTGGTTATGCATAGCTAATTGTTCAGGGATCTATAATTCGTCTGGACAGGCGTCATAATAAATATGTTATTGAAGTCACTTACAGATTATAGGTTTATTTTTTTTTTTAAAAAAAGGACCTCCGCAGTCTTATGAATTTCTTGACCTCTACCAAAGTCCTCATCTTGGGAATCAGGAGATGCACGAGAACATCTTTTCTTTGTGTAACAGCTTCACAGCGCTCTGTCTTGTTTAGTCTATTTGATCGTGCTGCTTTTGCACTAGAGCATATTACATTCCTTGGAAGCAGTCTGTGCTTAACACCGTCTTTAGCGTGACGTCACAGCTGTCAATATTGCGCAGGGGGGTGTCTGCACGTCTCGCAGAGCAATCGCTGTGCTGCAAAACGTGATGCAGTAGATGATCATCGTTATGGAATAAATTAACCGCTGCGCGAAAGCTACTGTACACAGACGTTCCAACATATGAGTTGGATCTCCTCGACTTTTTTTCATTGGCTGGGTGCTTCGCGGCTCGCGCCACGAATGCATACTTTAATCTGCCAGAGTACAACAAAAGACCATACAACAGTGTAAAAAAAAAAAAAACACGCACGCACGCATGCTCACACGTAAGCACACACGCGCGATCATTATGAAAACCCAATAGAGACGGCGTGGGCGAAATCCGACGCTGTAGGGGCGATCCAAGCAAGAAGTAAGGCCCGATTATTCTCAGTCACCCGTGTCATGCTCGGGCTTACATACTCGTCGCGTAGACGTTGCTACGCGCTTGGCTCCGAACAAGCAAGCAACGTAAGCGCGAGCTCGGAATGGAGTGCAGGGACAACACGTTGTATTTTACTCGAAGAAGAGACGAATGAGCTCGGAGCTCGGGAACGACCGACTCCTCGCGATGTGAGGGTCCCCGCAGAGTCACAATCCCGAGAGAGGCACCGTCGCGGTCCTTCATTACCTCCCGAGCGACAGCGTCTTTCTTTTTCTCGTTCTGTCACCCTCCTGCGCATGCGCACTGTTGTCGCGAGAGGGCCGCGATAGAGACCTCGATGTCCTTTCCATTTCTTTACTGTTTCCATGTGCATGCGCTGTCGTCTTGGAACCGGATCCACTTATGTAGCTTGTGTCGGTTCCGAAACCGCGTTCTCGTTTCCGAACGTACACGGTGGAGTCAGTTCAATTTCTCTCTATGTCGTTGCTGCTTGGATACGTAGCGCGCGCTCGCCCGGGTACACGCAGCATTTCGAGGGGGGGGACACCCAGCGTGCGGAAGCGAGAGAGACTCGTGGGTTTGGGGGTCACGGGCGGCTTGGCGTTCGACGGACTGTGACCGGCGCGCGCGGTGTTTCCCGGCCCACCCGGTGGGTACACGCGGCTTCTCGAAGGACGCATCGCACGCACCCGCGCTTCCGGCGGTGTCTCGGAGCGGTGTCGTGATTGAGGGCGCTGTAGCTCCCTAATAGGACGCGAAGAAGAGGAAGGAAACGTGAAAGTGGTTTCGCGCGAAGGAGTCTTTATCTGTCTCTTCCCGATGGGGGGGGGGGGGGGGGGGAAGCGTGGAGGAGACGCTGGCCGTGAACGCCTTTCGCAAGAGTGCCGTCTCCCGAGTTGTTTGGGCGGGTCAAGAGCGTGTTGCAAGAGATTCGGAGAAACCGCACAGAAATAGGGAACAGCCAAGAAAAAAGCGAGATGAGCGCTGATTGACAACTTACACTGCATTGGGGAAAAAAAATTCCGCCTCTATTCCACCCTGTGAAAGTCGATGTACAGCGAAGCTGTTGCCGACGTTCGTGTGCGGAAGTGCACGTGTGCGGAAGTGCAGCATGCATCCTCATTCTTCCAGACCATCCACCAAGCGCAATTGCCTTATTTAACTCAATGCACGTTTAAATGTAGATTGCGTTAGACAAATGCGTAAAGTGATGCTTACGCACAAGCTGCTGACATCATAGCTTCGGATTGTTATTCGAATATACCAGAACAGATAAATATGTGACACGGGAACTGAAAGACAAAGCCTTTTTCCAGCTGCCGTCTGAGGTCTGTCTGAGTGGCCTCGGCCGCTAGGTGGCTGGCACCGTTCTTGAACAGTGTTTGCCATAACGTCGATTTCGGTCGCAGCGCACGCCGTACAACAGATGCAACGGGCAGATAAGTGGCAGTAACGGCTTAGGCGCAAGCGTAGGTGCCCCGTCGGTGCAATCGGCGAAATTATGTTTGTCGCCGCGAGACCCGGTGTGAGCGAAGAGGTTAACCCTAAATTGGGCCCAGTGGCGCCCAGAAATAAACAGTGACGGCTGCGAGCATGACCGATGCTGCTCGCGCGTCTTGGGCCGAGCGGTGACTGGACAACAGTGATGAGTCGGTGAAAAACAGCAATCGAGAAAAGGCAAAACACGCTACGCGGGATAATATAATGTACTACAAACAATGTATGTCAAAGAAAAATGAAAACTGGTTCCATTAGGGTGGGGCACGGAAACGCCAAGAAATTCGACATGTCACGAATTTATACCTGTAAGAAGAAAAGATCCTGTTCGGTCAAACAAGACCACGGTTCTCGGGAAAATGGAGACTTTGGGTAAATAACACTGGTCAAAGAACGGGTATCTCAAGCTGGGGCGAATGTTTCGAGAAAAAGATGTCTCTTCGTCGAACGAAACCGAGTCGACTGATCAAAACGTTGGCCACAGCTTGCGATACCAGTTCTTCGACAACTGCCGGTCACTCCTCTTCAGTCAGTGGTAGAGAAGCTAGAATCCTACACGTGTTTTCATGTTTAAAAATGCGATAAATTGCTCTCTACAATTCCACCGCATGGACAAAAGGCACAGTTTGAACTCGTGCGTGGTTTGCGATTCTACTACAGTTGCCCGGAAAGAAGCCGAGTGACTTTATCGGAGCCTAAGTAGCAGTGTTGCACGCCAAAACTCTTTAATGCCTTTTGTATCACGTATGCATTTCGCCTCTGTTCTTCAAAACAGGAACAACCTAATTGTCCGAACTTCTAGCGAAGACGATAGCAGGCGACTAAATAGGCAAAGAAGAAAATGTTTGAATGAATGAATTGATTTTATATTCGATGGAGTTGACTAAGCTTATGGGGGACGGAGATACAGCCAAGTAAAGAAGCAAGAAACCAAAAGGGGGTTGAAGGTCTGAGGGCACCGTATTGAACGTATTTCAAGTTTTACCATGTTCAAATTGAAAGTGTTTTTCAAGCTTCGGAACACAGCGCGAATCTCTTCTGTTTGATTTCTGGACAATATAATGAGAACACTTCCCATAAATTCCTGTGGTTCAGTACCGCTGTATCTTTCTTTGGGTTAACTTTAGGCTACATTTTTTGTAACTTTTTTTTGTTTACAGTCGCATAATACGTGTGCTTATATTCCACATGTTACTGAAAAGTGCTCCCGCTACTGTCCCGCACTTTGCGACCTCCATCTGCACAGTATTTATAATGCGCACGTTAACTTGCAAATAAAGCTATTTTGGCTCTGAGTAAGGCCTCCTTAACTCCTACTCACTTAAGGCTTACCATAATAAGCGAAGTTATTAATAGCTACCGCCACGCCATTATCTGATACCTGAGGTCATTAAAAGGCGCGCCGGCTTCCACCTTCATCCACAGTCAGTATCGTATCTCCGTACTTAGGAAGGCCGAGAGAGGAACGTAAAAAAAAAAATTCAAGAAGAAAAATCAGGAAGTGTTCAAAGCGAGTCTTCATGCCCTAAAAAACCGTGAGGGCGTTACGCGGTGGGGCGCAGGCTCGGCCACGTGATGGACGTCGTTGTGTATAGGAAAGTTGTGAACTAAGCTGCCGCATTGCTTCCTGTATCGCGTATAGGCTTTGAAGCGGGGAGGGTTGTTCTTCATCGGTAGAAAAGCGGGGAAAAAAAACACCGCCTCCTCGAGAACCCTGCACGTGACAGTTTGACCCCGAAGAGCTGCCAGCGACGCGTTTTTCCGGCTCCCTCCACCGCCTCCCTCGCTGCTTGCTTTGCTGGCGCGTCCACAGCGCTTGAAGCCTCGAGACAGCGCGCGCGTTCGTAATAGAGGCACCGTGAGAGAGAGAGAGGGGGGGGAGGGGAGGCGAGGGAGTTTCCGCCCAAGAATCGAAAAGGCGATGGAACTTAAAGAGGTGCGAGAAGTTGGGGAACGGTGCGTGGGGAAGAGGTTATAGGGATAGTGTCGTCGAAGTGAACACCCCCGGCACCGTGCAGAGCACATGCAAGCAGTAATATTGCCGGGGTGGTCTCCTTCCTCGAGACGTTCGAAATGACGCGTCCGCACGTCACTATACTGGTCATCTCGCTCGCGAGCCATACAAGAAACTTCAACCCTCCCGCGCCTCTCTGCAACGGACGGGGTCAGAGCACTCTCTGATCTCTCTCTTGGCAAGCCGTAATGAAACTGCGCCCGCGAGTATGCCGCTCTTCCTCCCTCACCCTCTCGGATCCCCCTAACCCCTCGTATCTTCAGAGCTCGCCGCAACAGCTTTCTTCTCTGACCCCCCTCGTTGCCCTCACGCTTTCGTCCGCTTGCTGCTCAAAACCCCAGCGTATCCTCTTACCTTCGCCAGGCCCTGCCTGCCATGTTCATCCTCTCTCTCTCTCTTTCTGGTTCTCCTTCGGCGCTTTTCGCAAAGCTCCCTCACTTTCGCTATCTCCTGTTTCTCGTACTCCCAGGGAGGAAGTGCATCACCGTCGCTTTGCCGTTTCCTCGGTTCCTTCGGCTGGCAGCGAGGCGAGGTTAGGGAGAAAAGTCATCTCAGTCTAGGGCGGCGCTCATTTGGCACTCCTGCGCTCTTATACCGTGTTTGCGTTGGAACGAGCTTGAACCGTTTTGATGGCCGGGCCGGAGAGCCAGCGTTGATCTCGTGCGCTCCTCTTCTCCACCGCCTCCATTCTCTCTCCCTTTCTGCCACTGTTGTGCGAGAGGGAAAGGTCCGGAGAATCATCGGCCGCCTGCCGAATGGATTCGCCCGTCGAAGGACCCTTGTCAGAACCGGCACCAGAGTCGAGTCCTTGCGAGGAAGCCTCGGGAAAAAAAAAGGGGGGGGGGGGTGGGGGGAAGGCGAGGATGAGGGTTTCGGGACGTTGGGTCGGCGGCTTATCCGAAAATATTGAAATGCGTCGCGCCGCCGCGGTGCGGCGGCTATAAATTGTAATAACGCGCGGCCGACCAGCGCGACGCGAAATGGCGGAGACTGCTTCTGGAGGGGAGTGGCGCTTAAAGGGGGCGAGGCGGACGTTGCTAAGAGAACTGGCTTTGTGTGAGCGCGCTAAGGGGCGGAAGGAGGAACCGGTATGTGTTATTTTGTTATATAGCTGTGCCACTTCATTTTTTTCTTCGTTCCTTTAAGACGTCTGAAGGAGGTTTTCGCTTAGCCGTTTTTATACCTCGCTTTAAGACGGCTAAAAGAGGTTTCGCGGGGATGTCTTTATGCTCGACCAGCAAATTGCGTTTCGAATTCCATCTCGTTTCACCTGTCTTTTCTACCGTGTGTTTGTAGGAACCTAGACACGTCACCGTGAAGGAGAGGACTGCTAGAGACCCAGAGAGCTCGCAAATCGCGCGCGAGTGTGTCTTTTTGTAAGAGCACTTCGCGCGTGCTACTCGAGTCCGTACGGCGATTACTACGTAACGACCTCGGCGTACTGGAGCATGGTGAAGAAGGCGACCGCTCGTATTTGAGGAGCGAGAGAAGAAACATTCGTAGCAACCGGAGGGAGTGTTGAAAAGAAAGCAGTCGAAAATAAATGCAGGAAGCGATTTCGTTTCGGTAGATTTCGTTAATTGCTTCCTTCTTCCTGCCGAACTGCCCATTGCATATTTTGTCGGTTTTTCCGAAACCGGCGCGACGTGATTAGGACAGGTGGTACGGTAATATTACATCACGGTTGTTACACTAAGGCAGTAAAGGATACTGATCGGCGTGATTTAACTTACTAAAAAAACCGCGGCACATTGTGGCCGTGCAAGGCGTCGCGAAGCAGGAGGTGGGGGTGAATTCTTGAATAGCTTTAAATACCTGACGTTAATTAGCGTGTACCTAAATTCGAGTGCAAGGACGTGTTGGGGTTCCGTGTTAATAGGCAGACATTTAAATCCGCTGATGAGCATCCCGTATCCACTAAGCTACACTGCAGGCGGGAAGAAAAGAAGAAAGATTTCGAACGGAGAAGTACTTGGTGCCTAGTGTGCAACTATTTATGATGTGGATAGATTAGAAAACGACGTGTTGAAACAGAAATGAACGAGCACATTGTTCGCGTGTGCGGCTCCCTCTTGCACTGATGCATACGACACAAGACATGGTTATTGAAAATGCATTTCAATCGGTACTGATTGATTGAGCGATTAATTAATTAACCGACCGACGGACCGACCGATCGACTGACCGACTTCCACTCACTGAAGGAACGACCTAACGATCCTCCTACAGACTCAAAATGTCACCGAGCAACCAACTTACCATGACATTACAAATGTTACCAGCAAATACATCGTCTATCTTTCCGTAGCGCTAGATTGTTGTTGACCGGGTGAAAGAATGGGACGAGAAGAAAAAAAATTCACAGCAAGAACTTAAGCCGGAACACCGGCCGCAACTTCCATCGAGTGGTGAGAGCATCAGAAAATATTCCTATGCTTTTTGCGTCACCGATTCAACACGAAACCGTACCACTGTAGTGTCGGCTTCTGATCTCAAGAATCACCGCCAGAGATGTAAAAAAAAAGTATGCAGCTACAGCGCAGGTGATGCGAAGCTCGCGAACTCTTGGGCACGTATGTAGCACAGCTCTACTTACGCGGCATCGTAGCTTCTAAAAAATTGCCGGAAGACAAAACAAGAAAAAGCATCTCACCCAAAAAAATAAAAAATAAATGCAAATAGGACTGCAGGAGATTGGCAAGTTTTACAACCTGAAAGCGTAACAACTGTCTAACCTTTTCAGCCCAGTTTTGTTCAAGCACAAATCAACCATTTTATACGTATCTTCTGGGAGGCAGATTTTTTTTTCTCGCCCATGTTACGGCATATTCGCTGCCACTAAAATAAAAATTGTCTTCAGACCAACGCTTCTTCCCGAAGGGGCGAATCTCTCGTTCCGCTCCACGTAGCCCACGCAGTTTCTTTCCGGTTGCACGGCGCTGCCCCTTTTGACTTCGCTCGGCTTTCCCTTCCGATGCCGGCGCTCCCGCAGCTTCCCCACCAACCCTTTCTTCCCGTCGATGTAACCCTATATATAGCGCTCGCCCGCGAGCCACCCGGGCCTGGAATAAAAAATAGGCTTGCGCGCGGTAGCCCCCTCTCAGCCTTGATGCCGTGTGGAAAACTGTGCAGCCTAGCGGAGATGAAGGGGAGGATGCTTGCGCCCAAAGGATTCGGGAGACGGCATGCTTTCGTGAACTAAAAATACGGGAAAAGTAGGGAAAATGAACATTCTTATGGGTCCTAAACGAAATGGCGAGATATAGTAATACAAAAGCTTCGCGGGTGAGTGGTGGGGGGAAAGGTACAGATGAACAGAGGGAAAGCGTATAGTCACGAACATACGCGCATGCGCTCTCTCCCCCTATCACTCTCGCCCGCATCGTTCCTCCTCTCCCCAGTGACGGCGTGAGCCTTGGGGAACTGAATGGGGGCTAGCACCAGCGGCTTGAGCGATCGCAAGAGGGGCACAGTCAGGGTTGCGAGTCTCGTGCCTCTGCCTATAGCCCGCGCTTCGCAGGACTCGTTCCCTGGCTGCTGCCAGTTGCGCCGGTGTCCGTTTGTACGTGTACTTGCGCAATTGCGTACGTGGGTGCTTTCGCGTCTCCCTTTCTGCGCGCTCTTCGCCTCCTATCTCCTGTTTTCCCTCTTCATTCTATCCTCTTCAATCCTTTGCTTCCTTTATTTCCCGCCGAAGCGAAGTGAGGGCGAGGTTGTCTATCTGCGTGTCTACGCGCCTGCGTTTGGGTTCGAAATGGTTTACTTTCTATAGTTTTCGTTTATCCTTCTCTCTCTGACCTCTTTTTTTCTCCATTTTGACCGCTTGCTTTCATTTTTTTTTTTTTGCCGAGCACGGAAAGGGTGAGGGCGAAGGTGCTTCTGTGAGTCGCATTTGTTTGGGCCCGTGCACGTGGATGGGCTATATTTATGCCTTTCGCAGATCTTTATGTTGCACATCCTTTTTCTTTTGTTTCTGAAATCTTTCGCTTCCCCTCATTTTTATGCCTCCTATACCGGGCGAGGGCAACGCCCTTACCCATCCCCTCTTTCTCATTTTCTCTTCTTAAACCCTTTACTTCATCCTTTCCCTACCACGAAAAAGGGTAAGGGGAAGCTGCCTGCGTACGCTGCTTCTCTGTGTGCATGTCTATAGGCCATACCCTTCGTAGATCCCTATCTTTCCCTATACTTTCTTCGTGTCTTCAATCCTTTTGCCTCCCCTTCATTTTCTCCCTCTCATACCGGGGTGAGGGTAACAATCTCCCCTTTTCCAGCTTCGCGCTGCTGACTCCGGCTTCTTCTCGGCTCAGTACACGGCGGTGGTATGGTACGGACGCTGTTTGCTTTGCGAGGCCCAGTTCCTTCTCGTTCTCCCCTCAACCTTCGCCCCCCCCCCCCCTCCCCGCCTCACTTTCTTTTTTTTTTTTTTTTTTAGCTCGCGGACGCGGGGTTTTCGCTCGCCGGCTAGCTCCCTACCCGACCATTTGTCTGGCAGAATTCGCAGCAGACCAGCGGCCTAGACGACCTGTCGGTCTATCTTTCGTGCTTTGCGTTTATTCTCTTATATTTTCAACATTTTCTTTTTCCTTACTGACGCCTTTCTTGTATGTAGGCACACTTCTAGGTTCCTCGCCCTTCTACCCTTTCCTTTTTTTTCACCCTATGTCTCCGCGTTCTTCCATCCTTCTTTTTCTTGACTCGTTCTCGTCCTCGTCCTCTTTCTTGCTTCTCTTTTGTCGCGAAACGAGAATCTCCGCGGCCAGCGCCGGCGCAACGAAGGAGAGGTCGCCGAGACCGTGACTTATAGAGAGTCCAGCAGGATGTCGTTTATATGCAACACGATAGATGCGCCGTTATCCGTGCCGCGAAAAAGACCACTAGCTGCTGGCGGATACGTTCGTCTTTTTCTTCCCACCCTTTTCGTTTTGTTAGCGTTCTTTGTTCGTTTCGCCTCGGCGTTTTGGTAGCTGCGGAAACATCGCGCACACTACGCTGTATCCTTTGCCTGCCCCTCCCCCACTCCTCCCCTCTCCTTTCTCCAACTCTTTTCTATTTTGTTTTCTTTATTAGTCCCACTACCCGACACGAATTCTTTTTTCCTCGAGTTCGCTATAATCGGTATTGATTTCAGCTTTGGACGACTTTGTTTCTAGCGCTGGCCGGCGTCCGCGACATCCTGCATTTATATGCACTTCGTGGGGGGACTTCGAACGGGATTGTGGAGGGACGAACTTGCTCTGAAAAAGTTGGACGTGCTCGCGGCTTTCTCGACTTTCCGTCGGCTGGTCGACGCGAGGCGATCCCTTTCTTTTCGTTGCTCAGGATGACTTTAGCAAGACCTTACATTTTTTTGAAGTGAAGAGAAATGTGCTTTCGTCTTTTATGTCGTGCTCCGCGTCGCTTCGCGGTCCATTCGTCACGTAAGGTTTGGCAGTCTGAGTTGCCAAGGTATTCAGGACCGCGGTATTGACAGGAAGCTCTTAAGCTAGAATTTGTTCGTACGAGCAAATCCCAGCCAATCTTGACGCTGGGCATAATATTAGTGAAGGCGACTGACCAATGGCAAGAAGCACTTGGAAGCAAGACAGCTTCCTGAACACAGGACCGGGCCGGTATTCACAAATAGCTTTTACGCTAAAATTGTGCCTAAGAGAAATTTCCCGCCAATCCTGATCCAGGACGTAATATTAGCGAAGGTGATTGGCCAATAGCAAGATGCACTTTGGAACGAAAGGATTCCTGAACACTGCCCCGGGCCGGTATTCACAAAGAGCTCTTGCACTTGACTTGGTCGTAAGAGAAAATTCTTAGTCGATCCTGATGATAGATGAGTTGTTGATCCTGATGATAGATGAGTGGATGAGACGGCTAAGCACACTTACTAACGAAAAACTTTGTTAATTTGTCCCCTTGTTGTTGTTATTGCTTTATTTTGTCTCCCCCCCCCCCTCCCCAAAGTTGTGGTCGGCATATTTTCGCCCACATGCATACGTTGCTGAAGAAACGCAAGAAGGTAGCGGCCATGTTGACTCAACATGGCCGCTGAACGCTGAAGCACAATGCAACTGCATGGTGAAAGTAGAACTCGTTATTATTGCTTTTTTTCTCCGACTCATTTCGCCCTCTTTGATGAAAGATTCTCAGCGTGCGTGTATCTTTCGCTGAATTGATACATCCTTTTTGCTTTTGTTTTCTCGCTTTCTCTCGCTTATAGATGCGGGTGATAATATTCGGGTAGCCCAGCCCCTCGCGATGTCCCCAGAGGATGCCTGTCATACCTCCGAACGATGATGAACGGTTCCTCTGACAAGCGTGCTCGGAGGTTTCCGGGGCGAAGCGGGGAAAGGCGGCAAACGGGTGCTGAAAAGTTTTGTATACCTTAGCGAAACGGAAAATTAAATATTCGATTCGAGCTCTCGAACGTGTTTGATTAAGTTTTATTTCAATTTCCGTGATGAAATTTGTTTTTGCAGCGTCTTCCCATCTCGTTTTCTTTCTCTTCGGAAGTTTAGTTAACTGCTTGAACGAAAAGCCATAACGTCTTCTGCTGATCATGAGAAGGCGGCGCAAAACGCTGCGTCCGGACAAATGCCATGCTATGATTAAATGCAGGCCCGTAATTCCCTCTATAGTCCAATTGATGTGAACTTCCTCTATATTGCCAAGATACCGTCGGGTATCTAGATGCTAAAATGAATAAATGAACGAACGAACGAACAAACGAACGAACCAACGAACAAGCAAACAAACAAACAAACAAATAAGCAAACAAACACAAACAAACGAACGAACGAACGAACGAACGAACTAGTGAACGAACAGCGCGTTTTAGTAATGTAGATAGCTGGGACCGTTGCTGCACTTCAATTAAAAGGAGCAATGAACCATATATAGCAACGTATGCAACTAACAAGACACAGGAAGACGCTGCGTTGTGTACCTATTTACTTCCTGGCATATATCTTGTTAGTCTCGTGCAGTTTTGTTAATTGAAGAGCAAATGTAGGTTAGCGATATATCTGGCTGGACATTGCTATCACCAGTGTGAACGACAGAGTGGGCTTATGGGACCACAATGTGTAGCTTCGTTCTGGTGTCGGATGCATGTCAATTATTCGTTACATAAAAGTGCTTCAGCTTTTTTATTGCCATGGCCATTATGTGGACACTCCAAGCAAATGACTTCCATTGTCGTCAGAGTCGCCGTGGAGCTCCGTATTAAATCCAATTGCGATAAGATCGCGACCGCGCGCAGTATGCTGTAGGCGCGAGAGAAAGTGTGCGACGGTGAGCCGAGAAGGATGGTGGCTTGCAGAGGCGGGCGCCGACTTTTCGCACGCGTGAAGGGGAGGTGGAGGGGGGGGGGGGGGGGGGGGCGACGGTGAGATTTTCGCACGCTAGGGGGGAGGGGGCAGGGTAGCATGTGTCTCCACTTCTACTCCGGCCGCGTCTTATATTGCAGGTAATCTGCTTTGGGTTCGAAGGCTAGCTGACTCTAGACAGCTGATGGCGTCGTGTGCACTAGGTTCTTGCGCGCCTAGTTCGCAATGCAGCGAAAGGCAACACGAATGGGAATTAACTCGCTGCTGCTGCTGCTGCCTTTCAACACGCCAGCATACCGACAGCGAGTGTCCCGCGGTCATTGAGTGAGATGTGTTCATGTATATGCCTGTGCGCGCGTGACACCATGCTTCTCAGTTTAGTTAGTAAGCGAATGTTTTGCAGCAGTTTAGGCAGATGATCAAACTACTAACGTTACTGCGTATAGATGTCTCATAATTTGCCATCGGAATCAATGCTTCGCCTATCGAGCGAAACTGCGACTTTTGTCTCTCTCTCTTTTTTTTTCAATTTCCAGCTGTTGTACAACTCGTTCTCGCTTTCCGGAATTTTCTTTACACATGAACTCAATGCAATGCCGCCGTTCCAAAGGTAATAACCCATTTGGGAGGGTTAGGCACCGCGCTTGTACCTTTAATTGTTCACGTCACTTCTACGTACTCATAATTGCTATTCAAAACAGTCGGATTCCCGTGCCCCACTTCTCATCGCTCTTCTTTCTCCCCAGAGGTCGCGCCACACGCCAGCAACCTGAACACACAGCTCTAACGTATCATTTGGCGCACGAGAGACTACCTTGTACACTCGCGTCACTCGCTGCTACAAAGTTATGCCGAGAGCCATTCGGAATCGCAATGAACTTCCCGACGCGTTCGCATCATTTAGCCCCGAAACCCGGCCCACGGCCAGAAGCAGAAGCGCGCATTAAACGACGTTAATCCAAAACTCATCTTGCTTCCGCCCCGTCGAATCGTCGCGTACCAGGCTGCATAATGCTTCGCGCATCCCTGATGAGAATTGCACCGTTCCTTCCTTTCTCTCTCTCTCTCTCTCTCTCTCTGTCTATCTATTTATCTGTTTCGATTCAAACATCCAGCAAAAGCTTGCTATCCGAAAGCAAGAAGCACCACCTATCGGGAATAACGCGAAACGCCAGATCCAGGGCGCTTTTGTACGCGCGTATTCGAGCTCAACGAACGCAGAAAACAATACGAACACGAGACACGCCCAGCCTGTTTATTTATCGTCCCACGCTGTCTCCCGAAAGCAGCTGTCCCGTTCCGAGAACAACGCCAGTGAAGCCCCCGTTCAACCCTCACCTTCTTTACTTCCCTCGTGCCTTTTGTTGCTATTGCATCGCGTTTTCCCGTTCATTTGGTACGGCAGGATATTTCGCTTCTCCCGCGTTACACCCTGCGTCCGCTTAGTGTCGTATTGCGCGCATAGGAGGAGGCAGGGGAAGGGGGGGGGGGGGGGGTGATGTCTCAGAGACAACGGGTCGTTGTGAGGTCGGTAATAAAGGTCCGGCACGGTATCGCCGGTGTGCTGCTGCTGCTACTCCGCCGCTCTTTTCCGATTAATTAAAGAGGCGGAAACGATCGGGGTCCCGAAGAGAGGGACGTAGCGAGCAAGGGCTAACGAGCGACGAATGCAAATTAATTCCTCGTTATCCACTTCCGAAATGCGAGTGGTGTTTTTTTACTTCTCTTTGCCTCTCGCGAGAGCCCAGTGTCCGTCAGCTACGGGGAAGACAGCCGTTGCCGGAACCCGCGCACGTGACGCCGTACAGCGCTGCAGCGCTAAGGTGCAATGCTGCGAGCGCCCCCAATCGGCAAATGGGAATCAAGCGGCGGCGTGCGCAGTGTTTGAAGGCGCGAGCTGGGAGGCTCTGTCACGGGAGTGTATAAAAGGGTGCACTGTTCCCGTATAGCTGCGCGGTGAGTGCCGTGAGGCGTTCGATGAATATATTGTAGCGCGCCGCAAAAAAAAAAAAAAAAAGAGTGCGGGGTTTCAACTGCCGTTAAAGGCTCGCGTATGCAGTCGGCATCACAAGTTCACGGGGCGCGCGGGCAGCCGCGAGAAATGTGTATTTTTTTGCGAACAGACAACGCGTTTGCTTGAATAGGCTTATGTTCGATTCGTACTGTTTGGCTAAGCGAGAATGAGTAGCCGGCATCACGCGTGGTACCAAAGTCTCCTAAACACACGTATTTAATCGAATGAGAAAATGCTTTGTAAATTCACATTTTCTGCTTTGTCGAGGCAAAAGTTGGAGTTGAAAAGTAAAGGCAAGCTGAAGGAAGAAGTTTGGGGATTCGGCTGCCTTTAGGAAGGCCCGTGCAGTCGACAACATGAGTTTACGAAGCGCTGGTTTTACGACAAATGCGGGTTTCTGCGCTGTTGAGGCATGCCGCTTCAAGTTTCATTTATCACTATGAAAGATCGCAAAAGAAGAAGTTCACTGCGTACTCAGTAAGTGTCAACGCCTAAGTGCTGGAATGTCCCAAAAAGGGTCAGAAAAGGGGTGGGGGGAGTTTACATGGCCCCCGTCTGAAGATCTACAAGTGGTTCTTTCCCCGGTCAAAATTTGAATCATCGCTTCACTCAATGCCAGCCAAAGGGCGAAAAAAGAGGACCAAGGTCCCTACTACTGGTTCACTGACTCAATAACTTCATTTAAAACAACAAACAAGCTTTATTCAGCTACCCAGGCGCTCCGCGTCGAGTTTCGGATATCAGTGCCTAATTGTCCTACCAGAAGCCACGCTATAACAACAGCATGTCGTATACCTCCATCTACTTTTCCATCTGACGAATTAGACGACAGTCGTCGCGGATCCTTGAGCCGCACCGGAAACGTGCCGTGCACCGTGACACGCCTACCACTAACAGGCTGACCGGACGTGTTAAGCATTGACAACGCTGCATCCTTTTACTGAGGCATCGCGTTATAAATGTGCGCGAACGCGTTCTCGCGAAAGCTCGCGCGCGCGCGCGGCTTTAAACATGACCTGCACTTCCGGAAGCGAACGCCCTTGTCATACACACGGCTCGGCACATGAGCGCAGATAACAAAAGAAAGGAACGGTAGATTAAACGAGACATTTCCCGTATATATTCGCGCTGTGGCGCTGCTTGTGTTTGCTAGGCGTTCGTCGAAACACGCCCGCGCTGATGATCTACTCGAGCATCCATGGCGCAGGTGCTTTTGATCCCGTGCGGCATTTATGCGGAAAGCGGAAGAATAACCGGCGCTGGCTTATTGTTTATACCGAGTGGTGCGTCGAGTCTGCTGACGTAGAACCATTGCGCCGTCGCTTTGATATATAGCTGTCTCGAGGGCGTATAATGATTAGGAAGTCAACGACTTTTTTTTTTCGCCCTGTGGCCCCGCATAATCGCGCGCTTGATATTCTGGCTCATTTGGAGCCACTGCGTCTTCTCTTGTTAGTGTACCCCGGTGGTGGCGTTGATGCTATGCTCGACTGAGTGCTTACCTAACAGACGGAATGATTATGCAACGATGTTGGGTAGCACAGAGGCGACGGCATCGCGTGCTTAGGGCTTTGTCCGTTGGGCGTGTTCGAGCGATTGCCCTCTGTAGTTAATTTGAGATCAGGGATTCTATCCTTGTTTGATACGTTTTAGTAACATAGATAGATAGATAGATAGACAGACAGATAGATAGATAGATAGATAGATAGATAGATAGATAGATAGATAGATAGATAGATAGATAGATAGATAGATAGATAGATAGATAGATAGATAGATAGATAGATAGATAGATAGATAGATAGATAGATAGATAGATAGATAGACATGCATGCATGCATGCATGCAGACAGACAAACAGGTCCTTTATTGATCGATTTAATGATTGAGCCACTAACTAATGTATTGAATTAGCCGCTTGACTAATTCAATGCCCATTGATTCAAGGCTGTTGAGACCCAGATGCCCTTGGTCTAACTGCGCAAGGTGTAACCGACAACTTTGCGCGAGCATGAACTTGCCTACATCTTTATACATCAATTATCATATATACTTATCTAAAGAGAGGGAGAGAAATATAAATAGATACAATGAACGAGAGGAATTGAAACCGAGGGGTCCCAATTTCGTAAGTCACAATGAGGTGAAGCCTGTGTATATATCTATATCTACGTATACCCCTCAGATTCCCTTGTTCTTCTCGTTCATTGCATAGGAAGGGCCTCAAATTTGGTACTCTCGATGCTGTGAGGTAGTATACTAGGGCTCACTGGCCAATTGCATCCTCCTAAGCTCACGTTCTATGTGATGTCTGCGATTACAAGGATGGCCCACGTCCGCTGCCTTGATCCGCGAGTGACGCTGTCTATCACCCCAAGCACTGTGCAAGTACGTAAATGTCCAAGAAGGTAGCCGGGAGAAAGGTGCCGTGGTAGCTTAACTGGTGAAGCACCGCAAGCGGAATCTGGATCATGTGGGTGTGGCGTCCAGCTCCCGCAAGTTATCCTTTCCTCCAGTTCCATGTCCCTTTAACTTATTATTTCCGCATTTTCAATTCAACATATCAGTTAATTTCCCCTATGCTTTCCCTTGCTACATCTTCTGTTAACTGTGCATATATATATATATATATATATATATACGTGTGTGTGTGTGTGTGTGTGCGTGTGTGTGTGTGTGTGTGTGTGTGTGTGTGTGTGTGTGTGTGTGTGTGTGTGTGTGTGTGTGTGTGTGTGTGTGTGTGTGTGTGTGTGTGTGTGTGTGTGTGTGTGTGTGTGTGTGTGTGTGTGTGTGTGTGTGTGTGTGTGTGTGTGTGTGTGTGTGTGTGTGTGTGTGTGTGTGTGTGTGTGTGTGTGTGTGTGTGTGTTTCTCGGGAGCTCTCGCTCCGCCTTCACTTGTTAGACAGCGCTTGTGCTGTCTCTTCATTACTCGGTCCGTAGTATTCGCGCCGCTGTTTCATTTTTTTTCTGTCCACCACCATGAACAGATAAGTGTTCCCTCGGTCCTCCCCGGAAGCGGTATCTTTTAGTCTCGCATCATCGTGTCCACGCCACGGAAGAAGCGGCTCGTCTAGGCTCTCGGCTTGTCTTCGCTCTTTCCTTATGATCAGACTTGCACACGGCTTGGTGTACGTACGTATCAGCGGTCAGCCGGGCAGCGACCGTCCCACGCTGACCCACGCAAGAAGGCAATTAGGGAAAGGAAGACACCACCCTCACTCTCCTAGTTTCTTTCCTTTTTTCCCTAAAGGGTCTGTTAGTCTCGGACGAAGATGCACGCAGGATATGGGGAGGAGAGCGATGACCCGGAGCTCCCACTGCAAAAGCAAATACCTAGCCCGTAGCCAAGCCTTTAGGCAAAGAACAGGAAAAAAACTGTACAGGAAGACAACAGGAGGAAAGGGATGCTCCCGAAAGGAATCTGGTGAAGTAGAAGGATGGACGTCGAAGTAGGGAAAATGGGAGGCTGTGGCGAAGTAGAGAGACATCTAGAGAGGCAAAATGATGCAAATACCTAGCATATAGCCGTGCCTTTACCCAAAGATAAAAACAGAAGTCAAGCAATAGAAACACTATGGGAAGGAAAGGGATGATCCCGAAAGGGATCTGGCGAGGGCGAAGGAATTAACGTCGAAATAGGGAAATGTGGAGGCTGTAGTGAAGAGGAGAGATAAAGTGAAGCAAATACTGAGCCTGTAGCCAAGCCTGTAACGAAAGAAGAAGAAAGAAGTCTAGCCCAAAAAAGGAGTGGGAGGAAAGGGGTGCTCCGAAAAGAAAGAGGCAACGGGAAAGGGATAGACGTCGAAATAGGGAAGGCGGGAAGGATAACAGGCTGCGGCAAAGGAGAGAGAGAGGGAAGCGCACGGTTCCTTTTGCGCAATCGATGCTGACTAGTTTATAACGCTCTTATCCAATTATCCTGTTTGCGTCGCAGGCCTCTGTAACGAGCGCTCATGGCGCCGTTCCTCCTTTCCGAACCCATCTTGTTTCTTCTGCTGCTTTGAGCGTTCTTGGCTAGTTGCTTTTTGATCCCACTTTCTCGTCGCTGCTTGCTCGTGCGTGCGGGCATACGGCACTTCTTCTTACGGAGCATGTTTCTATTTTATTCTTGTTTTTTTTTTTGTTTTTTAATCGTGCGTCACCCTCCTCTACAATGATCGTATGGTTCACGTTCTTTTTGCTTTTCTTTTTCATTTTTTTTCTTACGTCGTTGTTAGCGTCAGCCATTATGGGGCTTTCCGTCTCGTCGACGTTCGAGCCCAATTTCTGGAGTCGGCACGTGCGGTCCTTCTTCTCGACCAACGTCTGGATTTTCTTTTTTTTTACCACCCACCGTGGTACCTTAGTGCCGATGGTGTTGCGCTGGTGAGCTTGAGGTCAATGGTTCGATATTGGCCACAGCTACCGCATTTCTATGTGAGTGTAATGCAAAAACGATAATGTACATTGGTTCAGGTGCAATTTAGCGGACACCAGGTGGTGAAAATGAATCCGAAGTCCTCCATTACTGCCTGCCTTCCTATCATATTGCGCTTTCGGCACGTAAAACATCATAATTTCATTTTTAATGGTTGCGCGTTGAATATGAGCGCTTAAATTAGTTTTCTGTTAGAGGTCCGTATGTGTGAAACTTTTTTGCCAATCATCATCATCATCATCATCAGCCTATATTTTTATGTCCACTGCAGGACGAAGGCCTCTCCCTGCGATCTCCAATTACCCCTGTCTTGCGCTAGCGTATTCCAACTTGCGCCTGCAAATTTCCTAATTTCATCATCCCATCTGGTTTTCTGCCGACCTCGACTGCGCTTCCCTTCTCTTGGTATCCATTCTGTAACCCTAATGGTCCACCGGTTATCCATCCTACGCATTACATGGCCTGCCCATCTCCATTTCTTCCGCTTAATGTCAACTAGAATATCGGCTATCCCCGTTTGTTCTCTGATCCACACCGCTCTCTTTCTGTCGCTTAACGTTAGTCCTAGAATTTTTTGTTCCATCGCTCTTTGTGCTGTCCTTAACTTGTTCTCGAGCTTCTTTGTTAACCAATATTGCAGAGTAAAGGGGGGCGTACCCTAGCGACCATTTATAAATATTATAGCTCAAGCTTTCTTTTTTTTTCTTGCATGAAATTGTTATCTCAGGCATTGCTAGGTTTGTAAAACGTATCTCTAGCAATGAGCTAGGCGGCCAGATTCTACCACTTAATGAGGGTATACGCAGTAACCTACATGCTAGGTTCGTAAACGTTCGTAAAACGAGCTTTTTTTTTTTTGCCCTTGTCCTTCACTGAAATGCGGTTGCCGCTATCGGGTATCCAACCGGGGACCTCGAGCTAGGAAACGCAAACCTCGAGATCTACCGTGATAGGTATCGCTCACCTTACACAGACACATTGTTTGATTTGATAACGCTTTGCGAAACCCCAAGCGTTGCTTGTTAGCAGGCTACTTATAAAAAAAAACGCTTCGCGTGACGTCGATTCCTGTGATGCGTGGGATCTGCTTTCATATATGTTCGCAATATGGCAAGTGCTGGAGGATCCAGGATCGGGGCTTCCGGATATCGAAGTAGACCACTTTCAGGAGGCAAAACTGGTCTGGCTTCGTTTTTCGCGGGGTTTCAGAGCTGGGAACGTTTTTGTCTAGCCCATCCCCGTCTGTTGCGCTCTCTCTTTTCTCTCAGATCGATATTACGCAACCACGATAATTCATCGGACCTTAGTAACCTAAACCGGAAGTGGCAATGTCGCTCTTCGTTGTACCCGATGAGTACTCTGCGACTCCCTCGTAAGAGGGCTCGCACGCACGTGGCTTCGTATCCGGCTTACGAACGTTCGGAGGGAGTCCCGCGGTTGGAAACCGCCGTTCGAGTCCTCCATGCGCACTCGTTACTCCTGGCTCTCATCGCTTCTGCTACATTCGGTTTTACCTCCATTACATTAGTACTTTATTGCAGCTTCCTAATCCCAGGGTTTTGACTTTGACCCGTTGGCTTTGGCACGCTTAGAGGAGGTGAACTACTAGGGTCTTCATCTGACTATGAACAAGTCTGTTTTTCCCTCTTCGCATTTGCGTTATCCTATATCCAAACATTTGATCAGCTTGTGCCGTTTTATGTGTCCGTTTTCTTGATTTCTTTGTCAGAGTGAACGTGAAAATTTTGCACTTCTTTTTTACGTGTTAGTTATGTCAATTTGGGAGGGGGCATTAGTAACTTGTGTTCTGTGTTACAATTTACTTGTACCTAATGTGTAAATGCTTAACGGCGAAAAAACAGCTCGACACAAAAAAATGAGAAAAGAAAGATCAAACAGGACAGTGTAAATACTTGTATTTACTGCTCAAGCCTGAGATCTTTACTTTTGATACTTGCTTTATACAACATGGCTTAAAACAGCAGGTCCCCATGGCAATCGTGCAATGGAATCTCCCTATGAACTTACAACGTATGGGTATAAATGACCTGCATTCAAACATCTCTTAAGAAACAAATCTAAACCAACAACAAAACGCTTACATGGATCTTTATTACAAAGGTCCCTTCCAGCTTGTACGCCTGTTATTTGATTGCCCCAAACGACGTCATGAATCTGGCGCGGAAGAAAATCACAAATACATGCGCTTTTACCTCGGAACGTTGTTTACGCCCGAAACGTCGGGTTCAAGGACTCATTGCATTCCCATTCGAGAGCTCGTATCGACGGCAACCTCATTATGGGCCGCTCTTTCCACTGGCGTAACCGGAAGAGTCGTTCCATACACGGTTGGACTGCACTATAGTCCGTCGTCGTGAACGGAACTTCGCGTGGAGACGACCTCCTGAAAGCTCGCGTTCGGTCCTGGCGTAATTGGGCTCTTGAAGGCATACACGCGCGTCGAGTGACCCGCGCTTCCCGAAAGCAAGAACTCGGGAAATCTCGCTGAAGCGAAGTTGTTCTCTCGAGAACACGCTGCGTGCGAGCGGCGTAACACCCTCCGGGGAGTTGCGAGCTAGCGAAAAAGGTGTACACTCGTCTCCATCGAGCTTCGGGTCGCAATGATGACGCTTTCATTCCTCTATCTCCTTCTTGTCGTTTATGACCCCGTACGAACCCGGCAAACTGGAAGGTACACTTTACTGGATAGCAGAAACGCAAACGGAGGAAGCGCAGGCAAAGAAGCAGCATCGAGTTCGTTTCCGATGTTCGGCGATGTAGTCGAGCTACGTATACAAGGACGGAGGAAAAACGAGAAAAACAAAAGAAGATAATGAAATGGCGAGGAGGGTAACGCGAGTTTCCGTAAAGTGTGCTCGGATTTATAGCATTTACCGAACGTCGCGGAGTTTTTTTCTGTCCGTAAAAGAAGGCGTCTGTGAAAGCCGACGGGCGACGAGTTTAGGTCTGCCATTCTCTGTCGACGACGCCGGCTCTGACTGAAGTGCTCCTCCCTTTTGCCTCGATCCTAAGTCTTTGAACAGCTTTGAACACGGTTCTTTGAACAGCTTTTGTTCCTCTCCCCCCCCCCCCTCCTTTTCACGTTCGAAGGTTAAAAGCCTGTTTCCCTCAGAGGAGGCAGATTTCGTGTCCTTGTTCAGAGACATCAAAATGGCGGTGTATGTGTGTGTATGTACGCATGTCGTGCGTGCGCCCTCGATTTCTACGACAAAGCCATCGCATGTCGAGACCCACAAACATTGTAGCCCTCCGCCGGTGAGGACTCTCTCTCTCTCTCTCCCAGATTCCTTCTTTGCACTACAACCCTATTTTAATGTCAGCGTCTTCAAAATAGCGAATGCAGTTTAGAGGGCCAGTGATCTCGATGTTCTGCGCTCACAACGAAGAACCCAAGGGGACCCTTTGGCGATGGAAGGAGGCGGCTCGCCGATGTTATACGCCTGTCTTAGTGTTACCTTATTTCGTTCTTATTCCGTCGTCCAAGTGCGCGAGCGAGAGGAAGTGTGTACTAAAAATATCGAGCTCGAGAAAGCAATACAGTGACGCAACCCTTTCTCTTCCTCGAGGTTGGCGTGTGCGTTTCGCTTCCTCCAATCGGTGTGTTTTCTTTTTTTAAAGAAGTCTTCCTCTGACCTACAAGCGTGCCCTGGATGCCCTCCGTTCCACATTCCATCCTCAAACTCGCTCTCAACCTTATACTCTTCGTGCTTTATATATATGCCTCGTTTTCCCGGCCTCTGCGCTACCAGCCTATAGGTTGTGTCGAATAAGCTTTTTCCAAACCAAGGAATCGCTTTCTTCGGCGCCACCCTCATTTCTCGGCGATGCTCGTCGCGTTGTAAACTTCCCTTGTTTTCTGCCTCTTATTTATTATTTTTTTTTGTGTGTGTTTCAGCCAGAGAAGATTTTCGCTTTGAGAGCTTGCTTGCACACACACACTGAACGAAGAAAATGCTCTCACGTGATTTTCTTTGTTTTCTTTTTTTCTTTTCTTCTCTCGACTGCGGAAGCTTTATCTTTAGTCCAGCGGTCGTCAGCAATCGCCACCCGGAAGGGCCCTTGACGACGTGTTTTAGAAGTGGAAAAAACGCAGGGGACCAGGGAAAAAGGAAAAATTAGAACAAAGGAAATATCTGTAATTCTGGTTTCTTAACGCCGATGGCAACTCTTTCTTTTTCTTTTTTTTTTTGCCCCCGTGTCTAAGAGGTTTCTGTTTCGCGCATGACACGGCGGCAGCGAAAAACCGTTTCTTCGCGTCACGCTGTAGCGACTTCGATATATCGGCGCCGCAGGCGTTGGCCGCCCGCGAGAAGGTAGCTACATAGAAATGCCGCCTCGTCAAGTCGTTTTGTTGTCGAACGCCGACGAAAACTGTTCGAACACATGTGTTTCACGAAGGGGGTCGACGGCTGTCGCTTCGGACTTCGAGAGTGAGCTATATGGAACCTGTCGAAAGTGAGAAACTGGCCCCGTTCCGTGTACGGACTTATCGGGCGTGTTGTCGGCAGTGTTTTGCACTGACTCTGCTTTACTCTGTTCTTAAAAGAGAGAGAGAGAAGGCGCGGAGGGGGAGGGGAGTGGAAGGGTTAGGGGCGTAAATTAAACTCAAGGGGCCGGTCGAGTTGACTGCTCCTTCATTTCTTTCCTCGTGTATTTTTTCGTTGTTTCTTTGATTCCCTTCAATCGTTCATTTCTTATTTCTTTTCTTCCTTTCTTAATTCTTTCTTTATTTGATTCAATCCTTCTGTCTCGACTGCTTTTTTTTTTGCTATGCTACTTCGCTCTTTCGATAAATAATTCCATCTCTCTCATTTCCTTCCGTTATTTCCTCTTTCTTTCGTTTCTTCTTTCTTTCCGCCATTTTATCGTTTAGTGTTTCTATCTTGCCTTCTCTCCTTCTTTCATTTCATATTTCTTTCAATTATACATTTATTCCTTCTCTCTTCCTTTTCTTCGTTCATTTTTTGCTTCTCTCCTTACTTCCTTCTTTCTTGCCTGCTTTCATTAATTTCTTTCTCTCTTTTTTCCTTCCTGCATTTTTTCTGTCTTTCCATTCTTTACTTATCGATTCCTTAAGTCTTCTTACTTCACGTCTTCTTTACTCGCTTCCTTTCATCGCTCGTTCCTTAATTCATTCTTTCTCGTCGTCGAATTAGGAGACATACCCAACGCGCGTCATCTGTGGCTAGGGCAGTTTTCGCCATCTCTCCGTAAACTCCTCCTCGACATTTCCCCCATCGACGCGTCCACTATGCATCGAAGTTATGGCCTTCGTCGTTCTCAGTAAAATTTTAGGTTTTTTTAGCGCTTGCCCTGTATTCTTCTACGCTTCATTTTGTGCTTTCTTCTCCCCCTTTTCGTTTTTTGTTTAGCTTCTTTCTTTTTGCGCCGTAAGGCAGTACGACTCCCAAATAACGCACCAATTGGAAAGTGGCGCAGGCAAAGCCGTGAACCTCGCAACGGCAGCAAATGTGCGCCAGAAACAGCTTCGCCACTCGTTATGACACGCAGCGCGTGCTTTCTCCAAGGCTCGCACTCCGGCCACTCCGACGCTGAGCACTTGTTATTCAGAACCCCGGCCGCTTCGTTTTCTCTCCGTCGTTACCCCGTTGCATTCTTTTTCGAGGCTACGGGGCGGCTTCCTCGGCCTCGAAGCGTACGCGGGTGCCGCCATGTTCCTCTCTGCTTGGTCCAGAGAATACAGGGAAGCGAAAGAAAGGGTTTAAATAAGAAAAGAAATGAATAGATGAATGAATGAATGAATGAATGAATGAATGAATGAATGAATGAATGAATGAATGAATGAATGAATGAATGAATGAATGAACATAGAGAAGATGGAAAGGGCGAATGAGTCGATAAAATAATAGAGGAAGAATAAAAAGAAATATTTGAAAGTAGCAAAATGGAGGAGTGCATTGATCGAAGACTTCTTCAATGATAAAAGAAATAAGGAATGCACGAATAAAGAACTGAAGCAAGGAAAGAAAGAGCAAAGGGATGACTGAATAAATAAAAAAAAGAATTAAAGGAGGAAACAAAGGATTAAAGGATGGGCCAAGAATCAGATGACAAAAAGCTCGAATAAATTGACGAAATAATGAAATACGAAAGAAAACAAATGAGGAATGAAAGGCGAGAATAAATCAGTTTCAGTTAATGGATTGATGAAATACACAAGGAAATAAAAAAATGAACTGACCATTGACTGAACTTAAGACCGAAGAATGAATGAAGGAATCAAGCAATGAATGAAAGCCGGAAATGATGAAAATTAGAAACTGAATAGAAACACGTACAAGCGTAAGAACAAAATTGAATATAGGAAAGACGTACGTACACATTTGGTGAACTACCACTCTGAGTGAGACGGCCCCGTACGGAGCGCTCGGCGGTTTTCCCTAATGACGACGGAACAGAAGAAGAAAGGAACGCACGACGTGGCATCTAGACTAGCCAGGCGCGACCTAGCACGTGATGAGGATGGAGAACTGTTTTTCGCGTTTTCTAGAAGGCAAGCGAATACGCTCAAAGAGCCGGTGGCAGTAGGATGATGACGACGATTCTCTTTTATGGCTCGTACCCACTAAGGGGGATAGACCAAGAATCGCGCGGCAGGAGGTGGCCCAAGAGCATTCTTATTTGAAGAGGAGAAACGCAAATTCAAAAAAAAAAGAAAGAATGACAGGAGATACTGAGATGACTAGACTAGTATCCGAGTCAGACTAACTGAAGGGAAATTTTTAACAGACGGTAGTCGCCTGAGTTGTTTTCGTTCTTCGTCCTCTTTTGCCTTAGTGTTCGAGAGCACCGCTTTCAACTTGCCCGAGTCTCGTTCAGGCCTGCAGCAACCTTTGACTTTTTTGGACATCGAATGTGTGTTTCCGGTGAACCATTCCGGCGAACACTGCTACGTATTAGGCTATCTCGCTCGGCTACAAGCCTCAGCCGTCGGTGATTTCCCGTTGCTGGTTGTCTGTACTCCATTTCATAGTTAATAGGTAACGCTGTAAACGCTGGAAAGAATTCTCTGACTGCTCGCATTCGCGAACAATAAATAACTCGTCGCATATGAAAAAGGGAAAATAGAAAATCAGTGGTGATTTAGCGGTAAATGCGAGAGAAATGCATTACGTCACATCTCTTTCAGGTCCCGGGTGCATCCTTTTAACCGCGTCCACAACATTGCAATGTGTCGTTTAGGAGCTCACTCGAGACAGGAGCGAAATGCAACTGACGGTGGTGTGCATATATATACACACCTTTTTTCTTGTTCTCACACTCCTACCGCAACAAAAACTAATAAAGATATTTTCACGGTGTTGTGACTGTGACGTACCAGTCATTGACACTGTCGTGAGTCCCAAATCTGACTCTTCATTGGGCAAACACTCCTTATAAGCGAAACCGAGCGAGGTAGTTTCTCGCGTTACTCGCAATAACATGGCTCTCCTAGCGAATTCAGGGGGTATATGAGAATTGCGAGCGACAATTCTCTCCTCACAAGGACAGACATTCACGGGAGGACGGAGGCTTGAAGTGATTGACAGCTTGCGAACAAAGGGTGCTTCATTCCGGAACGAAACGTTCCGACGCGGGGACTTGCCTTCATCAGCGTTCTGACTAAGCGGCGACCCCCTTGTTCGACCGTTGGCTCCAAGCTGACGCATTTCTTGTTCACCCACTGTTCAAATTCAAATTCAATTTTATTTTTGATATCAGAAGAATGATGTTGTGGCCATTGCACAAAAGGCCGCGAAAATGGGCTTGAAAGCGTCCCCTGGCCATCACATTTGACAGACAGCCGTGCAACAGTGCAAAAGGCAAAATTAGCATTGCACATGTGAAGATATTAAGAATCAAAGAAGAACATATTCCCAAGTTGACATGTCATGCAAGCACAGTTTAACAAAAAAAAACAAGAAGAAAAAAAGAGAAAAAACCATATACAACAACTCATTCATGACGCAATAAGTACTGAGTAGCGTGTACAATATAAGGGAAGTTGTTAGTCACTTCTCTCCTCAAGTATTCCGTCACAATCTGCGTACGTGGCAAGTAGACAGCCTATTTGCTTCTCATATATCCTGTCTGCCATATTTTCTCTCTTTGCCCCGCCCCCTTCCCCTTCTGCTTCCATGGCATCTGTAATCAGCGGTTACTAGCCGTGGTGGCTTTGTGACGTTGCGTCGCTTAGCGTGAGATCGTGGGCTCCATTCCCGGCCACGGCGGCTGCACTGCGATGGGGGCGAAATGCCAAAGCGCTCGTCTACTTAGATTAATGTGTACGTTAAAAAAAAAGTTAAACGTATGGTGGTGAAATTTAATCTGCGGTATTCTATTTACGGCGTGCCTCGCGATCATAATACGAAACAATATCGTCGTTTTGGCGCATTACACGCCAGAACTTAATTAGTCAAGCATCTTAACGAGTGGTCTCTGACGAACGTAAAATTGCCATTCTTTGGTGGAAGGACTAAGGTAGGCGCCCACAACAGCCTTCTCGTGCACATGGTGAAAGTAACAATCTCTCAAGCTTATTCGGGTAAACAAAAAGCAAACACAAGAAAGTTCAATTTCCTTGACTTGACTAACCGCATCGCGGTTCTTTCTAGCAATTCTTCCTCCTGGGTAGCGGCGCAACTTCACGGAATTAGCAATATACTACGCTTACGGAATGGAAGACGTCAATTAATGGTTAACTAATGCGCATACTTTCGTTTTCACCGTCTACAGTCCGTGTTACACGGGCGTAATTTCGGCTCGTACACTTAGGCATGACGAAGTCATTTGCGTCACTCGGTAACTCCAGCTACCTCCACGCTGGACTCGATAGGACCGAGGTGGCTCAAGTCAGGAGAGTGGGGATCCCAACGCTTTCTTTCAAGCTGCATCTCCCCGACATGTTCTGCCGTCCTCATTCGGCTGTGTTTGCTTGGCGTCCTACGAAAAAAAAAAACAAAAAAAAAGTTCCTACCGACCCACGTGACGCGTTTCTCCACCAGCCGCAGTGCAGGAGGGCTGGTTGCGTGACACGTTAAAGGTACAGCAACTTCGCGGAGCTGCACGTTGCTTCGCGAAGGCGGGGAGGAGTTGCTACCGGAAGTGTGAGGGCTTGCTCGGAGAGGGAGGAGGAGGGTAGGGGAGATGTGGATAAAAAGTTTTCCGGACGTCGACAGAGCAGTTCGGCGAGAGAGCGCGTGGCGCGCAGGAACCGGAAGTGGTGGTGATGTGGGTGAGTGGAAGAAGAAGCCGGGGCTGGCTTCGAGATGGTGCCGAAAGGAAGAAGAGGAGGAGGAGGAGGAATGGCGACGACTCTGGCGAAGCTTGAAACTCTTGCGGAGCAACTCGGAGCCGGGCACTTCGCTAATGAACGTGCGGAGAAACCGTCTGGGAGGCGAGAACAAAGGCTCAAGGCGTTCGGTAATGTTGCCGTCGACTTGGTTTCGCCGCGGGAGCTACGAGTAGCATTGCTTCACTTCGTCTTTTTCTTTTCTTCTTCTCGCGTTGTTTTTTCTCTTTCTGCTCGCTTTCTGGGTGGACTTAGTCGTCCGAGATAAATAGCTTCGCCCAGCGAAGCTGGTCTGAGCGCGCACTGCATGCGGTTGTAGTAACGTTGTGGCTGAGATTAACGTTGTGTCTGAACAGCTGCACGGACACTGGTATCTCAAGAGACGTCGTTATGTGTAGAGATTAGCTCAACACGGGAAAAACGTCTTAAATAGACTGGCGTGGCCGTAGCGGGGCCAACTTGAAAAAAGAAAATAAAGAAAAATAAAGCTTTCAATGCAAGCTTAAACTCGCTCTTATCAAATCTAATTTCAGCGAATATTGAGTGGAAGTCACCCATGATTTGAACCAACTTGAGCACGTGTCTCTTGCCAAAGCCTTCTGTGTGGGGCTGCTCTGAGTGGAAGCGCAACTCAGATTTGCGGGCATTAAAAGCAATGCAGTTCGCCCCTTCGTTAACGAACGGTGACAACCCGTGTGCCAGGCAAGATGAAAGGCTAAATTATTTGTTGGTAACAGCCCACTACATAATTTTTTCTTCTATTTCTTCGGCTGGACTTAGGGCTGGGACACGTTGGTGCCCCTGTGCCCCAGATATAGATGCAAGCTTCAGTGTTATAGTAGCTTTGACTGATGACAAATTCACATGTAGTGACGTCATCGAACGTTTGCATTTCGATAGGAGCAGGTAGCTCTTGCGGTGTGCTCTTTCCCTCAGCTGTTAGTTCGTTACGAGATGAGTATTACGATTTAATTGCGGTCGTCGTTCTGAACTTAAGTCGGTATGAAAACAGAGTGATGTGTTGCTAATTCCGACGTTATTTAAGCATCATTAATGTGTATGCGTCCGTGCGATTTTCATGTGATACATGCATACACGTTACAACTTTACCCCCCTCCTCCTCCCCCCTTCTTGCACGCGGTTTGGTAAAAGCTACGAAAACGGAATCCAACTGCGAGCTTGTTTTTTTTTTTTTTTGAAAATCAAGAAGAAAGCAAATTTTAAAAAATAAAGAAAATATCGTTTGACCGGAATCACAGGGCGCAGACTTGTGCACCACCACCGTTAAGATGTGTGGTAGCTTCCGTCTAACAGCTAACTTGCGGCAGACTTCGTGACGCCAAGCGCGTTTCCGGTGTTGCAATCGCTTGAGCCCAACTGGCCGTGAAATTTGGAAGAAGCGGTGCACAAGCAGATACACACAAACACACACACACACACGCATACGTGCAAACGTTCTCCCTTCGAGCGAAAAAAAAATGGGGGGGAGAGATGTACGAATCTCTCTCTCTCTGTCACTCTTCCATGCTTTTTGAATGCCCAAGAAACCCCTTCTCTCTCCCTCTCTCTACATAAGTCATCCTCACACTTCGACGGTTTCCAGCACAGGCAGCGAGTTAAGGTTGCCAAGCGTCCCTTCATGGCCTCGGTCTCTCTTGTCGTGTACGCACACCATCCGCTAGGCTGTGTCTCAATGTTTTCTTTCCCTTACCCTTTCACCATCTCTCTCTCTCTCTCTCTTTCGCTTTTTTGGAGAGGAGATCCTGACAGCTTCCGCTCGTTCGTTCGTTTGTCTTTGCTCGCCGTCGCGTTTCTCTTGTTCTCCATCTCGAGCTTTGCTCTTGTCATTAGTGTTAGCACTTCCGGCGGCAAGCCCCTTTTGTCTCTCGCCTCGCCTGGCGTGTACGCGTTCACAAAGCTAATGAGAGCGGCGGTGTGGCGGCCCCCAGGGCGCGCTGTCAGCGCGGCGGCCGCAGCAAAAAGGAAGCTTTCCTCTTGGATTCGCTTACGCCCCGCGGTCCTAGCGCGTTTGACGTCTGTGTCGTTGTCGTCGCCTCGATGACGTCGTAAATGTCACGTGCGTCCCGGACTGCGAGTGGCGGTGCGGAACGACAGCGGTCGCGCCTGAAACGGTTGCGCGCTACGGCGCGAGCTTTTTGTTTGGTCGGCAATTGGTCGAGATGCTGTCTGTCGTGTTGGCTGTGCACTCTTTGGAACGAACTCAAGGAGACATACACAAATAGAATGGCGAGAGAGCGCACGCACGCACTCGAAGATACCCATGAACGCACGCCCAAATTTCACAAGCACGCATGCACGCACCCAAGTATGAACAGGATGGCCCACCCCCCTCTCCTGATATATCTCACCCCACACACACGCACATACGCGTACACACACACGCACAAACACACGCATGCACGCACGCGCGCGCACACACACGCACACTCCGCGAATGCGACAAATTACATATGCAGAGACACATGCATTATCATTGTGAAGGCCTTGACAATATGGTAATCGGAGAAATAAACCTGAAGTTATCTTGATTTTAGGCAGGACAAGCTCTCAGTCTGGATGAGACTATAGCGTATCCTCTTCGAGACTTCTCCTGTAAAGGATGCTCTGCCACAATGCAGCTAAGCGTTAGAGGCAGCCCGTCTTTTTCCTATCTGGTGGTCGTTCGCTGCGGTGCGGTTGCAGCTATCGGAGGTGAAACGGTGCAAGGGCAGGCAGCGGCGAATAGCGCGAATCTTGCAGATTGAAACGTAGAGTCTTTGTCGAAAGTTTCGTAGCAATTGCGCCCACAACCATATCTATCGTCAGACATCGCCATGCTTCGCTAAGGAACAATGTGGCACGTCATAGCAAAATAGCAAATAATGTGCTTGTGTTAGTGTGTACTCGTTGGTCTTGCTGCTGCTTCGTGCTTTTAGGGGCGAAGCTCCTTATGGCGGCACCCGTTCCGTCCCCGTCGTAGTAGTAGTAGTAGTGTGTAACCGGTCTGAGAAAAATGAGAAAAAAATTCCGAAGTTGTGTCCGTAGCGCGGAATCGAACCAGGGACCCCTCGCTTCCGAGCGCGCGGCGTTAGCCCACTACGCCACGAAGCGGACATGGACAAACGCACCACGATGGCTATAAATACCCAACATTAACGAAAGGCCGCGTTTCTAGCGCGTTTCTAACGCGTTTGTGCTAGCGCGTTACGGCCCGTGTAAGAAGCTGGTGTAAGACGCTGTGGCCTCTCCACCTTACCTTCAACGCGTTTCGAACGCGCTGCCCAAAGCGGTGGCAAGTCAAGTTCAAGTCGAGGAGCGTTTATGAATACGGGGGGTATACTCTCTCAGCAGTCATGTGATGGCGTCGGCAAACGCGGTGCACGTTCCGGCATGTGTAAATGGCTGCGTAAGACGCTGTGGCCGCTCCCCCTTACTAGAGAGTACTGCACGTTTCTGACGCGTTTGTGCTAGCGTCCCCTTAAGCGGGAGATCCGATGATTCCCTCCGGAGCTTCGCCCACTCATCATCATTCACCTCGTGGATCTGCTGTCATTTTTTTAGCGGTGTATTACGATGCACTGTAAACTATCGGCTTTGTTTGCTGTACGCAAAGCTTGCTTTACATTACATGTTAAGGAACGTTGGCTGCCCTTTATTTAGAGTTTAGTTTAGCCCTTGTGCCAGCGCAACGATGTCCTGCATTAGTGCTTCCTTTGGATTGTTATAAGTGCGAGTTTGAAAATTCGTATTTCTTGTATTTGTCACAGCCAAACTCGTGAAAGTTGATGTGACAATGCACCATTCAATTTTTCTTTTCTGCGTCAACTAATACACGGCTCTTACTGGCTCGTTCACCTTTTCTCCTTATAAGACGTCCTTGTGCGACAGCATCTACAAGAACGAACAATCGCTGCTTTTTCTTTCTGTATCGTTCTGTTTTTTTTTTCTTTTAAGGTGTAGTGAATGTACATATTTGTAGCATTGCCATATTCGATTTTTTACCTAGAAGGGCCTTCGCTGGACATTTTCAAATAGCCTTTCGTAGCTTTTCGTCTTTTGAAGCCCGTTATCTCATATCAGTATAGGAGGGGGGGGGGGGAGAGAAGGGGGGACTCAGCTTTACGGTTGGCATGCAACTTATCTGTCTGGAATTTTCTAGCTCCAAAGCATTTAGACGGAAACGGAAAATGCTCCTCAACTCTGGAGAGCTCTGGAACGCTGGCATATTTGAACACAGGTTCATCCGGTGACAGTATACCTGTGACTGGCGTAATTGGTTCGAAACATTTAAGAGAGATTGTATGACCTAGTGTTCCGGAGAAGACACAAGTACAGTTCTGCCTTTAATCTAAGGGGAAGACACCACATCAGAACACGACGAAGGCACCAGCGAGATCAAGCCCTCGTGAAAAAGTGGATCAGTACATACCGGTTGCCTATATAACCATCTCCAAACTAACTACGGCATTACATAGGTGTTCTGGGAACGGAAGAGAAGCACACAAACAAACAAGAAAAAAGCAAACTGGAAAAATAACTCTAGGAAGAACATTGCGATCAACCTTTGCATCACTTGTTGTCTGCAGTTAGGCGACCAATAAATATGAATGTGCGGCCTGTTTCAACTGTTGGACATCTTAGGAGCGTTAGTTAAGATGTGGATAGTGCTCGTGCAAAAAGGGAAATAGAAAGTGAACGACCGGGAGATTAATCCGACGCACGTCCTGTTTGCTACCGCTAGATGTGAGCATCGAAAGAAAGAGGAGTCGAACACCACGTTTATAGTAACGATCACTGATTCCAGTCTCTCTAAAAAAAACTTCATCGGTGCATGTGTGGCTCGCTGTGCCAGTCACATATCAAGCTCAGCTGCAACAACATTTCCCTTTTACTGGATGTGTTCAAAACAGTGCTGTCTTCATTGGGACTGACAAGCGTTTCCGTGTGCACAGAAATAGCGCAGTCACGCCTCTAGGTTCTACTTGATGACGCTCTATAAACTGATCGCACTTCCTCTCTGGACCCTTGCGTATGAGTACAAAAAGCACACAATGCCTCTTCTGTAGGTCTTTTTTTTTATCCGTAGCAGTGGAGGTTCACAAGAGTCCAGTGGCGCTCTGTTGCGACGTTCACAGAACTCTCGCTGTAAAGGTCTGCAGAGCGCGGCGAAGTTGGAACTCTTTTCGCACCTGGTTTTACGGCTGGGCGCCTTACAATGGCTGTGACTGTGTCAGTTCCTTTACACTCAGCGACCCCTGAAAGAACGCATCAGACTACAGACCGAATGTATATATATGTACATGCTCGGCGAATGCCACACAAACGAAGTTACGACAGAGCGAAACGTGGTAGGTACGAAGAAACAGCAACTGGCCGAATGGTCACGAAGTAATAAGAGCGCTACCGCGGCGATCTCCTTTCGCCCTTTCCGCCCGCGCGATATAACTGGAAAGAACCTCGGTAACGCAGAGTGACTCCGCCTTTCGCGAGAAGTTCGCTACAACGAGTAAAGCCGTATAAAGGAAGTAACGAGGGAAACGTGGTGAGCGACTGTTCCTTATACGAGCCCGTGATAACGGGGAAGTTTCGGCAGCCGCGGCGGCTGTCTTCACTGCACTACCCGTCCCTCCGCCTTGGTATTGTGTTTCTTTCGTCTTGGTTTGTTTTAATTTTTTTTTTACTGAGGTGCCGAAGTCGCGGCACGGATGCGAGTAACTTGTGCGAGGCGGCGGGCGGCGTAACGTGGCGGCGCGCGTTTAAAGACCGCCGAGACGCGGTCGCCGGTGGCGCCGGTGAGATAAGAAACGCGTCAAACTCACGTAATCTTTAGTTCTATTCTTTTTCTGCTCCCGTCCATTCTTTGCATTTACGTCCCACCCTCACCTACCTCCCCCTTTCCCACTCCGTCGTTGCACTCTCCATCTACACCGATACCGGGGCGTAACCGAAGCTGTGAGAACTCGGGGCTGCTTCACGGAGGGGCAGGCCAATGTTTTTCCACTGAAATGCTCGTGCGCTTCGTTTCAATGGAGTGCTGGCAGTGGGCTGGTAACTGAATTCTGTTGACCAGGAGAGCATTTTTCATGAAACAGAGAGATAGTGAGAGAGCTTATTAGGGAAAACGCAGAGTGGCCGGCCTGAGGTAATAGTCCTCTAGCCGGCTACTCCTGCTCAGACGGATACGAAAAAAGAGGATTATAAGGAGTGACGACGTGGATCGACGGTAGGATGCGACTAAATGTGGCATTGTCCCACTCGCTATGGTGATGCTCATATGTTACATCTTGTCCTTTCTTGCTCCATTAAATCAATGGTAGCTCAGTGAGAGTGAGTGAGTGAGTGAGTGAGTGAGTGAGTGAGTGAGTGAGTGAGTGAGTGAGTGAGTGAGTGAGTGAGTGAGTGAGTGAGTGAGTGAGTGAGTGAGTGAGTGAGTGAGTGAGTGAGTGAGTGAGTGAGTGAGTGAGTGAGTGAGTGAGTGAGTGAGTGAGTGAGTGAGTCTAACAAGCCGAGCGCCTACAGAGACGCCTCAGTGACAATGACGTTGAAGTGCCGACCACGAGGTCGAAGATGTAATTGCTAGCCGTGGCGGCCACACTGGGCGGGGGGAGGGGGGGGGGGGGCAATAATTTACTCTCCCGAACTTAGGTTCAAACCTCACACGAGCGATATTATTCCGAGGCTCTCCACTATGGCGTCTCCGATTACCGGATGTTCTTTCGACTGTTTCCTCCCAGCAACCATTTATTTATTCAATAACAGGGTGACAGGCAAGGCAAGAATAAAAAATTAAGACATACATCTTTTTGACACATGTGCTTTCATTCATTCATTCATTCATTCATTCATTCATTCATTCATTCATTCGGTCGGTGGTTTGGTACATCGACGACGGTCGAATTCGTCTTCCATGTCATGTTCGACTGGCCGTTTTTAAAGTTCTCTTGGCTTCGCGCGAAGCAGGAGCTAATCATTATCATGACACGGGCTGGTTAACTGCGACCTAACGTCACCAGATTATCACCGTTAGGTCCCCCACAAATATTCTAAACATACAACTTGAACGCCGTCTCAACGGATTGCTACCACCGCTGTCCACGTGCTCAGACGCAACCTATCGAATTCGCCATCACAGGGTGCAAACGGGGCAACGTTCGCTCCGCAGACGAGGCCTCCGTAGCTCCCTGCCTTAAGGCGAAGGCGAACCAGCAGGCCCCGGTGCTTCTTGGACCCCCTAGTTGCTTCTCGGCACGGAAGGCAACGGCGAGGCGCTGGCGGAGCGCCTCGCGAGCTCCATTGAGTGGCCGCCGACCAATCAGCGGCCGGAACGGGGTGGGCCGCCAAAGCGTTTACGAGATTACGCGCCGGATAGCGGCGAGCGCTCACCCACACGCACAGTTTCGCGCCAACTTTGCGCGGTGCCGACGCCGCGCCAGTGGTGCCCCGTCGAGAACGAGCGTATAGCACGCCTGGCTGCTGCCGCTTGCTGTTCGAATCGGCCGTGAATAAATATAAGAAAAAAAGTGAAAGTCAAAGGCAAGGCAGCTGACTTCGTTCGAAACAGCCACCATGTTCGATTTCGCCGGCTGTAGGATTGGGACGCCCAAGTCCTTGCGAAGAAGAAGGTATTGATTTCACGAAAGCGTAGCGTTGTGCTATGCTTTCGTGAAATTTCAATATTGCAAAATGCAATTGCAAATATGCGATGCTGTGCTTACGAAAGTAAACACAGCATTCACGAGAGCGTAATGGGGGGAAGGGGAGGGAGAGAGGAAGGGGGAGATTTGCGAAATTGACGGAAAAGCTGGCTCAATTACTTCATGACCGGTAAAAAAAAAAATCAAGTGATCAGCGAGTGCTTTAGCTCCTCTGTCAATGTATTACAATTTAGGGAGCACTGGAGTCGCTGGCGCGCAAGTCATAAGGCCCCTGGCTTTAGCAGATCATGGCTGGTTGAGCCATCTTGTGACACTTGCACCAAGTAGAGCACACAAAAGTATATTTTCAACTGACCGAGTTCTACACGTATGCTAGTGCAATCGGGACATCAAAAGGAACGACCATTAGCGTATAGTACGTAGATCGTCCTTACCTTTTTTTTTTTTTTTTAGAGAACATTGACCAAACTCGAGAGTATTTTTAAAGTATTGTTTTTGAAGAAAGGTTCACAAGGATGCATAAGGTCATGGGGCAAACCGAACTAACCGGAATACCGGACTCCCGTGACCTATGGACAAGATAAGTACAACGGTTGTGAGGCGTGAGGCAGACGTTAACAGATAACCCAAACATAGATTCACGTGGCGTAACGATTATCAACTTACAAGGTACTCTGATTGGCACTTTGAGGTTCCTTACAGTTCGACGAGCGAATACTATTGCATCGGGAATTTATTATACGAAATTAACGTTGTCCCCTTAAATGACCTCGCTTATTGCTCTAATCGAGTCTAGGATATATTTTTTCCCATCACCGATAGCATTAACTCTAGCTGATTCATATTCTTACTCGCATTCGACTTTCGCATGTTACGGCATCAGATTTACTGTTCCCTGACGGTTGGTAATTTTCAGACTAAACCGCACATTACGACCCTCCACACTCCAGTTGTAACAATCTCTTCATGCCTTTTATCTTTATCACCTCATCAACGCGCATAAAATCTACCGGAATTCTTGTAACACTCCTGCTCGCTATCGGTCATTGTACATATCGGCACGAAGCGTACGCTACGGTTTTTGATGATGAAGTGCCTTCCGCGATTCTTTCCGGGTCATATACGTGCTCGCACCTTCGCCGCATTAGATGTAACCGCCTCAGAAGTCCGCAGCAGCGTGCAGTCGAGGCTGTAGAATTTGCCGCGTTCGCGGTCATCTTCACACACCTCCTCACCGTCTGTCTCCATTTACCGAAGATCGTACGCCCCCTTTTCGTTCCCCGACTATATAGAGACTTCGCAGGGACTCACGCCGCGTTAGTTTCTTCCAAGACGTACACCACTTTCGGAACGAGCCAACATTTCGTTCGCGGCCTCTCGAGCTCATTCTCGAGCACCTCACGGTGGCCATTCCGAGTCGACGAGGAACGAATGTTTCATCGGGTGCCTCGCGGCGCACCCCATCATATATATATAGAGAGAGAGCCAGCGGTCGGCGGCTTCAGTGCCGTTTCGCATTTAGGGTTAACAACTACGGCGCCGAGCCCCAGCAAGGATCCTTCCCTCTATACGGAGACGGGGCTCATGCGAGAAGAGGCTCCCTTTCTACTCCCTTTTTCGCCCTCTCCTATCGCGGCGCTTCAGTTATTGATGTAGGGCATCATCGTTTGATTAGCTCCCATTTGAGCCCGAGCCGGTAACGAGGACGACGGGGGGAAAGGTTAGGGAGAGAAGGTGTTAGGGAACTTCTCTCCTGCGCGCAACTGGCGCCGTCCACTTTGAGGCTAAAAGAACACGGCGCGCCGCGCGAAGTCATGAGAGGGGAAGGGGTGAGGGGAGGTGGAGTTCTGTGTCCTCGTGTTAACAGTTCCTTCTTCGTGGCGGCGCGCTCGTCTCGGAGAAAGCTACTTGGGCGTTAAGGCGAGGACATTCTAATCGCATTAGGTGGCTGGCACCCCCCCTAAATGACCCCTCTACAGCCGCCTGCGGCACTGCATCGCTCCTGCCTCCCCCCCACCCCCTACCCCACCCGCACGCTCGTACCCTCCCGTCCGCTAGACTCTGTGCGCTCGTCTAAGACCCTGTTCGCGAGCCGCGTTTGCGGAACCTCGGAGTCGTCCTCGTCGTCGCTGACACTTCCTCGCCTCGCTCATGGCATACCCCGCACTCCTAGTACTTATGCGTATACTTTTCCGAGCCGCTGACGTTTTACCTCAGGCTCCGTGTGTGCGTGTCTGCGCGTGTGTACATGATTGCTCTCGCTCTTCGGTCGTTTGCTAACGAGCTTCGCTGATGAAAAGAGCCCCTTTCCGACATCGGCACCTCGTTTCCTTGCATGCACTCGTTACGTGGTTTCTTACTTCTTCTTCTTGCTCTTCTGTATTCTCCCACTGCCGATTTGTGCAGAGCAACTTGAAGTATTTAACTGTACTCTTCGTGAAAAGAAGGAGTACTTGTGACTCTTTATTAAGTACCTGTTTCACCCATATTTGACTCTAGATATATAGCGGGGGTTGTATAAGAAAGCTGCCGCTGCCTTCGACAATCACCTACGATAGTTCCTGCCACAATTTTCCTTCGGTGTTCTTCATTCGATTCCCCTTCTCCTCTGCTTATGCATTCACTATGCGGCATCTTATATGGGAGTCTTATGAATTTGAACAGGTCAGAATGAAACACAATTTACCAGAAACGACCACATAGAGCGACCGGATTTGTCCATAAAAAGACAAAAAAAAAGCGGGAGAGTTACGCATGCGAAGGCTGTATAAGGCGACATACATGGCCTCCTTGCCTATTCACTGCTCAATTCGGCCAAGTCCATTTAATACTTCATTAAAATTAATTTCTAACATTTTCCGAAGAACCTAAACGGCGTCGCTTGCTACTTGTGTTGATAAAACAATCACTGCATGCGCTCAAGCAGGTGCACGTTTCTCATAGCAGTCTAGAGACAGTCGCCAAACAAATTGTGTATTTATCCCAGAAGGTGCTCACACTGAGCAATTTCCCATGTACACCTATTAGTGAGCGTGTTCAATATTGGTATTTGTTTTACCTTGTACATTACCAGCGACAACGTACGTACGGTCACCGCCTCGGCCACCAATTGGCCACTCGACCCCACATTCTGCGGCAAGGGAGGTGTACGGCAGCGTGGTTCCCATTCCTTTAAAGCTGGGAATAGTCTTCCAGGTCGCTTACGCTCATCGACGCGCTGCTGTCAATGACGATGACGCTAAGTCAAGTTTTTCTCCCTCACAGCGTTGCCTAACATGTCTTCCACACACACACACACACACACACACACAAAATATGAAAGTGCCACAAGAAAACGGTAATAATAAATTGAGGGTTCGGGAAGATGAGGGTTTGGAGGCGAAGGTAGCACGGTGCTCCCCATGAAAGGGGACACCGCGGGGCTGCGCGGTGGCTACGCAGCGGCAGAAGCAGCAGTCCGTGGCAAAAACTTCAATTAGAAGCGCGTCGACCATACGTACTTGTGTCCAAGCCAAGCGAGGGTGCAACGCCGGGGACGAGTCCTCGAGCGCCGTTTCGTTCTCAGGAATACTTACGCACGCATTCCCCTTTCGGGTCTTGTCCTTGCTTCGTGGGCACCCTCTCCCGCTTTTCTTACTTCACCGTTATTTTCTTCCTTCTTTTAACGTACAAAGCCGCGTCGTGTTCTTCCAGTATCATCCTCGTTCCCTTCCCCGGGACCATGATACTCTCAAACACGATCCAGCCCCTTCCTCGTTTCCTCGTTTCCCTCGCTTCACACCCTCCCCCGACGCAGCAGCCGTAGACCTGCAGCGTTTGACGCGAACACCCACCCAGCATTCGCCTCAACAGGAGGCGCGCTTTACCGTTTTCGACTTGCGCGCGTGTGTGTGATTCTCGAGCAAGTCTCCCTGGGCGCACCTCCTCACCCACGCCACTCTGTCCCGCGATCCCCACATCTTTCCACCATTTCATCCTCCTCTCCCACAACAACTACCGTAGGCCTAATTCTTGTCGTGGACGGCGCGTGTTCGCCCCGGAGAAACGCCTTTAGCGTTCTTGACTGTCACGTGGGTGTGTGTGTGTGGTTTCGAGCACATTTCCCTAGGCACACCTCCTCCTCCTCCTCCGCTCCCTACCCCTCAACCCCCCTCCCGTGACTCCCCGCGCTGGTGCCCTCCCCATGCATCAGCTCTTTAGGGATAAAGGGTTCGTGTAACGGCTCTAGATTAGTCTGCATGGGCGCACAAATTATGCGACGGCGCGAGCCCCGGTCTTGCCCTGCTCGATGCTGCGCCTTCGGGCTTCCTCTTTCTCCCTACGGAACGGCGTCAGCTTTTAACGCAAGCTGGACGTGAGACGGGAGCGAAGTAAGACAATTCTAGGGAGAGCGTTTTGCCTCTTTTTCTTTTTTTTTTCTTTCGGCTGAGTCACCAGCTGGGATGAACGACTCGATGAAAAGCGCTAAGAGCGCCGTTTATAGCGCTCACGTAGTCAACCAAAAAGAGGCTAATGAGTTCTGACAATAACGGGATGAGTTGTTTTTGAAGGTACAAACGAGGCGGAACACGATAGCAGCAGAGGACAAACTTGCAACTCTCTTTCTGCAGGCCTTTAGGAACATTGGCGAAGCGGAGTTTAGTCATCAATATCGACGAAACCACCGAACAACCTGTTGCGCTTCGCACAGTTGCTACGGCGTTCAGCTGCCAAGCACGAGGTCGCGTATTCTATACACGACCGCGGCGACTCTGTTGCGATAATTGCGGCAAAAGAAAAACAAGAAGAAAAAATGAGTCACGTTTTGTTTTCTAAGCTCCGACTGCACGCTACTGAACCCTGGTAGTCATAATTGATGTGGACCCCAGCCTCTCTTTAAACAAGTACGCACACAGAAGCGCACGCAATATCATCTCAAACAACCCGCTTCTTGTTTAGGACTGCTGAATCCGATCATTCAATCGAATCTACTTAGTGTTGGTACCTGCTGAGCGCCAACACAATAGAAAAAAATAACTCGAAGCCCCCCTTTTTTTCCCCCGATTAACAAACTCTTAAAGAAGTGCCTGAACACTTAAGTACTAGTGTTTTACGTATAGTCCCGCACCCAAATTGATCAAGTCAAAAGTGCCGAAATTCGAGCCGATGATGTGCTCAGGAGCTGAACGTCGGTTATGGTACAGAGCCACTGAGTTACAACAAGGAACACACACACACACACACACACACACACACACACACACACACACACACACACACACACACACACACACACACACACACACACACACACACACACACACGCACACACACACATTGTTATTTTCCATTAGTATAACTGTAAAGACATCAAGCCAGCCACAGCCTCAAGGGCTTGAAAGGCTGCGCCTGGCAGGCAGTGGGGAACCACTAATCACTTAATAAACTTCAACAAAGAAAAGAATAAAACAATGCACTCGTAAAAAAAAAAGAAAAAGCTAGAACTGTGGCTCATCTATACCCTTTAGACAAAAAAAACGAAAAAAAAAATAACGGTGAGTTTCCGGCTGCATCAGGTAAATGCGTTCCTTGTTGGAACACATTAGTGCAACAAGGAACACGTCTTGCGCATGTGCCACTTTCTTCGTCGGAGTTGCTCCGTGCCGCCAAGCTCGCTCATTTCCCGTCTCGCTTCCGCGTGCACGACGTCTCACGAGCGCGTCTCGAAGCTTAGAAAAAAAACGGACCAAAAAATTTAAGGAACAAAAAAAAAGAATGATAGGAAGAGTGGAATAGAGAGAAAAAAAAAAGGAGGGGTTATAAGGGACCTCCTGACTCCGGAAGCAGCGAGCTCGACGTGGCGCCGAGCTTTACGCGTCTCTCGGCTCTGGCTTATTTATGGGCCACTAACTGGCCAGACGCGCGGGCTCAACCGGGGTCGGGGCTTCAACCGTGCGCATACCCCGCGCGAGCGTACACCCTGCAGGGGTCGAGCCCGAAGGGCTCGCTGCACCGGAGGTCTTGAGCCGGAAAGGGTCAATGCCTCGTTCCCTGCTTTATGTGCATTCCTAACTTTTTCTTCCCGCTCGTTCTTTTTTTTGTTTCCTTATTTTCGCGGGGCGAAAAAGTGTCCGTAGTCTTCGTACTGGCGACACGCGGCCTAGGGTGACCGTTCCGGCTCCCGGAGCGCAGTGGCACGAACACGATTTTGACCCCTCTGCGTAGATAGGAGCAGAGAGGTTTCTGGACAGCCCTTGAACTGTGGGGTTTTGGCGTCCAGAAACTCCATGGTGGGTTACGGGGTATATACCGTGTGGTGGAGGGCTTTGGAGTAATTTTGGACCACCTGGGGTTCATTAACGTGCGCCCAATGCATGGTACATGAGCGTGTTTTTTTTGTATACCGCCTGCGTCGGAATGCTACATAATAGTAATAATACTAATAATAAATAGAGTAGACTTTCTTTCTATGGGACACTGCGTGCGTGCGTCTGAACGACGTACATTTTGTTTTGAACGCATCAAACGTTCGACTGGCTATATGTCGATAATCCTTGGCATGGCCTCATGTACTTTTTGAAACAATACATGACCGGTCGCTTCGTAGTTGAATTTGATTCTTTACTACAGTGCCCCAAAACCGGCCTATTTTTTCTTCTAATTTGGTGCACCAGCTGCGCACATAAAAGGACGACGCAGTCGAAGCAGTAGACGCAATAAGACGACAAGAACAAAATAGATATAGCGCAGAGGAGTACTTCTGTACTATCTTTGAAAGTTAATTTATCAGATATGGAAGTGTCAGCTTTGTCACTATTACTCACGGTTGAGGATCACAGTCTTCTGAAATGCATGGAAGTTGGTGGCTGTGTGCCGCGGCACCTACGCTTCCGATTTTTTTTATTCCTTTTATTGCTACGATTATCACCATGCGCTGTCAACGCCTCCTAGATAGCACAAGGCCGGTGCACTTCGATCCATGACGTCGTGATACCTTGCCCGACTGCCATAGGATCTGATGGGGATGTTCCCGAGTAGGCCGCGACGGTTTCGACGTCACCGCTTTCGTCACGCCGGGCTTGAAAGTGGAAATTTCAGTCCAAATAGCGTGACGTCATAAAGCAGAGTGCACAGGCAACGCCTTCTAGATAGCAGGCATGTGCACTTTACTTTATGACGTCATGCTACTCGGACCAAAATTTCCATTGCCTAGCCCACCGTGACGAAAGCGGTGACGTCAAAATTGCCGCGGCCTACTCGGGAGCATCCCCATCAGATGCTATGGCAGTCGGGCAAGGTGTCATGACGTCATGGATCGAAGTGCACCGGCCTTGTGCTCTCTAGGAGGCGTTGGCACCGTCGCCGCGGCCTTACCCGGTCATCCGTTTCTGCGTGCATGCGGTCAAAGAAGGTTGAAGCCACCCTAGCCATGCCTCTTACACTGTGGCCAACACTCGGGAATGCGCGGTCTTTGCGCGATACCAGCCCAACTTTCTTAGTTTTGCTGTCAATGGGCAGCCATCGAAGAAACACAGCAGGCAAGGGTGTCGGTTACTTTCGCCTAGTGTTTGAGGGTGAGGCGCTCAGGCGCAACAACTGTACTGCCACCAATGTAGCATCATACGATTGACTGTTCCAAAGAAAGCACAATATTCGTGCCGGGCTTTCCTCTTCTTCCATGAGTACATTCGGCTACAGAAAAAAAAATACGCCGCAGTGAAGTGCGAACCCGCAATACAGGCACACCACCGACAGCAGCAGCGCTTTTCTGGACATTTATGCCTTTTGTAACAAACCTGTGATCGCCTTACGTTCATCTTTCGATGACCTTCTCATTTACTCTGTGCGATTCTCCTTACACCACTGCGCACGCGCATCAACGTGAGCCACGGAAGTCGATTACGTTCGCCGCCGCACACCCTTTCGAATCAAGGAAAAGTTGATAAAAGCTATCACTTTAAACATATAACGGCTGTCGCTGCAGCTATCACTGTCGGAATGCCAACGTTACCTTGAACGATAGATGCCCAATTATCGCGGCTCAAGTCTAGCACTGCGGCAGTATGAGTTGGTATTTCAGACTTACTCACAATCTTGTTCTCTTTTTCGTTGCAGGATGTCTACCCCTACGTCCAAGAATGGGGACCGTAACGAGCAGGCCTGCGGCTCGGGCGCCGAAAGCATCGAGCGCCAGGCGCAGTCTTGCGCCGAACAGAGCTGCCGCCCGCCGGCTAGGCCCAGCCTGGTGCAGGTGAGCACGCTTCTTTTCAGATCCGTGTGTCTCCTACTGTCTTCATTACCCTGCGATATCATTTTTTTTATCTTGTACGTTATTGCCTTCGCGCTGTCCAAATTGAAATACACTTGATTGGCATCTAGGCCTGATAGATAGATAGATAGATAGATAGATAGATAGATAGATAGATAGATAGATAGATAGATAGATAGATAGATAGATAGATAGATAGATAGATAGATAGATAGATAGATAGATAGATAGATAGATAGATAGATAGATAGATAGATAGATAGATAGATAGATAGATAGATAGATAGATAGATAGATAGATAGATAGATAGATAGATAGATAGATAGATAGATAGATAGATAGATAGATAGATAGATAGATAGATTCACCGGCTATTATGAATTGTGCGAAGCACTCACAGCCACAGCTGTTAAGCGCATTGAGATCCGTGTGGTTTCGTGCTTGACAGGCGAATATAAATATTCGCAGTGGCGCGAGAATATCGCGCTTTGGAATTTATATCGCTAGAATGAAGACAATGTGATGATTGATAAGAGATAAGGGGGAGCTACTCCGGCAGTGACGTGCGGCTATGCCAAAAAACAATTCTAGAAGAGCTATCACAGTAAAATATAGAACAAGATATACCTAGTCATCTTTGGCAGCTCTAAGTAATATACTTAATTACAACGTAATTTGCTCGAAGTTGTTGACGGCACGAAATCGACAAAATGGTGACGACGATGCGACACCTAAGGCTATTTCGGTATGACGACGACCATAACAGAATTGTTAGGCGCGCTTTGGGGCGACCTAAAGCCCCACAATTAGATTTGATCTAGACTGCGTCTTAACGAAAGCATTCTGCTCAAATCCTGTTCCCCAGAACATCGCTACGAAGCAACTAAAGGGATCACTGGCTTGCTAGCCCGCTGATAATGGCGAAGCGTATACACCAACTGACAGTGGATACATGGTAACTCAACCGAACGTTCGAAGCTGGCCACTTTACGGATTATGGCTTTGTATCGGCACACGTACCCACCTAAGCCGCTATCCAATCCTCTATGTGAGGCCAAGCTGGCGGTGGAGGTACACGCAAGATGTTCCAGTTTATTGGCGGACTCTCTCCTTAGCTTTCGTTTCGTCGACTCCACTCCCTTTGATGGCGATTCCCGGATCCCTTAGGTGAAAAACTGATTTGTACACGGAGATGCGAGCTCCTCGCTCTGTATCAGTTTCATCCGTATAGGTGCTTCTCTTACCGCGTGTTTTTTGTTTGTTTGTTTGCAAAGCAACTCCTGCTCAAGCACCTTTTTTACACGTCGCACCCCCCTAGACGCTTCTCGTTCAGCTTTTTGATGGCGGCTTCCGCCTTTGATTGCGGTACTACACTACTCGGCCGAAGTGCGGCTGACTACTGCTCTAGAAGAGAGAAAAATATCTGATTTCTTTATTTGTTTGTGGGCCGATGAAGAGTTGCGAAGTTGCGGATAGCACTATATAGCTGGGGCGCCCTGGAAATTCGCGCGAGTCAGCTCGAAGGCGTCGTCGGCAAACCGGAGGAGATGAAATTTGGACTTCAAAAGGGAGGACGGAGCGCGGCGAGCGAATTGCCGAGCGAATTGCCGAGCGAAAAGTGGCCCGCGTTTCGTCAGGCAAGCGGCGGCGAAGCCGGTAGCCGTATAAATTCGCGAAGAAAGCGCTTCGCGAGCAGGAAACGATCGAAAAAAAAAAAAAACTACCCACAACCATGCAACGGAGGAGTGCAAGAAAACAAGCAAAACAGTTCGCTAACGTTTTCGGTGGTTGCAATTTTTTTTCCTTGCCGTGAACCAACGGCTGGTATGTGTATAGAGTGCGTTCCCTGGAGACGTGGTTTTTACACCAGCGTATACGCGGCGTTCGAAGGAACGTGTTTATCTGGATTTCTGACCGTCACTTTGTCGTACATACCGCCGCGTTTTCACCTGACAGATTTTCGATTACCTTCGCGAATGTCTTTCCGGCTCCTGACTGCAAAACTGGCTGATACCGTATACAGTTGGCGCTTACTAATCTGTAACACGTGTTTCTTCGTCTTTCCATAAGATACTTCTTGTTCTCTCTTTTTTTATCATCTGTTGTGCAACTACGAGGAACGGACGACTTAGATTTCAAAGGACTGCTCAACAAGCTTTTTTAACACATGTTCACGTGACTAGGCTATGGTCTCGTGAAGGTTCGTGAAGGTAGTAAAAGTAAAAGAGAATGTTTCTCGCTGGAGATTGCGAGGAGTGGTGCAGCTATATGTGCAAGGCATGTAGCTTGCCGGGTCTTAGTTTTGGCCACACTTACGAAAATTGCGGTCGTCTTTAGCATAGTTCTTAGAAAACCTCCCTATAAGGCTTTCGTGGGCGCTTGTCAAGAGGAAGTGTCGCGTGAGCAGCTCCTATCTTTGTAAATGCATGGCAACGGAGAAGTCTAATTCAGAAGGACCGTCTGTTGGGCTTGTTGGTCTAACATAGTTACTTCCAGATAGATCGCCAAAAAAAGTACACATACATACGAAGAAGGCCCGACAGAGCGCTCGTCCACGTCAGTCGTGTCTTCTTCGTGTGTACATGTACTTTTTTTGCGCTGTGTCTGAAAGTAACGGAGCAATCGTTATGCTCGGCAACCACTGCACCAATTTTGATTATTTTTTTTGATTTTAATACACAAATTTAATGCTTACGGACTTCAGGGAGTAACATCAAAATTTAGTTCATATATTTTTTAGAAAAACTTTTGAGGAGGAGGAGGAGGAAAGAACTTTATTAAATATGTAAAAGGTTTAACTTTAGGTCTGGGTGGCGCCCTCAGTCTAGGGATCCACTGGCTCTAGCGGCTCGCTGAGCTTGGTCCAGAAGGGCCAGTTGGCTCTCCCGGTCCTCGCTTGCGAGCAGTGCCTCCCAGTGCCGTACGAAGTCTGTCAGCCTTAGAAGGGGTGAGTTGACATCTCCCGGCCTAGCCATACAGTACCACGTTATGTGAGCCAGCGTGGGTTTTGCTCCACACCACGGGCAGGTGTCTGGGTAATGCGCCGGGTGCATCTTGCATAAAAACTTTTGAAGATCGCAGAAATTAAAAAATATAAGAAAATAATATGCAAATCCAACGTACATGCTGGAGCCTATGTGAAGCGAAGCCTGAGTAAAGCGGTTAATTATTTTCTCTACAACTAACGTTGATGCCTACAATTTCGTTCACTTCCATGCTATGCAACGAGTAACCTCGTGGAATGTTTTCATGTCACAAGGATGAAAGTTGCGTATGGTGCTTGTTGAGGCAACAATAGGGATTACAGGCGCATGCACAGAAAGGTACGACCCATTTCAAGCAACATTTAGGGATTCTGCACCTCTGGTGTCGCAGTGGTACATGCCCCATTCTGGAGTATTGGGCCAAAAACGAGCACACACCCATGCAGTGGCACATACCTAATGGCTAACTCCGAGAATGTAAATTAAATGGGACAATTCGCTCAATATAATTCACCGTTCTATCAACAGATCGGTGTGCATTAGATACCCCTGCGAGCCGACGTTATATGTTCAATTGCAAACGTGACTTACAGCGCATGCGTAGACAAGTGCACAGAAAGAATGACGAATACAAGCGCTGACTTCCAAATTAATTTTCATTTCGACGTTCTTCGTCGGTCTTTCTGTGCCCTTGTCTACGCATGCGCTGTAAGTCACGTTTGCAAAGCAATATCAACTAACCCGTACCCAAACCCTGCTTTGTTATGTGTTCAAGTTTTATGAGGAAGTTCTTTTTTTTTCTTTTTTTTTCTTTTTTTACGCAGTACAGGAGTTGGGTGAACTTGGTCAGCGTGCAGGGGTTATACAGGGTGTTTTATTTTAGCTGCTACAATTTTTTAAAATTGGCTGTGGCAGAGATCACAATTCTCACCCTTGATCTAAACTACTCGATAAGGCGGTCATTACTTCCATGAGAAATCAAAACGCCTAATTGAATAATTATCATAATTATGGTAACTAACTTTTTAATGATTGAATTAATTGCGGCACATATTTCGAAATATGCATTATACCCGGTGAGTTCGCATGGCGTATCCACTTGGAACGAATTCTCAGGACTGAACCAGCTTCGAGATAATCATTTTCAAAGTGTCCGACGAAATGCATTGGCGTTCCAGATAGCTTTTTGCAAGAAAACGCTGTTTTATGCTTTGAAGCATTGCATAATTCGTTCGAAGTGGATACGCATTGGAAACTCACTGGCTATAGTTTCTAGATTGAAATATGTGTTATAATGTAATTCATGAAAAAAGTTAATGAGCATAATTATGATAATTATTCAATTAGACGTTTTAAGTTCTCGTGGAAGTAATGGCCGCGGGCAATTTTTAAAATTTTGGTGCAGCTAAAATAAAACACCCTGTACAAGTCACGCATGGGAGCGGGATGAGGGGGAATAAAAGATGGAGAGTAAAGAGAGAGAGAGCACACAGCACAGCACACACATCGTCAGTCACAGTCCGTCATCACTCTTGCATGGTACATGAGAGGTGCTTTCATGTAACCGTTGTATATATATATATATATCCGCAAGTATATCGGCCGAGATGGCGACCAACCCAGCAGCCAGGCAGCCATGCCGAACCCCGAAAACGAGGACAAAGAAAGCTTCGCTTTAGAACACACGCCAGTATCAAGTTTGCAACTACGTAACTGGGGAAAAAAAAAGATGATGTCATGACTCTGTTAGCTGACCATACTGGGACATGCAAAGCGCACCTAATTGTCGCGTTATACACCACTCGGTAGCGTACTCCTGATTTGACAGTAGGACTTACGCAAAACGCTCGTAAACATGGTAGCAATACCACCTAATCTCTAAACTCAAATATCAAATTTCTCCGCTTTACTATCTTGAACAAATGCAGGTCACACAACTGTGGCGTCTGTTTTGATATTGAGTTATAGATTTAGAACATAATGCTTCAGTTGGTTTTTCATGTTGCTAATTTCCGGCAATTTTAGTAAAACGATATGTTAACCTTTAAATTAATATTTGCTTCTCATAGTCCGCTGACTATAGCTTTCTCTCCTAAATTTAACAAATTTCATTCAGATAGGTTCAGTGCTTATATAATGAGAACATTTCTTCGTTTCACACGTATCTGAATAGAAAAATCGTAGTTGGCTCCCAGTTAAAGCTTCCTCTTAACCGCTGTCTTGCGGCACCTACAAAAAAAAATCCAGCGGGTATTTCAGTCTATCGCGTCGCGTTTTCAAGATCAAGAACTTCTTCACACATATCTGACCGAACTTATATTGCGTCTCTATCGACGTTTAATGAGAAATAGTTGAACTACCCTATTGACTTCCAAGCAAAAAAAAAATCTGGTTAAACGATTTGCGGCCTGTCGACACCTCAAAAGTTCCTCCGGATCGCTGCTATCGATCTTCCATTGATTGTAAGTGAGCGTTCATTGAACGCTCCGTTAACTTTCAACAAAGCGTCTCGTGACGGCTGCGAAGTGCCTACTTGCAGCAGCACTTCTTACACCTTACTCCAGTACAGCTTTTTTCTTTCTTTCTTTCTTTCTTTTTTTTTTTTCTCAGCTCACTTCACCATTGACGTGTGCCTCGGCCACCTCCGACAAGTTGTAGCAGCTTATACCGTGTTCAGGGTAGTCATTTGTTCCGATTTCTTTTTTTACACGTTTCCGGTGCTTCCGCGCTCTCTATACCTCAGGTTCCGCGTCTTTCGCCAATCATTTCCAGCTGTTGACTGCTTCTTGAATGGCAGGAAATCAAGCAAGAACACGTGGTCACGCGAAGAGGGAAGAAAAGAAATGAACGAGACACCAAAAAAAAAGAATAAAGAAAATGAAAGGATGAAACTGAAAGGAGCGTTCCATATTGGAACGTCTGGCCCAATGCGTGCCGGACGCTCAGGCGGACAGGTCCGGTACGTCGCTGTATGTCCTCCTTTTTTTTTTTTTTTTTCTTCTCGCGAGCCTTTCTTAGGTTTGACGGGAACTGGTCTCTCGCCCAGATGCCCGGGGGGGGGGCTCTCTTCCTGCCTCGCTTACGCCGTGGCATGCTTAAAATTACTTTTGATCATTTTTTTTTCATATACGTGTTGGCGTAACGTCGCTATACAACGGAGCATAGTTGAAGTAGCTGTGCCGTTTTTTTTTTTTTATGTATAGTGCTATTTCTTCAGCCCGATTTCACCGCTCTCTTTTATAACCTGGCCGACGAGCCAGCACACGTGTTTCGATTTCTGCTGAACGAAAATTTCTACTAAGCTTAAGAATAGCCCCATTTCCGACACCTGCTAATATAATTCATTTTTCGCTTGGTTTTGTTTACACTTCGTAGCTTCTTTAGTTTCTCTAGTCGTTGCTGAGGATAACGAATAATATTCTTTTTTTTTATCTCGGTCGTCCATTTTTTTCTATGCTTCTGATTATATGGGTCAAAGCCTGCCTGCCGAAAGGAAATAAATTATACTTTTTTTCTAGATTGCGGGTTGCTTCTACTTCTCATTATCTGGGCTCGACAACTTATTTAGCATACAACTTCCAAATCTTAGTACCCTCGTACCCTCAAAGTCGCCTCTAGCGAATCTAGCGTGAAATTTGCTATATAACATTTAAGTGGACTGCAATAAAACAATTAGAGCGAATAGATGTTTGAACAAAGGGTCCTTTAATGATAAGATTAGCTTTTCTGAGAAAAAAACTCAGTATCGAAGCTGGCTGAAGCTTACAAACACTAAAATCAATCAATCGATCGATTGATTGATCAACCAATCAATTGATCTATTTTATTGTAACACTAACGGTTAAAAAACGTTCAGCTTATTGGTCTATTCACACACAAGAGAAGTAGGCACACCCATATGCAGTGAGATGGACTGGACAAGGCTGTAACTGCAAAACCGGCTGTTTGCACACAACTCTTCAGTGTTCTTCTAGTTGCGTTCACGCACTAATTGCACCGAGTTAGAATGTTCCTAGAGAAGCAATAAACGCAAGAATATATTAGTTTATACTATAGGAACAATTGTTTTTCTAAAGGTATGTCCAACGTTCAGTGTCTGGCATGAGCAGTATCATCGGCTACATTTTTTAAATTCCCTGAGCGAGGAACAAAAGTCGGGAAGAATGGGGTTGCCGGTCTAGATTAGATTAAATAAAAAAAATAAAAGTAATCAATTCCACGTACGGAATAACGCTAACATTAAGCACCGTTATTAGAAGGGGGAACACAAATTAACGACACACAGAAGAGGACTGGACGAACGTTGTTAATTTGCGCTCATCTTATAATAGCTATACGTATATCAGCAACTATCCCAACAAGAAGTATTCATAAATCAGAGTATATGTGGGCATCGGAGCCGATAGACTGCAGGTGGCATCCACCTGTGCCAGACGTACGGCGCAAGTCGTACGTCTGGCACAGGTGGATGTCGTATGTCGGTGGAAGTCGTACGTTCAACGAGAAGGAGAAACGCGGCCGCCAACCAGACTGGCGCCGATGTGGTCGAAGTTCAGCCTAACGCCGGTTACAACGCTCGGTGCCGCCGCGACCACGCGGGCATTAAAAGCAAGATTATTCGAGGGGGCAGGATGCCTCCGCTGCCCAAGGAGGAGGCAAAGATCATCGTGCGGCCTAGGGGAGGTCTATGTATCAGCAAGGTGGGACCTACTGCGGTTGCCGACGCCATATGGCAGGCTGTGGGACTCGATTCGGCGACACGGGACACCAACACGATGTGTCCCAACTTTCAACAAAATATAATGGTGATCAGCACACCCAACAGAAACAACGCTGCACGCTATGTCGGTATCTCGGGCATCTCCGTCGCCGATCGACGCTTTGAGGTGAGCGCTTACGAGGCCGCCCCCCACTCCACGTGCAAGGGCGTCATCCGCGGCATCTCCCTCAGCGACGGGCCTGTGATGATCGACAAAAAGCTCGTCAATCCAAGAAACCCCACGGTGCTCGGCGCCAAAAGAATCAAGAACACCGGCACCGTGGTGGTTCTGTTCGACGGTTACAAGGTGCCCAATTTTGTCTCGTACGGCGGCATTATCGTCAAGTGCACTTTATTTCGCAAGCAAATGGACGTGTGTTACAGCTGCGGCAGACTCGGGCACCGCTCCGACGTCTGCCCTTCGCCCAACGAAGCCATCTGCAGGGGATGCGGAGAAGCAAACCCCGACGCTCAGCATAGGTGCGATCCCAAATGCAAGCTCTGCGGAGGCGACCACCTTACGGCCGCCCAGGAGTGTAAACAAAAATTCCAGATGCCGTATCTCGTCAGGCGCAGACGGAGGGAACGCTCCCGCGCCCTCAACGACGCGAATCAAGCCCGGCAAGCATCGCCTCAACGCCGATCTGGCCGCAGCCGCTCCCGGTCCAGGGAGAGATCCAGGTCTCGTGGACGCACCAGGAGCCGCACCGTCTCCAGGTCCAGGTCGGGATCCCGGGGGGTCCGATACAAATCTAGGTCCAGATCCGGTTCCAGGGGCCGCCAAGGTTCCAGAGCCCAGCCATCATCCGGACCTCAGTCCGCCTCCACAGGCTGCGGGAGGCAACCGACCCTCGTCTGGGCCGATCTGGTGCGTCCCAAGCCCGGCGCCAATACGGGGGCCGCTCCGGCACCTCGTAACGACCCGCCCCCAGAGCAAGCTAGGGACTCGGAAGTCATTCGCTTACGCAAAGAGAACGACGACCTCAAGAACACAATCAATAGGCTCGTTAAAGAAATGGCGGAGATCAAGAAACTTGTTTCGAATGCGTCGGGTAACGATGCGGCAGTCAGGGCCTCCGAGACTCCAATCCCAGCTCCGGTAGACGGTACTGCAACGTCCTCAAAACGCAGGGCAGTCGTAAATCAAACATGCGAATCGGGAGTGTTGTCCGCAGAAGTCAGCGAGATTAAGCAAACTCTCACTGCGCTGGCAGACAGCCTCAAACAGGTCGCCCCTAGCGTTACTTTCCTCACCGACAGCGTTCGCCAAATTCAGGTTGCGCTCGGGGACCCCAAAAGGGGCCTCGGAGCTCTCGCAGATCGCATTGACGCCATTGAAGCGCGAATGGCTTCATCCGCCACCGTCGTTCAACCGCTGCTGAGGGAAGCTAGACTTAAGTATCCCACCAGCGCTCCGACAGAAGGTCCCATTCTTTGTGCAGCCCTAACTGCCCCGTTAGGTGGTTGTCCGTCCGGTCAGCCCAATAATGGATAGATCAAAAGAGAGTTTTCGCATTTGGCAATGGAACTGCAGGGGGTATTCTAACAAGAAAGCCCCGCTGCAGCAGTTTTTCAGGCCTTTGGTGATCAAACCTCAGGTCATTGCTCTTCAGGAAACATTAGTCTCCGCTGCCTCGCTCCAGGGCTACAGGGCCGTGTCGGGCCGGCCTGGGGGGCGAGGCATTTGTACCTTGATCAATAAAAGGCTTACTCATCTCACCCACGACCTCAAGCTGGGGAGCGATAGAATCGAATATGTCATGGTTGAGATCCTGCTCGACGCGCCGCAGCGTAATCAGCGCAGAAACAGTGTCTTCGTTCTCAATATCTATAGCAACCCCAGGGACTCGCGCCAACAGTTCAAGACCATCCTCAAGAAAGCGACCGACCTGGCCGGCCCACGACCCTTGGTCGTCGTCGGCGACTTCAACGCCCCGTACGGCCTCTGGGGTTACGTCTACGACACTACCAAGGGGCGCAACCTGTGGCAAGACGCCAACGAGATGGACCTCACTCTGGTCACGGACAAAGCTTTTCCCACGCGTATCGGCAACTCCGTCACCCGGGACACGACACCCGACCTCGCCTTCGTCAAGAACGTCGAGGACGTGGGCTGGGAGAACACCGCCATGGAGTTTGGCAGTGACCACTACATTCTCGAGACCCACTTCAAGGTGGCTCGGAGTAGGGTCAGGGAATTCACATTCGTCGATTGGGACCATTTTCGCAACATTCGGGAAGAACCCGGGAGAGCCAGGGAAACCACCAGCCTCGAAGAATGGTGTGAATGCATCCGCAACGACGCTTCCGCGGCCACCAAGAAAGTGGAAACTGATCTCGACGTCGAGCGAATGGACAGCAGACTCGCCCATCTCATCGAGGCCAAAAACGCCCTGCTCCGTCGATGGAAGGGTCAAAGGCTCAATCGCAGACTCCGAAAGAAAATCTCGGAGCTCAACAAGGTCATCGATGACCACTGCAAAGCGCTATGCCAGCAGCAGTGGGACGAGCTCTGCGAATCCATTGACGGACAGATGCGCAATGGCAAGTCCTGGGGTATGCTGAAGCACCTTCTCGACGAAAGCGGCTCCAAGTCAAATCAGAAGCATGCGTTGGCCCGTGCCCTTCACGAAGCCACCAGGTCTCACACGGTTGATGTACTTGTCTCCAAGCTCATTCAGAAGTACCTGCCCATCCGGCGCGACGGGGATCCGGCGACACAACTCCCTGACTACCGAGGCCCTCCTCGCCCCGAGCTGGACGAAGACTTCTCCGTTGCCGAGGTCAGACAGGCCATCTTCGCGCTCAACCGCAAGTCTGCGCCGGGTCCGGACGGAGTCACCAACAGAATGTTGAGAAACCTCGACGACCCGTCGATTGTCTTTCTCACCGAGAAGATCAACGAGTCCTGGAAGACCGGCGTGGTTCCTGCAGAATGGAAGTCGGCCTGCACGGTGCTGATTCCCAAGCCCGGCAAGGCCCCGAACATCGAGAACCTGAGGCCGATTTCTCTAACCTCCTGCGTCGGCAAGGTCATGGAGCGCGTCGTCCTCAACAGACTCAACGGGTACCTCGAAGACAACGACGTTTACACGTACAACATGATCGGGTTCCGCGCCGGACTCTCGACGCAGGATGCAATGAAACTAATCAAGCATCAGATCGTGGACGGCCGTTCCAGAGACGTCAAGGCTCGGCTCGGTCTGGACCTCGAGAAGGCTTTCGACAACGTGCTCCACGCCTTTATCGTCAAGACCATTTCACACCTAGGTCTCGGTTCCAGATTCCACAGCTACGTAAGCTCTTTTTTAACGGACAGGAAGGCCAATCTTCGCATTGGAGACTTCCGCTCCGAAGATGTGCCCCTCGGAGCACGGGGCACTCCTCAGGGCGCCGTAATCTCCCCCACACTATTTAACATCTGTATGATTGGTCTTTCCGAGAGGTTGGCATGCGTTGAAGACGTCAAGCACACCATCTACGCCGACGACATTACCATCTGGTGCGCCGGGGGATGCGAGGGCAGAGTCGAAGAAGCCATGCAGGAGGCGATCGACGTGATCGAGGAGTATCTCCGCCCCACCGGACTTCGGTGCTCCCCCGCCAAGTCGGAGCTTCTGCTTTACAGAAAAGAGAAGGGAAGAAGACCGAACGATTGGAAGCCAGTCTCCGAAAGCAACATCTGTCTTCACACTTGTGATGGAGGGGTGATACCGAGGGTCGACGTCATTCGAGTCCTGGGCATGTTTGTCAAATTCAACGGCGGGAACGGAACGGCTCTCCGCAAGATCATCGCAAAGACGGACAACGCCTTCCGCCTCGTTCGCAGAATCGCAAACAGACACAGAGGCATGAAGGAAGCCAATCTCCTCACCCTTATCAACGCCTTCGTATTATGCCACTTCACGTACACGATTTCTATGCACAACTGGCTCAGAGCGGAGCGAGACAAGCTCAATGCTCTCATCCGCAAAGTAGTCAAAAGGGCTCTCGGGCTACCCATTAGGACCCATACCGAAGATCTCCTCAAGCTGGGGGTACACAACACCGCCGAGGAGATTGCCGAAGCCCAAGAACGTGCGCAACTCGCTCGCCTGACCACCACAGCGGCAGGTAAACGCATCCTCGAGGAGCTCGGTTACCCTCCTGTGGTATCTTCGAGGGTCAGTACCCCGATCCCTAGGTGCATTCGAGATAAGTTCGAAGTGGCCCCCGTGCCTCGAAACGTCCATCCCGTCCACAACGAGGGCAGACGCAAGGCGAGAGCAGTAGCAATTCTGAAACAGATCTATCAACAAGGCATCAGAGCACGCTTCGTCGACGCCGCGGAGTACAGCGATGGAAAGACCTTTGCCGTCGTCGTGGTCGACTCCAGCGGCAAGCTTTCCAATAGCGCTTCAATTCGCACTTCAGACCCCGAAGTCGCCGAGCAAGCCGCCATCGCCCTCGCCCTGCTAGACGGTCGTGGGTCTGAGATCTACAGCGATTCCAAAACGGCAGTTTGGGCTTTTCAGAAGGGTCGCATCGCCGAGCAGGCTGCTCGTCTTCTTAGCGTCTCCAATCCGGATGCTCTCACGCATCATTCGATTCACTGGTTTCCCGCTCACGTAGGGTCAGTCGAGGGTGCTCCCCCGAACCTCAATGAGTCTGCTCACGAGGCTGCGCGCGACCTCACCGACCGCGCTTCCTCTGTAAGGAGAGCCGACACCCCTCCCCCCTACGGCCACAGGGATGCTCCCGCTACTCACAACAAGGTGACAAAATTTTTCTACATGTCCAGAAGGGTCTTTCCACCCCCTCACCCCAAATTGAATAGGGCGCAAGCTGTTTCGCTTAGACTTTTACAGACCGGCACATATCCGTGTCTGGCCGTTCTGCACGAAGTTTACCCTGACGTATATCGCGACGACGCCTGCCCATCCTGTGGGCAGACCTCCACTCTAGCACACATGCTCTGGGAGTGCGGGTCGAGATACCCCAAGTTCAGCAAGGATGAGTGGGACTCGCTTCTGCGTAGCCCCGCTCTAGACAAGCAAATCCTGGCTGTCCGGTGTGCCCGCGACCGGGCTGGTGGGCTAGACCTGCCGGTCCCGACGTGGGACTAGCCGGGTGCGCGATGAGTTCGCGTCCTCGCCGGACCTGTAATAAAAGTTATTTCACTCACTCACTCACTCACTCATGTCGACAACAGCCGCACGGAAGAAACCGCAGTTGTACGTCTTGCTCAACTTTACGACTGCAGTCTTTCCTCTGAGGTATACGTACGGCCTTGGTATTACGCTTTTGTCGTTCAATATACACTGTATTTGGGAGCTTGCAGGTACACATTAAAGTGGTAGTGACTGCTACTGCACCGCAGGATGTTATTAGGCATTGCACTGTCAGTTTCTCCTGCATGGTAGTCGAGCTTGAAGCAGCTTATATTGCTTTGTTTCTTGACCTTCTCCATGTTTCATAATAGTAAGATAAAGGCAGCATGCTGCAATGCAGGCGTACGTTGTATCTCCACGAGTGCTTTGCGTGACGTCAGAGTCTCGCATGTCTAGGCGCCTTAAATCAGAGGTACGAGCCAGTTGGCATTGGCAGGATAAAAACTATACGTGTGATTGTGGCCTTATGGCTACAGCATCGGGCCGCTGTGCTGGTGCACAGAGGTTCGATCCAATCATCGGGCAGGTAATTCAATTTTTCTTTAAAGCATTAGCTATTTGGCAAGACAGCATCCGCACCCAGGAGTCACGGTCATGAAATTGAGGAATTGTTCGCGAAGAGAGGCTTCGCTTTAAGAACGCCACGTTGCCGGCCTAGTGCTTCGAGAACGTACAGACGTGGTCGGCTCACCTACGGCACCGAAGCCTACGTCAATGCGCACAGGAGCTAGAGCATTCTCAAGTAATACACACCACAGCGTGACGTAATAGTTCAGCGGAAATCCGCTAGGTGGAGATAAGTAATTAAAGGAAACCTTTAACACCACAGCGTGTACGCGCAACGTAGGGTTAATGAGCATGCCAACACGCAACATTTGGCTATGGAATTAAAAGCTGCTATGTGTTTCAGTAGCCTTTGCGACCCACACATTTTTGTTTTCATTTTTTAAATAAAATTAGAAGCGGCCACGCCTAAACACAGCAGACATTCACATTTGTCTTGGCACCCGCACCGCGTAAACATGTAGAGCCGAATGTATACATATACCACGCTCGTCTGCGCACCAACTACGTTTTCTTCCGAAAGCCGAAGCCCTGTTCCGCTTTGCCTACGCAAAGTCCCCTAAATAATGCAGCCCCAAAATACCACAGGCTGTTTACCGTCTCTTCTCACGTGTACTGAATGCTATACTTCTGCAAAGAATAACACAACTAGGACGAAAGCGGACACGGAAGTCTTTTCATCTTTAATCGATCTTGCCGTCTTTGAAAGCACTTTTGGTGGCATTATTCATCGGAGCGCGGCTTCGGCTTCGGAGACCGCATTGCCGCTGCCGGAGCCGTAGCTCTCTCTCGGTGATGAATAATCCAGTGCAGAACTTTGTCTTATACGTGGACCTCTTTGCGTGCCGCAGTATCGCGTTGCCTTCGCTGTAATCTGACGTGAAAAGTTGTACTCATTCAACTCTCACGTGCACTTTTCGGTATGAACCCTATGGAGTGACTTTGCGACACAGCGCTCGTGAGCAGAGCTTCGGGGTTTAGAAACGTTTCGAAGATAGCAACGCATGGCTTAAACTTTGAACATGTTGCGGTGTAACTTGTATCGAGACAAGGGCGTCTTCGTGCATATGCAATGCTAAGCTAGGCAACGTATTTATGAATGTACGTATTTTCCCGTTTTTATAAGCAAGTGGCACTCTTTGCCGTAAAGGTGCGTGAGACTGTTTTGCATTGGCTAAGTCCTTTCCCCAGCACCGGGTAGCCAACCGGTACTTACACTGGCTAGCCTCTCTGTGTTTCCTGCCCTCTTCTCTCTCTCCCTCTATCTCTTATGCATTGGGTATATTTTCCGAAGTCTTAAGGTAGCTTCGAGATAGAGGGAGATATATGAAGGCGAATTAAAGACAGGGAGATGAACTAGAGGATATCTCCGGTTAGGTACCATTACCGGCGAAGGGGGTGCGAAAGATGAGAGAAAAAGAAGAAAAAGGAACTCAAAGCAGAACTGTTTCTCCGGGCGCTGTCACACAGTCTGCGAAGGCGTTCCACAGTCACAAACAGTGGCAACGTCCCACTAATACATTCTACGTCACACTGCACCGTCGAAACTTGTCACACAGTCCGGCATCTCTTAAATAACTGAGCAGCGCCTTCATAGCGGATTTTCGTGTAATACGTTTTCCAATAATTTTAATTTCTGCCAGTTGGTGCTTGTCCAGTAGGTCCATATCGTGACTAAGATGGGGACTGGTCTTTGCGGTTGGAAACGAGGGCACTCGCAAAGAAGGTGTGCTATCGATTTCCTTGCACCCGCAGAAGTCGCGAAGAGGCCGTTCCGATCAGAAAGGAGTACACATTTGAAAATGCTACTCCGACCCACAGATACGGCTCGAAGGGTGCATTCACGTCGTGATCGAAGGTCGAACGGAATACGGAGCTGTAAATTAGGGTCCAGGGTATATGAAAGCTTGCGCTTGTAAAATCGGATGAATTCCATTGATCCAATGTTAGGTCGCACGCAAGCGCGGAAAGTTTCTATTCGGCTCTCGAAAGTGGAATGAAAACGTTATTAAAAACTTGCAGGGGCAATATGCGCTTAAATGCAGTGCGGGGCGTTTTGTTATACATGCTTTTATGACACCTGGATCCTTGGTTTTCGTAATTTCGGCTACTTAAAGTTTAGAGAGGACATTACTTTCCGCCTAGTATTAGCAATATTCGGGACTTGAGGGAAGCGAGGCTTTCACTAGAGTAGGTAAACTTGCTTTCTGGGTGTGCCTGACGGATCCCTATACGTTTCCTACAACTGGAGCTAAGAAGTTGGGTAACAGCGGGCTACCAAGTCAGCTGGGTAATATTTCTAGTCATAAACAGGAAATCACTTCACGAGGCAGGCAGAGAGATAATTTTGCAAAATATTTTACAGATCACTTTACAAAGTCACTTTACTCTGTGTCCGATACGTCAGCGCATGTAACACGTTTTATTGCGGCATTTCAAAGGTCGGCAATTTCCCTGGATGTACTTAACGTGTTGCGTGAGGAGTCACCAGAACATGGAGCGGAGGTGTTCTGGGTGGATCTCAACAGGTAGAGAGTGCTACCTTGGTTTCGGAAGGAAGCTGAAATTCCTTATTTAAACGCCCGCTAGCAGAAAGTGGCGATAATAGATTACGATGCTGCGACAAAGACACTGCGTTGTGTCAACGTCTTCGCTCCAAGCTCCACTTTAATCATGCAAGCTTCGGATGACGAGGCTAAGAAAGCAGCTTGAAGTTTGCTGTACGTTTTTTATACACCGTTATATTCAGGCCGAAAAAGAGATTAAGAACAAGAAAAGACAAGATATCGAAACACGCAGCTTCTGGCCAAAACAGGAGAAAGAAAACGAAAAACTGCAACAACAACGATAGAAAGGTAGATAAGAACGAAGACTCGATGCAAGTTTTAGGGCGCCCTGCAGTTAATACGCTAGTACGCATGCGCAGAACTTGCGTGTCTTCCTGGGACCTGCGCGAGCCTCGTAATCTGCCTTAGGCGCACTCGTTTCGTCTCGCTGGCGGATGCTCAGGAACGCGTACATAATTGACCGCCCGAGACCCGGCGTTGTGTTTTCCAGCCAGATCGCGGAAGCACGGAAGAGACGCCTGGAATGGCCAGGTGAGAGTGGTCGCGCCCTGTGGAAAAGTGCCTACGAAGGGCGCCACTTTTGGCTTCCCCGAAATCGACGAAACGTGTCGATATGCTTCCTTCCTGTCCGTCCGCTAAGGAAATGACGTGCTTACGCAGAAGTTGAAAGCGATTTGGCCCCGTATTCATGCACGAAAAAAAAACATATTTACGCTAGACATGCCCGCAAATGCAAATTCCAGTCAATCGGGACACTGGACGTAGTATTAGCAAAAGTTGCCAACCAATATCAATTATCAATTACCAACGAAAACCTTTCTAAATTTGTCCCCCTGAAGATTTCAAAAATCGTCCGAATCTGGGACAAAGAATAGATTTTCCTTGATGAGAGCCGTTTGCTTTTGGCCAGTCACCACCGCTAAATATATGTCCGTAACCACGATTGGGTGACATCTTCTCTTATGAACACTTGTAGCGCAAGAAATGTTTTGCGTGTACTAAAATATGTTTGAGATCATGTACGATTGGATGACGTCTGCTCTTACGATAGAGATGTGTCGTAAAAGAGCTTCGCCCAGACGTTGTGATTTTTGGACGCAGTTCTAGCGAAGGTTTCCTTTTTTTTTCTATGCTCGCACGAAGGAACAGTGGCGTGAAGTCATTGCGATAGCGGAAGGCTTCCGAAGCGGGCCGCGCCTCTTTTTCGACAATGACTTCTTTGCGTTGTACGCAACGTTAAGTCTGCGGCAGTGTACGCTTGTTGTGGACTCTTAAATACATGCGCAGGCGCCGCCAAACTCGGAGTCCCGTGTTGCGGGGTGCGAAACCCCGCGCTATCCGGCAAGCGCCATAATTGTGCAACCGAGCACAATGGTCAGCGCGTTCAGCTCTGAGCTGCACAGTGCCGTATGGGCATCTGTTGGAATCCCAGTGGTGTGGTGGTGAAAAAGCAATGTGTCGCATTAATCCGATACCACTATAGCCGGACTTCAACCACTTCGGAGGTATATAACAGAAGACGTGCACCGATCCTGGGGGTAGTGCAATAGTAAAAACTTGGCATCTGTCATGTTATTCTGGGTCGTCCAATAATCGCTCTGCTGCAAAGTATGGTGCCAGAAGATGAACAATTTTAGAGCATATAAATAACCGCACCACGAAAGCTTCGCGTCACATAAGATTCCACCGCGTGCGTTGAATATGACGTCATTGTATCGATGTAAAAATATATTTGTCAATCTTTTAAGAATGCTATCGCATGCTTTTACAATTAAGCGGTAGGTAAATGCTGCCCGCGTATTTCGGTCGTTCTGTGGTGTTCGTGAAGTTTAGCATGAAGAGGTCGCCTAAAGACAACGACGTGAATAGGGTGGTCATCGTCGTCAGCGCAACGGAAAGGACGGTTATAACACGTTTTTTCAACGCCCGATCCATGGCCGATCCCCCAGAGTGGGTTGCGCCATTTCATTGGGCAACAAAAACAAGAACAAGGATGGACCGGCGGTTGCAGGAAATCACCTTTCTGCTATCTCACCCTAAAGACTAAGATATTTTTGATCGTTTATTCTTAGTTCTGTAGCTACATTTGTAATAAGCCGACGTGTCAAATTTGTGACGCATGAAAGACCATGCTATTTTTGTGGAACTTCAATATTTTCGTTCCTCCAATTTAAACGGGACACCGAGCACTTCTGCACGACCCACGAGCTTTTGTGTTAAGCCATTGAGGCTCACATTTCAGAGACATCGCCTGGTTTCTTAGATCCCCGGAAATGTGTTTATTTGTTGATTGGTTTCAGTTAAAGAAATGGCCGAGGGAGTCGGCCCGGCGGTAAGCGGACTAGCTTCAGCTAACGCGAACACCTCGTTTCGGTGCAGCCGCAACCGTGTCTTCGAACGCGAAAATCGATAGCCGCCTTTCGTCTCAGAAGATTAAGAGATTAACTCGTCGGAAAAGAGGTAGCAATAAGCGTTAATCGAAGGGCTGTTCTTGCGCATCGGTAAGTGCAGTTTTTTTTCGTGAAACGAACAACAAACACTGTCCCACGGCAGACCGGAAACCCGAGGAGAGGACATAAGGCCCAGCGCTGCTTAAATGCCGTCACAGGAAAGCAACACAAAGGCGTCTGTTAGCGCGTGTATGCTTCGTACGTGTGTGCGTCTTTGTGCGCGATTTTTTTGTATGCGCTAACCTTACAAACTACCTGATGAGACGCGGGGATGAATAGCAAGTAAACGCGAGAGCTAATTTGCAAACGCAGCTGTGGCTGCTTTTTGTTACTTGATAAGTTATTTGAGTCAAGCCAGACGCCAAGCGCGCAGCCAAGCTGTTTCTTCGGAGGTGCAAAATGGCATGCATAAACTTCAGTGACTTGAGGCGGATGCAAGCACAATGGTAGGCTTAGGGAAGTAGCAAGGTTGACGGCACAAACCTCTCAGCTTATTCTGTATCGGATTCTGTAGCCACGAGGCTAGCCAAGCACGCAAGAAGGCTATTCTCACAGGAGCAGTAGATCTGCCTCATTAGCGTCACTGAGTGATAAACAAGAAAGTATGAGTTAAAGATAAATGCAAGCTCGGTAAATATACATGCTATCTGCCGGTAATTCTTTGTTTCTCTCTGATTCCCGCTAAGCTGTTAGCCAAGCCCTTTTCTGCCTTTCCCGAAACGTGTCTGAAGTGTGATCCCATCACACCGACTCGGTGGCAGCTAGAAATGCTGTGAAGTCCAACAATGAAAGATTATTGGGCAAGTGTCTATGCAGTAGCGTTTCGTTTAGTTCTTTCCTCCCGTTTATTGATGAAGCCAAGCAGTTAGCCTAGACCAAAGCCGAGCCATATTCTTTACCTAAACTCGTCGGAAGTGGACTCAACTAGTCTGACTGTGTGGCAGTGAGAAACTCTATAATGACCAGCAAGAGAATGTTCTAGCGAATGCGTGCACATAGTAGTGTCTGTTTAAGCCTCTTCTTGTGTCATTTGCTGCTCACGCCAAGCCGCTAGCTCAGCCCGAAGCCAAGCCATTTGTTTTTTGCCTTTCTCGAGATGCGTTGGAAAGTTGCTCCCATTAGGCCTCTTGTGTGGCAGTTTAAACAATCTATTAAGACCAACAAGGAAAGGGTCTTGTGCAGGAAATGCATACAGTAGCGTCTGCCTTGGTCTTTTCGTTCCGTTCATTTCTGAAGCCAAGCCAAGTCGAGATCGTAGTCGAGCCGTTTTCTTTCCCGAAACGCTTTGTAGATGGGCTCGCGGTAGTCGGATTGTGTGGCCGTTATAAATCTGTAAAGACCAACAAGGAAATGTTCTTGTGCAGACGAGCACACAGTAGCGTCTGCTTTAGTCTTTTCTTTCTGTTCATCGCTGAAGCCTAGCCAAGCGGAAACCATAGTCGAGCCGTTTTCTTTACCGAAACGCGATGTAGGTGGGCTTGCAGTAGTCTGAGTGCGTGGCCGTTATAAAGTCTATAAAGACCTACAAGGAAAGGTAATCGCGGAGAAGCGAGCCAAGCCGCTAGCCTAGCCCGAAGCCAAGCTGTTTAACTCCTTTCCTCAAGCGTTGCAGCGCGCGAAAGAAAGAAAGCACGCGCCGCGGCGTCGGCGCTCCACCTACCGTCAGCGTAGCAGCTGCGGAAGAAACAGCAGCAGCTCCAGGAGCGCAAGCCCCTCCCCCCCCCCCCCCCCTTTCACCGTTAATATAATCCCCGAAGCGGAGATTGTATCTTGTCCGAGTTATTGTTCCGGCCGCTAGAGCGCGCGCGCTCTCTATACGTTTCGCAAATGAGCGCTCGCTGGCGCGCGCTACACGCTCGATTAAATTGCGCCGTCGGTGTGCGCGCTCCTGTTACGAAAGCGGCCGTCGATGTTCTGTTTCGTTTTCTCAAGCCGTCGGCCACCGTCGTCTCGTCTCAAATCCTTCGCTTTTCTCGCGTCTCGGAAACAAAGAAAAGAATGTGCGTGTCTCGCTACATCGTAGGCTGTTCCCTCTCACCTCGAAGAAGGGTACGCAGGAGAAGAAGAAACAAAGCGGGCAAAAGTGAAGAAGTGAGAGAACTATGGAGGTGAATGCGATACTTTATTCCCTCTTTCTCCTCCTCCGCCTACTCCCCTTATTTCCACTTCCTCGACGAAAATCTGCGTTCTCGGCATCTGCGAAAAAACCAAGCTTCCACTTCGTGCTATGGCGGGGCTTTCGCTGCCTCACCTTGATGCGAGGTGATGTTCTAAAAGGGCCTCGCTCATTTTCTTTCTCGATGTTTGCGTCCTGGCCTCTTCCGGCGCCCCCCTTCGGCTCTCCTATACACCCTAATTCTTTTTCTTGCCCCCTGATTGCCTTTGCCTTTCGTTGTCTCCAGGCTTTCATTTAGCGGCGGCATCGAGTTTCATGTGATTGCCAATCGATGACGACGAGATTCTCGGGGTTTTTTCGCGCGGCTGCGTTTTCCTTCTTTGTCGGTTCGAGGAAAATGGTGCCCGACTACTTGTTTTTGTTTTGATTGTTTGTTCTTATTCTGCCATGTTGTAGAGTGCTTCAGTGCTCAAAATGAGAACGAAGAAACAAAATGAAATGAGGTCCGAGAAATGCCAGTCGGATTCCCCTGTTTTCTCTTGCTATCGTTTCGTTTGGACAAAGTTCTATATTGGCCCGGCTACCAAAGGGTGAACAGGGGGGGGGAGAATGAAGTATAATGTAAGTGGCGAAAACCAAAGTGCTATAGAATTCTCCACCATGGATAACCACAACCAGACGAAACCAAGAAACCAAGAAACTATGAAGGCAAAGAAATTTGGAGAAGAATAATTTTTAAATATAACTTGAATTAATTATGGATACAAAGTATAATCGCGATAAACTTCCTATTTGGAATGAAGGAAAAGGGGAGTGAAAGAGAAGAGAAGACAACCTGTCGGCGGTGGAAGCACAATCCACATGCTCCGTATCAGGCGTGCGATTCTTCACTAATTGAGCTACGTCCTAATTGGCCTACTTTCTTCTTATTGCATGGACCATAGGCTTCGACCATGTTATTTGCATCTTAGGATTAGAGAAGGCTGCTGATTGGCTGGGCTGAGGTGCGAGCGAGGAGGAGGCAGGTGCCCCCAACCAGTCTCCTCCTCGCTCGTACAGCTTCATCCAATCAGCGGTGGCCTAAATTGGCAGTTCGGAACTAACCAGGGTTAGTTCCGAAATGGAACTAACCCTGGTTAGTTCGTATGCCAGCGTACCCACTTTGTGTGTATGTGTATGTTTGCGTTCTTTATCCTCGTTCTCGATCATGCCTCATCATATACATCACATATATTATTCCTAGAGTAGCCCACGAAGCCTTTAACTAGGCTAACCGCTCAAGCTGTCATCAAACTGTCATGCCGATCGCTATCACTAGAGGCTACGTCCCGATTTACTGTGCCTCGTTTTGACCCCCCATTACCCATTGCACCTTGAGTCATGCTAGGCCTGTAGCTAGGCTAACCTTTACAGATAACAGAACTGACAGCCGGGCTAGTTGGTCGTGATTCATCTGTGAATTGGCTTCAGTGTGTGCTTCTCTGTCATCCTAGTTGTTTCTCGCGCTGGAAAAGCCAATTCAAAGATTAACCTTTACAGTTGCCATAAAAGTTTCTCATTCTATCTCTCGTTCCCATGCCGATCTCTATCGCCACAGGCGGTAGCGCCCGAACGCCGTACCAATCAGAGAAAGTTCTTACGCAAGAACTATCGCGTGAACGGGCGCTGGACCCTATCGCCGCGGCAGTTGCTCTGTGGCGATTGAGCGCCTCAGGAAGGTATATCGAGGAAAAGCAACCCAGCCATGGAAGAAGGTAATGGAGGCAAGACGAAGGGTAGGTACAGCAATGGGAAAGAAGAAGAGGGCGGTGTCCCCCCCCCCCCCCCCCAAACGCCCGCCCATCGGAATGACGCGTTATCGAGGCCAGGAGTGTCGAGAGGGCTGCTTCGAGTGGCTCGATGAGGAACGTATCGCAATGTTGCGCGCGCGTGGCAATGGTGGTTGGGGGTGCAGCGATAAGGCTTCCGGAGCTTCCGGCATGCGCGCGTGCAGAAAGCCGTTACGCTAACGACTGAGCACGAGGCTTCGCGGAGGAGCCGGGGAGGAAAATGTGAGCATGTGCCGGTCGGTGTTCGGTGGAGTAGGTCCACAGACCTCCGGCAGGCTCCCTAGACGCCGGCCGCCACCGTGGGTGGCGCTCGTTTCGAGAGCGATGGCTTCCCTCCTTAGTACGCGTGCGCGTTGGTGTCGGCGGAAGTACTCGGCTCTCGATGCCAGTCCTTTTCCGTCAGATTGTGGGGAGCAATCGGGACGCTACTTGTGCGCTTTGGAAGGGGGAATAAAAAAAAAGAAGCAAAGATTGGGCCGTCGCTCAGTTCTGGGAAAAGAGGTGTTGTTACTTCTTTATTCATTATTATTATTATTAGTAATTTCTTTTTCGTGCTGGATTGGTCTTTGTTTTGTTTCAGCCACCATGTTCGTTATCAGTATCGCTATCGCCTGGCAGGGTCAGCCGCCATGGCTTTCCACTTCCGGGTCTCCACGACGTGATCGGAAGATCTGTGCTTGCACCGTTTCCTCTCTTTCTTTTTTTTTCGAGAGAGACGAAATGAAGCTATACGTGCGAGGTACGACGTGGTCGAAAGGAGGTACCTTTAGTAAGCGATACGGTCAGAATGTTTTCTTTTTTTCTTCTTCTTCTTTTTTGCCATTGGGAAGAGTGGGTTCGTTAGCCTCTTCAAGCAGTGTATGACATTGCCTCACAGGTGAATGAATTCGGTGAATGACCGTTTGTTTTCTTTTTGGATGCTGCGTTATTGAGCGTTAATTGAGAGTGAAATGTTCCCTTATGTCGTGAGAGGTGCGCATGTATTTTCTTCTGGCTGCTTGATTCTGGGTTTGACTTTTTCGCCAACTAAAATTATTGGGCGTATTGGTGAGTGATATCGATTTCTCCTGCCTGAAGTGATGTTTTCGCAATCGTGTCTTGTTTAGTTCTAGAACCTCACAAAAGTGGAATAATACAGTTAAGAAATGATCGAATAAACCTGCATTCTGCGGCTAACTTAGGCAGCGTCAGTCATTCTAGATGTTCTTACAACTATCACACCTCATCACACCTATATATCTCCCTGTTCCCCCTCCCCATGTGCAGAGTCAAATAAATTATCTCTCTCTGTACTAAATACCTGCTACTAATTTCATTCTAACCTTCGCCAATGTGGTATGGTTGATATGAGCCATCCGCAGAGGGAAAGCAATCATACAAACAAACAAGCGTGTAAAAAAAGAAAAAAAAACATTGGGCCGGCACAGAAAACTCAGTATCATGCTTTCAATTGCTCTCGAAAAAATAAAACGACGCTCACTGTGCAATCGTACGAGCGAAGGCAATCTCACAGTTGTAGAAACCGGCGCGGTCGCGACAGGCTTCGCTGCGAAGTTCACGGTGTCTCCGGGAGTGTCGCAACCAACGCAGGCCACACTTCATGCTTTCCGGGGATTCAGAGGGCACTAATTTGCTACAACGCTGAAAGAAGACGACGCATTGCTTTCGAGCTACCGACTGAATCTGTCTTCGTTCCGTCTTCCTTGCACGTTGTCAAAACGCAGCGTATGCTGAATTCGGGGAAAGCGCGAGCCAACTATCTCGTCTGAATATACTCACACTCGGCTAGCTGAGAGTGTTCTCGTTAAGTGACTGCGCAAGTAGGAAGTGTGAGTGTTACAGTGATCGCAAATAAAATGACAGACGTCTCCGCACTAGTTGTCGGCGCTTGGCAATAAATTACAGATTTGCTTAAACAGTGCAAGCAAAGGTTTCTCTCCCATCGAAATTTTCAAACCTCAGTTGCGTAACCAAGTTGAGTGTACTTTGACTGCCCTTTTCCTTGTCTGTCTGTCGGTTTGGTTATAGATGGCGTGAGCGCTCATCTCTAGAACAAGTTCGAGAGTTGTAGAGACACTTAGCGTTGTATCCTCCATCTTGACGAGTCAAGTGGCGGTTTAAGGAGCTCCGGGCAAGTTTCGGTGACGCCTAAACTAATCTAACATCGTAATGAGTTGCACTTAGGCTTTTACAGTGGGCCGGACTCGGTTGTGTTTCTCGAGTTGCCGTCGAAGCGAATATCTGTGTTACTGACGCGTAATTAGTCGGAATCTCTATTACTCGTAACCCCTCAGCAGGCTTTGTACAGAGTGCAAAGCTTGCTGAGGGAGGACACAGGACGACAGGCTGTGTTGATGAAACATGTCGAAATTTTAAAGCAATGTCAAGCTAATTTGTGGTAAGTTAGCGGTCATATTCCCATCGTCTTGTTTCCGCTATGATCATGAAACCCGTATCCGTCCACAAGGTAGCACAAACATCATCAAGGGTGTTGAATTAGGGCTCAAAGAATAAAACCGTGATTATTCTATAACTTCTTTTTATGGGCGTCCCACGTCGAGGTGAATCGTTGAAGCTCCACGCTGAAAGAAAGTGAGAGAGAGAAAAAAAATGCTACACAAATTCTGAGAATTGTCTTCTAATGCGTAAGCATTCTTTGGCTCGGCTGTTACTTCGCTTTCGCTTACTTGCTTTTCCTGGCTTATGCATGTCTACCCATCGCTGTTGCGGTGCCAAAGGATGCTTACGCATCAGTAGACAATTCTCAGAATTTCTGTAGGATTTTTTGTTGTTTATCATGTCTTTCGTTGTTTAGACCATATCATAACGTTCCAAACACAATTGCATTCCATACAATCATGGGATTACAATCTTTTTTTTTATTGCTGCGTTGTGTACAATATTATTTTTGCGAATTAGACAACCTCCCTCCCTTTCTTCTGTCGAGGCTGGTAACCTGCTTCTCCTTCGCTTTGAATGTCTCGCTGTTCCTGTGTCACCGTGGCGCCTTCTTCTTTCATTATTTTATTTATTTAGAATTTAGCATTGGTTCAGACACAGTGAAGGTCTTTGATAGCAAACTTCATCTCCGTCATCTTCTTTCTTTCTCTTCGGTGCTGGTTCGAGTACAGAGTATATAATTTTAGTTGTTTTATTTTATTTCCTTTTTTATGTTGCTACGTGTGCCAGGTGATATCACCAACTCATTTTTTTTAAGGCTGCTTTTACGCTATTCTCATATCTACCAATGAGCTATTCTATCAATTCTCATACTTCTCAATCCCAAAGCAGGCTTCTTTGCACGCGGCATGAGTAATGTAAGAAAGTAAGCTTTCAAGGGGGCATGATGAGAACGGTTATCGCTTTTCTCTTTTTCATTCCTTTCTTATCGATTCTGAAACTACCAATCATCTACATTTACTTTAATATAACCGACTAAATGTCCTAACTTTGGCAATTATGCATTTATTTTCCAGATAAAGGGTGTGACATTTTTCGAGCTTGCGGCCAGATTTTGATGGCGTACTCGCCAATTCAAAATTAAGCACGGTCATTGCCGAAACACCCTAGCATTCCAGGATTCCATAACGAGACTAATAAAGTAATTTCTTAAACACATTATTTATTCCAAGAATCTTTATTACAAATGCATGGTATGCTCACAACGGCAACTGTGACACTTGAACGAGCCCTCGCGATGCTTTTACGTTATTTGTACCAGACCTGTATTAACCTTGTGATTGAACCAGTGATTAACCTTTGCCGACCTTGAGATATTACTAGTGATCAACAAATGGCACTCAAGGGAAGCCTCAGAGTGAAGCCAGTGTTTCTGCACGGTGGCTTGGTCAGTTTCTGCAGGCGACTTGACTCCCTTTGCACTCGCATTCGTCAATGAAGTCTCCCTGTTGACGCGTCTGCTTCGACGTTCCAATAGCAACACTGGGCATTTGAGGGACTGTCGCACTGGACGGCTTTGGAATAATTTTGACACCCTGGTGTTTGTTAACGTATACATAAATTTGCGTACACGAGCATTTAGGGCATCTCGCCTCCATTGCGAAATGCTGCTGCCGCTACCGGGTACCGACCCCGGACCTGGTTCTGACCTGTTGAACGCCATAGCTGGTGACTCACTGTACCGGGTGAAGTCTCGTCATCGAAACTTTCAGAGATAGAGTCTTCAGAGCCACAGTCAGAGTCTTCAGAGTCTCAGCCAGAGTTCGCCAACTGTTGATCACCCAAAGTTTCAATTTTCCCGTGAGCGTTCTGTATTCCTTCGGTATGCAATACGACTGCGATACTGCTTGGAAACGGAACTCTCGTGATAAGCGTATGTCCAATTCGAGTTTATTGTGACAACCGATGGAACAATGCGTGCCACTATATACTATACGATACTTACTCACTTGTAGCAAAAAGCACAACGCAACCCTTCACCAAGACCTCCAACATAAACTGCACGTCGTATTCTCTGGCCCATTCATTGCGCTATGTTTCCAGCGTGAACGCTACATTGTTTGCCGCGTTCCTCTCTTTTGTCATTCCGTCGTAAAACTAATGGTAACGCCGTTTGCGTACGCCCTTCGCCCCTCGCCTAGCCCAGGGGGCTCCCTCGAGGGCATTCTGCCCGCCAACGTCGTTCTGCGTCTTGGATTACGCTTTATGCCGTCTCTTTTCGCCGAAGCGCCTCTCGCTTGTTTTGTTTGTTTCGTGTATTCTGTTCGTAATGCCGTCGCGAAAGAAACCCGCTTTTTATTTCCTTACTGCGCCACTAAGAGGAAGTGAAAGAGGAGTATGAAAGCATACTACACTCGAAAGCCTGTTCGAGTAACATATCCCGCGCTGCGACGCTGGCTGCCGCTTTCGATAAAAGCGCGATGGGGCCTGTCGAATCTCTTAGTCTCTCTCTCAATGTTTACGCAACGACGACAGCCTTTTCTTCGGATCACTCGGACGGGCGAAAAGATAAGCGAAATGAAAATGCTCCTTTGCCGGGTGTTCCGCGTTCCTGTGGACGTTGTTTGGTAAGTGTGGGAACAAAGGAGGTAGGAATAGCCACTGCAGAAAAAAAAAGAACCTTTCCTATCGTTTTTTTTTTCTCTTCCTTGTTTTCTTCGATGAGTATTCTTGCTTTGTGCGTTTACATCGTTCCGGCTTGCTTGCGAAAACGTGTCTTAGGTTGTCGCGTGTTGCGGGCAGCCGAAAAGAAAGCTGCCGGCGCAGAAGAGTGGCGCTGACGCTTTTCTGCGTTTGCGCAGGGAAGTCCGCGAAGTACAATGCAACATGCCAATGCAATAATAGAAGGAGGCGGAGAACAGGGGAGAATGTCGAGCATGGGTATACGAACAAACGCTGTTTTGACCACACTTTTAGACCGGGATAGGATCGCGTTCTCGAAACACTTCAGCCATGTTTGAAGCGTAGCTTTCGTAGTGTTGCTTCTGCAGTCCATGCGCAGAATTGCTCGAGAATCGACCCACATATCATTAAGCTTTGATCTGTGTCAAGTCATCAGCTATTTAGAAGAATCAAGCTGCTTAGTTTCACAATCAGTGGAGAACTATTATTGTGTGTTGTGCGAATAACCTAAACGATTTGTCTGAGACGTATGACGTTTAGATGCTGTTGAGACTTATATGTACACCGTAGTACGCGTGTTTTCCCGTGCATTTACATATGACCAATGTATCCAAAGTGTCTGCTGCCAAATACGATAGTGGCAAGGGCCGTTGTCAAGCCGGTAAAGGAGCGGCGTTTTGCCCTCCTCCTGGCATTTCACTTTGCCATTTGTAAGGAATGAGTGCTGAAATAACGGAATGGAATGCAATTAAACTCTGGATACGACAAGGTACTCTAATTCAGAAGGATGGTTAATGATATGGCATTCTGGAATTTTTGTGTCATCTTGTTAGAGCTGCGGGTATGCTCAACGCGAAGGTCAATCCGACTCGTTACGACCTCGTCTTAGAGACAAAGTAATCCCCATTGTTTAACGAGCGTGTCGCGTTTCGACGCCAAAAGCGGCTCGGTCGAGATCGGGTCACGAGATATAAGAAACCATTCCGACTCGGATGTCCCCTGCAGCACTTAGTACGGAGCCCGTAGCGGGATTCGAGGTTCGCTTTCAGAATGCCGCGGGCTTAAGCTGGCGTGCCGGGCCCGCAGTTGGCTTTATGCCATTCTGGCCGATTCAAGATCCACTCGAACCCAAGTCAAGAAAGAAGAGACAAAGAGAAAGAAAATACAAGCAAGAGCAAACGAATATAGGGCGATTCACGGGATATTTGTTGCCATTTCTTGGCAGGAAGTGCACGGTCAACTTGATCAGATAGAGTAAAAGGGCTTAATCGAGCAGTTTCAGGACGCCACCCCAGTGATAAGAAAAGGAGGCTAAGCCCATAATTTGTTAGCGGGATGCAGTTGGCTTGGTTCTCGAGCCCGCATCTGTAGCTGAACCCTTCCTTATCTCGTTGATCTATGAGAGAGGATTCTTGCCGTTTGGCTTTCTCCTACCAAAACGGTATCCTCGTTTTCGCTGACACGAATAATCAGTGATGAAGCTGAATTAAAGATTTCTTTTATTCTTTCTGTTTCATAGGTACGTTCCTGGCGGTCGATTCCGACTAGTGCCTCTTCAAACGTATGCCGCGTCGCTTTCATAATATCAAAAGCTTCACCCGTATCTTCGGAAACGAACCGGTAACACACGATAGTATTCCTGGTTACATCGGGTCCATATCTAATCGTGACGCCTTTCGTAATAAGCTAAATCAAGTTTTTGTTAACACTGACAGTAACATTTTCCAATACTGTACCTGTTGTCCAGCTATATTTTATTGGTTCTGTGTAGCCGTTCTCTGTCCATCATTATATATAGCTAACACCCTATACATGTATAAGATGTGTGTTTTATTTTTGTATTCTCCGCAATTACTATTGTTACTTGCTCTTGAAGTAACATGCAGCGTAACTCTCCTTACTAAATGTCAGTTAATGACCTCTCAGGTATTTTAAATACACTTAAACATAAACATGTGACCGAAGTGGTTCGTCTTGCAACAAGCTGATGCATGATGGTTTGGTGTTTTATTATAATTTTACTATCCTAACTAACAGCTTCTAGTTACGTGCACTCCAAGAGCATTCGAAGTCATAGTGTAAGCGAACAAAGGGCCGACCGCGTGAACAAAAGTGTTCGGACACTCGAAGAACTGAATCAGCACCGATAACTGCTTTACGCCGGAGTTAGCGCCGGACCCCTTGTTTACCTGCATTTTCGACACTTCCCGTGTAAACCTCTGGAGCATGGTTACTCCTACTACCTGCAAACAGGGCATACGCATTGCACCAGGAGTTACAAGGGTTTTCTTTGGTGGACTAGACAATCGTACAATATCAGAACAAGACGTGCTAGGACAGTACTCCGAAAGGAACTCCACGCATAAGGCTAAATAGCTGCGTTGCTGATGTTTCTGAGGCCCACGGGACTCGATAACACACTTTCAGACTACTGCCTGCTGCCGTTGTTATCGCCGGATTGCATGTGTGGTTTAACTCGTTTGCGATAGTCTCTCTCTCTCTCTCTCTGTGTCTGTACCATTACCCCTTACCCCCGTGCAGGGTAGACGACCAGAACTGCCTCTGGTTGACATCCCCGCCTTTTTCTATGTTCTCTCTCACTGTCTATCTTCTAATACGGAGCCAGACAAGCAGTTGTTACTGCAAAAAGGTGTTCTAGCACTCCGCTGTTTTTGGAGTGCATTAGGATTCGACATACTTGTTAGCGAAATGCAATGCAGCTATGCAAGATCGCGAACTTCGGTGAGCTCCGATTCTGTATTTATTTTTCGATACAGTCGCCATCGTTGTTATTTATTTATTTATTTATTTATTTATTTATTTATTTATTTATTTATTTATTTATTTATTTATTTATTTATTTATTTATTTATTTATTTAATATAAGTACTGCAATCACCCACGGTGACATAAGCATTCGTGGCTCAGAACTCAGTCTCACAACAATGATCACGTGATCGCCATGCGCTATATACATAGTGGAGATCATGACAATGGCTTTTTGTTCTGCTCCTGGGCACAAAGAATCGCTTTGAATTTACGACCACGGCGGCGCTTTCCGATTCCGCCCTTTTAAAGTTGGCTTCCTAATGAGCAGCGTAGCTTGCCTGGGAGCACGCTTTACAGGAAGTACAGCGAAACAATTCAATGCTACCAAAGCCACCCCGTCAGCCCCTACTAACAATAGTCAATAAGCGAGTATAATTGCGAGAAAACAAATACGTTTGACCGAAAAAATGCGCAAGTTTGGCAGCAGTTAAGAAATTCAAGGTGTCGTAGATGCAGAGATGTTAAAAGCACAAGGTATTTTGTGGTATAAGAGGAAATCCCGTCCGTTAGCCGAAACAGCTAGCCGCCACGCAACCAACCGCCGTTCCCGACGGATTCCTCATCTCCGCGTCAAAGTCGCTCATTTCACGCGGAGCCATTCGTCACACACGTCGTTCTTTCCATTTGCCGCCGAATCCGGCTGCCAAACCAGACGCGCGAGCGCTATTATTCCCGGGCAATTTTCGGGGCCAAATCTTTCTCATCAAGCGTCCTGTCACAACATCGCGTCGGTGAGGGCCACACGCACACACACAAAAACAAAAGAAAAATAAGAAAAAATAGCGAGAGAGAGAGAGAGAGTATGCTGTCTCGGTATTCCTGCCTCCACCCGAGTCTCACACGTCCTTCGTCTCCATCAGCGTGTTGTCGAATGGTTTTCCGAGTCCGTCTCCAAAGAGCGCGTATCCCTTTCTTTCCCTCCACGCTTACTTTTCTCTCCTTTCTTACGCGCCAAGAAATATATATATATAGGAACAGCTACTCGCGCAAGTTGCAACGTCGTCTCTTTGTATCTATCTCACCTCCTCACCTCCTTTTTCTTTTCTTTTTTTCTACGGTGCTACCTCCTCACGCCTCAGCTTGCAAGAGCGTGTCGTGATCGATGGCGAGATCGTGCTCCTCTAACTCGTCCTTTTTCCTCCTTCTACTCCCTCTCCCTCATCTAGCCACACTGTGCAACATCCACTGAGGGCGGAAGGATGGAGAAGAGAGGGAAGGGGCTTCAAAGTTTTTTTTTTTCTCCGGCATTGCTTGGCGGAAGGGGGAAGCGGGCAAGCTGTTACTTTTTCCGTGCGTCCTCTCTTCTCGTGACGCCCGCCTTGTTTCGGGGCTGGGCTCTTCTTCGTCCCGTGCCGCCCGGCCGGGAGGAAGCAAGCCGCACGGGGTGACGTGACCGTCCGCTGGGGATGGAAGTGATAGCACGGTTGGCCTGCCGTGATAAACATCGCCTTCATCGTTTTGTCCGCGTCGCTGAATCGTTTTCTCCCGTTGCACGTCAACCGGAAAAAAAATCGAGAGAAAGGAAAGCTCGGTAACCGTGGCGGTCGCCGCTAAACGCGCACAAGATCGGCGGAAGAGATAGCGAAGAAAAAAGTTATTAGAGAAATACGAAGAATCGAGAAGACACGGGCGGGGTGAGTGGGATGGCATTCGGTCTTGAGAAGAGCGTCTCCGTGAGCTTTCTCCGTTTGCTGTTCTTAATAGCCGCAGTTTCGCTGATGCGTTCTCTGCGTGGGGCGTGCGCGTGTGCGTTTAGCAATTGAAAGACACCCCGCAGGGGATGTCACAAAAGTTCGCGACGGTCACTCGTCTTCTTCGCTTTCGGTTTTCCACCTTTCTTTTTTTCCTTTTCTTTTTTTATTTCGTTTTGTTTCGTTCTAGACTTAAATCTCTGAAACGTATCTATCCGCTCTTTAGACGCCTGCTTAGATGCTTAGTTCTATGCCTTCTGGGAATGCGTTTACCGAAGTGCCAACTTTGGTATAGTGATAGTATAGTGATAACTGATATCACGACTTGTGTCGAGAGTACGTTTGCTCCAGTTGTACCTTCATCCAATCGAATATAGGGCGATGAGCGCTGCTGTGAAAGAAAGCAGTGAACGGGACGGCAGCTGGGCTGGGAGTAAAAATGTCGTGCGAAGGCAGACGAATTTTCACTCTATATGCGTCTCATATTTTGTACACGATTATGGAATAACAAGGACCAGGGGAAGCCAACCTTGCTTTGTAAATACCTTTTGTGCGCCGTTGTGGATTCTCTGCTTTGTGGCCTGATAGGTTGGCCAGCAACGTCTACCACCGCCATTACCGCAGCAACAAACAAAACAACAACTATGTACTACTGCTGCTACTACTATTACTGCTGCTACTACTACTGCTACTACTACTACTACTACTGCTACTACTACTACTACTACTACTACTACTACTACTACTACTACTACTACTACTACTACTACTACTACTACTACTACTACTACTACTACTACTACTACTACTACTACTACTTCATCTACTTCTTCATGTGGCTACTTCGTGCGTGATCCAGAAAGACCATTCCGGTTGCCTCGCATATGAGCTTAGCCCTTGTCTCACTTGAGAGAACATGCTCATGCCACCATATACAGCCTATTAGGAATTCTGAGTCTCACTGCCTTTGCTCTCAATATTTTATTATGCATTTTTGTCACTTATTAGTTTAGCTCGCGCGATACACCGACCGAGAATATTGCGATCCAATCTCGGCGATTCTGGGCCCGAAGGGCTTAGTTCGGCGAACCGCAATATTCAAGTCATTAAGGGTGCTCCCCGCTACTTTCGTCGTATAGACGATGCACGTCGCGTACATCCTGCAGCTGCCGATACTTGTTAGGCGGCTACATAGACAGGCCGCAGAATGCCGCTGTGTTGCGAACACCGATCGCCCGTGCAACTTTATTAGATCCCCACGAAGCATTATTCGTAGTACTACCTTTTTTTTCTGTCAGTAAGCAAACGTTGTCCCGTAATATATTAGTAATATGCGACGCTATATTTAGAATAGTTGTTTTTCTTCTTTGCTTTATCTCGTTGTGCTTGAAGCCGAGCTGCTGTCTTATTTGTGTCACGTGTGGTGTGCCCAGCAGGAAGAAGATCTTACGGCGACTGCGCATTAAAGATTGTGACTGTGTCTGCTCGGAAGCAGAGGTTTCAGTTTCCTGGCAGTGTAAACCTGCATTGATGCAATATCTTCCTACTCAAAAAAAAATTTTTTCTTGTCCCATTAGGTCAAGATCCGGGATGTAGGAACCCTAAAGCGGAATACTGGCCAACCTCAGAAACGCCGCAATGTCCTGCTCCTACGTGACTACATTCAGTGCACTGACGTCACGAGAAATACACCTTCTGCGAATTGAAATCTAAAGTAGTTGTTAAGAAAAGCGGCTGTACTAAATTATAGAGGGAGCTCTGAGGGCTTGCCAGCATTCCTTCTAGAGTTTCGACGTCTTGGACCTTCACCTTCATTTCACGCGAATAAATCTTGGGTCTATAATGTTTCGTCAGTACTGTTTCAAGCATATATATATATATAGTTTTCGAGCCATGGGACAGAACTGCCAAAATCAAGTCGTGCACATGTACACCGTTACTTAACCTTTCATTGTGTGTGTGTGTTTTTTTTTTTCAGAAGTGACGCACACCCAGCGTCAGGTTTTTTTCTCACATATTATAAAAACAATATGGCCGTTTAATTTTGGTTGGGCAGAAATGAAGAAAAAAAATATGACACGGATAAAGGGAAATGCCTGTTTGACGTTCTCCTCACATTCCTCTGTGACAAAAAGTATGTCAAAAGGAACACCACGGTCCAGAAACCCGGAAACGTACCGGTACGTCAGTGACACTGACAGGGTTAATGAGTTAAAGCACGAACGCTTCAACAGGGCGCCAAAGTTTCCGCCACCATTTACTTTCGTCCCTGACAGTGCGCCACGCATCGAAGCCGCAGTTTGTCTTTCAACATCCCCGGCGAAATCGTCGATGAAACGGTTTGTCACGCTTCGTGCGAACTGTGCGTCGATGAAAGGGATCTTCGGAAGGGGGTAGGTGGGAGGGGGGAGGGGGGTTACCGCAGTGGGGTGAACCAACGGGTCGTTTTCGTGATCCCCACGCAGAAGCACGTCGTCGGACGCGGTACGCGCGCCTCGCTGAAATTCGGGGATTTTCGCGCCGCGCCACCCCTCCCCTCGCTCGCGGTAATGGCAGTCGGTGTTGCGCACGCGTTCACCGCCCGGACACCGAGAGATGGCGGACGGAGATAAATGATGCCGATGACGATTGGAAGCCGCCCCCCCCCCCCCCCCCTAACGCCCACAACCCCGTCTTGCTTTCCGTGAGGCGATCGCTTCGCCTCTCCTCCACGTCTTCGTCTCCTGCTCGTGACAGAAAAATAACAAACAAACAATAAATGTCAGGGACGAAATGAAAGAAATAGAGAGGGGGGGGGGGGGGGGGGTTGGACGAGAAGCATCGAGATGCCGAGCTTAGGAGGAAAACAAAAGAGTGGCGAAGAGAAAGGGGGGGGGGGGGGGGCGAAAGACCTTTTAAGTCTGGAACCGATAGAGAGACAAACTATAGGGAGTCTCCGAACTCCTCGTATTTGTTGCAATCGTCTCTCTTCCTAACTTCTTCGTATTCTTAGTTGGGGCATCGATGTCGAGGAGATCGCACTGCCGTGCATCGAGACCAGCGACCGAGCGCGCGCTTTTGTTGCTCGAAACACAAACGCGCGCCTTGCGCGTCTCCCGGAGTAGGTGGACGGTGAAGAGGAGGCGCTTCTTGAAAAGATGAATTGATGGTGTGGGCCTTCTGTCGCTCTTTCTTTTCTCTACTTCTATCTTCTTTTTTTCTCTCTGTCTCGGTCTCCGTTATACGCAATCTTCTTCCGCGATGCTTCGCAGCGTTTCCATCTCTCTATCTCTGTATGTATCTTTGTTTCCTTTTTTTTTTCTCTTTGCTTATCTCTCGGCGTCGCAAGTAATAGCCTCCATTCTTCTCCGTTCATTCCACCCTTCCGCTCTCGTAATCCGACAAAATTGTGCGTACGCCACCAGCGCGCCGTAAGCGTATATATTGGCGTGGCAGGAAGCAAGAAAAAGAAGAAACGATACCTTACGCGTACGACCTTTCTTCTCTTTCTTTTCTTTGTTTGCTTCCGTTTCTTTTTTCTTTACTACACAATCTCGTCGTTTCCGCCTTTCTGTTTCCCTTCTTCCACTTCCGCGCCTTTTTTTCTTTTTTTGGTTCCGCGCCTTTTCTTCGTTCTGCGGTTTTTTTTTTTCGAATCGTTGTCTGTTGTTGGCGCATCTGCGAGCTGGCATAGTTGTCTCTATATGGCTAGCTCGTCCCGTTCGCTGGCGTCGAAACTATCGAAGCAGCACGCCCCCTTTTTTTGGAATGCTCTCTCTCTCTCTCTTCGATGCATGGGACCCGTGTTGTTGAGCGTCTCTACATCGTTCCGTGTTCAACGCAGGCCTGAGAGAAAGGCGTGCTCGCACGCTTTCTACGGTTCTTGGGTTTGCCGGCCCGCCGAGGTCTGGCTGAGGTCCCAATCTCGCTGAGAGGCCCCGTCTCCTGGTCGTACTCGCGACTTCGCGTCTGTGTTTTACTGTGGCGCCAGCAGCCCGGGCCTCTTACGAGCCCATTTCCTAACCCCTCCCCCTCTCCCCCAATCCACCTTCCTTACTTGGTTGTCGAGTCCACCTTTCTCGGTTAAGTGGTACACTTTTTTCGAGCAAGCACCGGGACCAAGCCGTGGTCCACGCCCTCCTGTGTGTTTCACGCCCGTTGTGCGAGACTGGGATGTACAGTGCGCCAGCCACGTGGCCCGCTTGTCGTAGCGGGTTGAGGATTACGTTAGCTGAACTCGAGAGAGAGAAAGAGAGAGTTTAAGAAAAACAGAAGGCGTTCGCCTGAGCTATAGCTTATTCTTTCTCGCCCCTCTGCACTAGACGGGGAGGACAAACAACGATGGCTGACGATGATGAAGAGGAGGGAGTGCTTATGTAGAAGTCCGTCCGGTTGCTGCAGTTTCTAAGGCCGCGCGTCCAGCCCTGTGTCTTGTGAAAAGTTCAGCTATTGCTGAAGAAAAGAACGCCGCGCCTTGCGTGGCGGCGGGTAGTTTTTTGGGATCCTCAGCTAGTTGAGCGTTGAGTGGACCCTCACGTCCCCCGTTCATGACGGAGAGACCAGCTTCACTGCAGTGCTCCAGCTCTTCCTCTGCTTTGGCGATGGGTGGTGGCTCGTAGTTTATCAAAAGTTCAGGTGCAGTCTCGGAAGTTTGATGTCGTGAAGTTACGATGAGCATAACTGCCTTGCCGTAGACGACTGGTCAGCGCTTGGCTTTTGTTTTACGTTTAAGACTACAAGACGGGTCACTAAGGTGAAGCAAGGTATAGTGCAGAGAAGCTGCCTCGCGATTAAGAAACTTCTTTCGTGTGAGCACTTTCAAAAAGAAAGAAAGAAAGAAAGAAAGAAAGAAAGAAAGAAAGAAAGAAAGAAAGAAAGAAAGAAAGAAAGAAAGAAAGAAAGAAAGAAAGAAAGAAAGAAAGAAAGAAAGAAAGGAAAGAAACGGAACCATAAATATCAACACAGCGGAAAAATGTACGTTTTCCTATATATGTATTTTTTTTTCGTTCTGTTCTCACCTACTTTCCTTAAAAAAAATAAAGTTTACGCCAGAAACAGATTGCGGCTGGTGCAAAGTCTGGACGTTCCAGTTACCTAATCTCTACAATCCACTAAAAGTAATGCTGTTCGTTGTGCGCATCTAAAAGTATTAAGAAGTTAAATTTACAAGCATACGAGTGGGACTGCATCGAGGCTAACTACAGACAGTTAAGCTGTTTTGGGGAGAAAATAAATTGCGATGTAAAGAGGTAATGGTCTCTGACGCAGTGCTCAAACATTCGAAGTAAGTTTGTGTGCTAGGTTTCATGTAAAAAATATATATATACTTGTGTCTCAGTAGTAAATCAAGCCGGAACAAATCCGCGTCCCTTAGTTTAGAAACGAGTGTACGGGGAAACGAGTGTACGGGTAACAGATTCACTCTGTTATGTATTTTGCATGTAAATCGCCTAGTTAGCATGCAAATCTAGCCCACCGCGGTGTTTTTGGTGCAGCGAAGCTCTGGCTTAACTAGCTCGGCAGTATGTAATAAAGAAAGAAATTGTTTCGGTCAGGTTTCGTTAAGTAGAAACATGCTCTCATCTTTACAATGGAAATTTTACATTTCTTAGGGAGAATTTCGTTGTATAACGCTTAACTAGAACGGATAAGTATTCTGAGGTTTTATCTAAGCGCATTTAACCAAGAACGTATAAAATTGTGCGAAAAAAGGGTCTTCAGCAGCGCTCCCGCCATTCTATGTGCAGTCGACCGAAGATTTCTGCCGAGGAGCATGGTTTAATTCATGTTGTATTAGAAGAAAAATGTGTTCCACATATGCTGTGCAAACTTGCAATGAGATTTTTGTTCAGTACGTAGACTTCATCTATCGCTGACCACAGCAATAGCTAGGTTATTTAATTGAAACTAACTTTAATAGCGGCAGACGATCTAGATGCCCCAGTTCTGCCCACATGTGCGTGTTCAGTCAAGAACGAGAACAAACAATTTTCAGAGGACGCAGCCTTTGAGACATTTATGTTGCATTCAGCATTCTTCGCGTGTCTACATACGCCATGCAATTTTAGAGCGAGATTTTTGCCGGTTGCATACACTTTATTGATGACAAATGACAACCACAAGTGGTTTATTTGAAGCAATCCATACTGCAGGAAGATGAACAACGACTGCAGACAATCCAGGAGCCGAATTCAGAAGGCTTGCTGTTCGTCTGTGCTCTTAGCCATCGGTCGGCGGCCTTCACTAATAACATGTCCTCTAACATGATTTGCTGGAATTGGCGGTTTTAGCAGAACGTTTCTGTCTATACGGACCCAGACCCCCCCCCCCCCACTTCGGCTCACGCGTTTGCTCAATACCAGAAACAGACGATTCCCTTCGGCAGCAAACGATGCTCTCCAGCAATAACAACTGCTCTCTGCAGATAACGGACAGACGAGGAAACAGAAGTACATCGCCCGCACTGGAATGACCTCCTGAGGGCCAAGCAGGAACTTCGCAATATCAGTGTCGGTAATTTCCACGGCTGCGCGCGATATTCAGCATGAACCGCTTATCTGCAGGTTACCCGGTTATTACGCCAAACAACCGAAATTTTCCGCCTGCCGGGCATCGTATCACTATGCCTCCAACTACGTGTCTTCTCCTTTTAAGTGGTGTCCTCATAAAGGGCCTAATGCAGACGGGGGAAAGGGGGTATGGCTGGCGTTGTTCAGAGAACGCTCGCGAGAGTGCGCGAGAGCAGGGAAAGGAGAGAGCGCCCTCTCGCGGCCAGGAGAGTAAACGCTAATCGGACGCTAACGAGCTATGTTTTCCCGTGGCGACTGCGCGCTCCGACGCAATCGGTCCCTAATCGAATTTGCAGGCTCTTGTAGCGAATCCCCTCCCTCCCCCCTTCCACACACACAGACACACGGCCACTCAGGTCCCCAAATCGCTCCAGCCTCCTTACTCTCATCTTCCCCGCTTGCGATTCTGGCGTCCCCTGGAGGCCTTGTCGTAACGACTGTTGTCATGCAGACCACTTCGGGACAAGGGCGCACAGAGTGCATCTTAAGAGGGGTGCAAACACGAGTACTTCTGGCACTCGCAGGCTTGTATAGTAGAATGAATACGCACTTGGTGCCCGACGTTTCGTAGATATAACATTTCAACGTGAAATTGGAGAAAAAAGAAAGGTAAGCATTAAGACATCATCTACGCAGTTATATCGGCTGCAGTCGCTACTGATGGAGACGAAATGGGCAGCCTTAGGTTTGTCGCAATTTACGGAGACCTTTGGGGTAGAGACTGTTCTGAAACGCGCCCAGGCGTGCTCGCGACAGAAGCCTGGTCGTTTGCATTGTCTAGATAGTACACAAACAATTAGCTGAGGAATAAAGCAGGAAGGTGTTTTAACTTAATGCTTGTGATGGAAGTGGAGGCTATTTGTAGGCTAGGAGGAGCAAGCATAAAGATCTGGCTGAAAAGTTCATTCGTAATTGCGTTTGAGTCCGAAAAGTTACACGCTTGGGAAAGCCCAGTTTGGCTTGAAAGTTTCCAGGGTTGATCGTCGCTGGAGAATGATTTTGTTCTAGCGTAATCTTTGCAAGGTTCGCCGATACAGAGGCTACACACCTGAATATTAATAAAACTAATTTCGGCGGTTAGGTTTTATCGTAGCGTGGTCCCATTGACGATACCATGGGCCAGTTACCACAGCGTGCACTACAACGCCGCCATCTGCAGCCAGAATCACAAAGCTTGTAATTAGCAAGAGCTGCTTGCCCTGACTTCACTGATAGTCTCTTCGACATCATGATTGTCAAGGAACTGCTTTTGCGAAGAGTTCGGGGTTAAGTAATTTTTATGCGAATACAGGCCTTGGTCCGTAAGAGCCAATTTAAATCGGTACGCCACCGTCACTAATATGTCCGGCTATAAAAATGGCTATTATTGGCTTTTACGAACAATTCTTGCGTAAAAGCTTTTATTGCGAATCCAGGACCTGGAGTCGTATTCACAAAGGTTGTCGGTCCTAATAGCTGTCTGCCAATGGCTGGCAGCCCATCGCTAATGTTATGCCCTACGTCACTATTGGCTAAGACCTACTCTTACGAACAGTTCTGTCGTTACAACTTTCCTTTTTGTCATAAATACGCACCATCACGTCCTCTGTTACAGCGTCGGTGCGTTGCCGCGCGCAAATTGATTCAGATTGCGCTGCGTAACAACCCAAAACAGAAAGGGACATGTGTACGCTGAAACGCCGCTTACCTAAACAGTCCATCACTCCGAACTGCTATCTTTTTCTCGTTTTTCCTTCGTCTCGCACGCTCGCGAGGCAAATGAGTGTTTCTGCTGCGTAAAACGTTGTGTCAGGTATGTACAGACAGGTGTGTAGCAATTAAGAACAGACCGCCCATCACCATGTCCTTTCTTTCTTTCTTCTTTCTTTCTTTCTTTCTTTCTTTCTTTCTTTCTTTCTTTGAATTTTTCTCGTTCTTTTCTTTTTTGCGTGCAGCTGGGCGCTGTTGACTTAGCGTCAGCGCTTAATGCGCCTGTGGTCCCTCGTATACGTTGCCGAGAGTTCGTCGTGTTTGTAGTTCGCCGTGTCGGCCGTGATTGTTGTCACGTGGTTTGTTCTCGCTTGTCTCTTCTTTCTTTCTTTCTTTTTTTCTCATCCTTCTCCGTCACTCAATTTCTCTATTTTTTTTTCTTTCTCTCTCTAGCCACGTGACCTTACTTATTTCATTGTTCGTTCCTTCCTTCCTATATGCATTACTCTGGCGCGGTGTTCCGTCTTCATTAATGACCGGGTCCCGCCGCGTTGTAACAGCTCCCGTCGCTCGGGCCGATTTCTTTCTCAGTATTTTTTTTTCCCTCGCCGCTTCTCGCAGAGTCTCGACTTGATGGATGGCCGCTCTCGCGGTCGGTTGTATACGGTGAACGCGATGTGGGCGCGAAGCCACGGGAATGCGCGGAGCTTTGACTCTGTACACGGGGAGTCCCATGTTGACACGAGTGCGCGAGGTCATTCGGGCTAACCCACGGCATAACCACTCTGGTTTGCTGGAACAAGTTATAGCTGGCGTGGCGTGACGCTGGCATTAACAACATTGTTTCTGTACCACTCGAGAGCATTCACTGTTACACCGGGTGTCCCGACTAACGGGGCAGCAATTTTAAAAACAATTTGCGAAGCCTTTTTGTGCGGATTGGACTAAGTGTACGTCGTTATGAGCCTCCTGGTAGAATCGTCCAGTATAAGTTGTGTTCTTAGTAAACAGAGCGATCAGTCGTTATTAATTACCTTTTAATATATTACCTTAATGGTCGCACTGTCAGAACAAAGAACAATAGTATTCGACGCGTTGAAATCTTGTGTAGCTCTTTTTACATCGATAGCTGTTGTTGTCTCACTTTGCTCGTCGTAACTTACCAACTAAATGAATAACTAACTAAAGGAAGAAAGAATTTAAGAAAGAATTAAGAAAGAAAGAAAGAAAGAAAGAAAGAAAGAAAGAAAGAAAGAAAGAACTAACTGCTGCGGCTGCATTTCGATGGAGGCGAAATGCAAAAACGCCCATGTGCTTGCCTTGTAGTGCACGTTAAAAACCCCAGGTGGTCCAAATTTATCCGGAGCCCTCCACTATGGCGTGCCTCATAATCAGAACTGGTTTTGTCACGTAAAACCGCAGAAATAAGAACTTTATCACTCACTCACTCACTCACTCACTCACTCACTCACTCACTCACCCACTCACTAGCTAACTTACTCACTCCTTTACTAACTTGCTAAATAACTGCTGATTTAGCTACATAAATAATTCGCTAACCTATTAATTACTAACTAATTAACTACCTAGCTAGCTAGTTGGCAAGTAAATCAATAAATAAGTCGTGTCCGTCTTTAACAACACTTACCACCGTTTTAATTCAGCTAAAAAAATAAATAAGACTTAAAGATGGCATATATATACCTAACGGGCGTTCCCGTTTCTTTCTGCCCGACGCAGGAGCTGGCCGCCCGCACTGGCTGCGCGGTGTCGGCCACCAGCGGGTCCGAGTCCGGCGCGTCGCCCTCGTCGAGCATGGGCGACGTGCCGCCGTTCGCCCCGGCGCCTTCGCCCGCGGGCTCGGCGCCCCCGTGCTCGTCGTACCTGCTCCAGCAGCTGGCCTCCAGCTGCTCCTTCCCCAACTCGCTGGACGGCGTCCCGAGCACCTGCCACAGCTCGCCCTGCGGCGGGCCGGCGTCGTCCGCGATGCAGCTCCGTTCGTCGCCGTCGGCGGCCGCCTCCTTCTTCGCCAGGTGAGCGATGTTTTGCGTAGTTAGCCCTTTTGCGTAGCTGTATACGGGCTGGGAGTGACGAACGGTGACGTACCGATATTTCCCGGGGATTTCCAGAAACACTACGCCCGTCATCGGCTATAATGGCACGAATTTCGGCCGCGATTACCTATGGATGTATATATATGTATATATATATATATATATATATATATATATATATATATTGTTACGTTGCGGAAGTCACATATACAGGTGTATTTACAATATCTACAAGAGAGGCAACGATACATAAACATGGCTGGCGCGACCGAATCTACCTCTACATGCCAAATCGTCGTCTGACTGGCGCCAGGCGTGGATGCGCCGTCACAATATATATATATATATATATATAATACACGCAACCGACAATGAAGCCACGGAGAACATCGCGGAAATTAACTGTGGTTGCAATGGAAATGTAGAAAGTAATAAAGACAAGGGAAATGGAAGTGGGTTCTAGTTCCATTCCAACTCTCTCCAATATATATATATATATATATATATATTGTGGGCGTGGTCCCGCGTCTTTGTTTGACATTGCACTTGTCTTGTTTAGCAAATCAGCAATGACGACTCCTCATAATAATTTCAACGGTGCAAGCAAACACGCGTAGCCTATCAGCGAATACAGCAAAATAGTTTCCTGCGTGGTTGCTAAGTGTGGTAATTGGTCGTCATTACGCAATCTCAATCACTGAGATATTAATAACGCCGTCGTATACTCACTCGATTTTTTTTTATTGCGTTGCTTCTCCCGTTATACGCGCTATTATGACCCCCTTTTTGCCTCATACGTTGCTGCGTGCTACTCCGCTAACATTTCCTGCAGTCATGATCAAACTGCTACATATTGCGAGGCGAATTTCTCTCTACGATAATGGGGCGTGTGGTCATTTTCAGCACGAAACATCCACCTCTATCAAGCATACGTTTCGACCATTTAGAAAAAAAAATGTGCGTATATCGCGTTCGTGATGTACGGCCTCAATTTAGGCCTAACGCAACTAACTGTGAAACTTTGCACCCTCGTTTGAATTTAGGATCCAACGATGACTTCCCGCCGTTTTTTTTTTCTCACCCGCCACCTCTTCCTCAACAGAGAGCCTAAAACTTAGAACCCCCGGTTCCTTCCCCCGTTTTACGAACAATTAGGCACTTGTCGCGCGATCATTTAGGCACCGATGCTCTGCATGGGGGACGAGAAAAATAATCACCCCGGGAATTCAGGGGCTGGAGGAGTGAAAAGAGCAACACAGGAGGGGACGAAATGCTGGGCCAAATAAACGACACTTACACGCACACCCACACACACCCAAAAAAAATTTCGAATGTCCTTACGCTGCATCACCCGGTGCCGTCTCGCAACCCTTTACACTATATGGGTGCTGCGAAAACTTCAAGTTTCGCCAATTTCGCGTCGCCTTAATGAACCGTTCTCAATGCGCGTTGACGACCTGACCCTGTGTGGGGGCCGTAGGTCTTTCGTTGAAACGCAACGCACGTGTCCACGCATGCGCAAACGCGCCCACAACACTCACGCACGCACATGGTTCGGGCGAAGCCGCTGTGTGCTTAGGCCTAACCGGAGCGGCTTGTGCGGGAGCTGTGCTCGAGATTTCTCGACGCCGACGGCAACGGGGTCTGAACGGCGGGCAGAGGGGTGCGCGAGCCGCTAATGGCGGCTATTAGGCTTAACCGGGCAGGAGTATCAGGTGCAGGGTTTCGCCGATATCGTCGGTGCACGTGAGACGGGAGAAGAAGAGCAATAAAGAAAGGGAAATTAGTTCCGAACGAAACATAGTTTGGATAGGGAGAAGGAGAGATGCGCGAAGTAAACAGCTATATACATGTGCTCTGAACGACGCGGACCGACCCTCGTCGCTCGACGATGACGCGCTTAGAAATGAGTGCTATATTGAAAGAGCACTGTTATTGATGTCATACAAAATGGAATTCATAACTCAAGTGCACGAAGGATCGAACGTAGCGAGGAGATTGGTATCTTATGGTACTACAGTGGAACAACTGGAAACCTCAGTTAGGCAATACATCTTTCGAGAAGTTTGCTTATCATCGTCGCAGTGTATATACAATAGGTCGTCTAGACAAGGAAGCCAGCTACAAGTATAGAGGTGGAGGTAGGGGGGAGGGGGGGGGGGGGGGACTGTCGCGGTGACACCACCAATTCTTTCGCGCGCAAATTTAGCACAGATGTTGCATTTCGCGGTGACATTTGGTTGCTATCATTTTTGTTATTAAGCACGGTATTAAGCCTCACCTCCGCCAGTGCCCGAATGTGAGTCAGCCGAGTGAACGATGAGCATTTCGTCATGTAGAGAACCGAGTAGCTCGTTAAGCGCAGCCCTTCTTTTTTTTTTTTTTTTTTTTTAGCTAGCTACGACGCTGCCTCCGAGAGCTACGCTCGGCGCGTTGATCCCCTCTACGAATCTCGGAGGAAAATGCCTGCCTTTACGAGTCGCGCACTGCACGGCCGAGCCATGAAAGCACCCAAGCGACACGTGAATGTAGCCGCGGTGATTTTGATGATTTCTCTGTAAATTAAAACAATACGTATATATTAGGCCAAATAATGTTGAGTAAAATGCGAGAAGAGGCACTTCGCCGTCCCTGCATGATGTATATTTCCGAAATGTTTGCGGATATCCGCGAAAATGTTTTTCTTCTTCTATGCTACTCAATTTGCAAGAAATTAAATTCATATTCTTGCAGTTGCTCAAAGCGTTTTGATTCATTTACGACTGGTCTAGACGAAGGGTGAGTGCGCGCATAAATAAACAGATTCGGTAACCCTCGATGCGCGTGGATATTTTCCTTATCTAAGTCTTGAAAGTTTGAACTTGCCAGAAGTGTAATTTCTTTATGGGACCTAAATTGACGTCATACATTGGCAGGCTTTCTACACTAATCCTCCAGTATTTCTTCATCTTACCCGCGTCTTTCCCATATTATTCATCCCATGGCGGCTTTTAGATGCCAGTGCTGGAGCCCTTCTGCCTGCCACGTCTACTTGGGGCCGAAGAGAGCCGCGCTTTATTAAAATACGCCCCGTCGTTTCTCTGGCAAAAATCACACGCGCCATAAAGCTCTTGCTTTCATGACCATTTAGTCCTCGAGTACTGAGGTCTAGTTGTGAAGGCGAGAACAAATCCAGCGCCCCCTGTCGATAACGCAGACAGCAGACAAAAAAGGAGACGAAAAAAAAAAAGGGGGGGGGGGGGTAGGGGGCTTCGTGAGCGTGTGCAAACGTTTGAATGGTCGATCTTAGGAGCGCGAGGCACCACTCTCTGTCACGGAATGCATAATCAGGGGCGACAAGAACGGAAAACGCAGACAAACGGCTGAGGGGTGGGCTCGAATGAGCTAAAAACGCTCGAAATCCCGTACAAAGCGCACGATCATGCATGGAGTCGAGAACGAGTCCCAGAGGGCGTCGTGGGGCAAGAAAAGAGAGCGCATGCGCGAGTGCCCCCTATAGCACGCGCAATTATTTTACCAGTCCGTCGAGGAAGAAAAAAAATGCCTGGAGCTAGTTCACAATTTCTACAACTGAAATTCAACCTTTTGCACGTGTGGTGCAATGGCTCGCCAAGAGGTTAATATAGTGGACTATATATGCCGAACCGGTTCGCGAACCGCTTCAGTATTATATATATTTTTTTATTTATACGAACCGGAACTAAATCGGAATAAAATCAAAGTTCGGTGAGCTCGAACCAAGCCGGTAATTTTTTTTGTCTGTTCAACACCCTGATTTCATATCAATAAACCCCGATGAGTGTGGATGAGACTGGTGTGCAGATGAATGCGTGGCAGTGCATGTGAATGTGTGTGTGTAAACGTGACTTTGAAGCGAGCTGATCTGTTGTGGCTCTGAATCAGTGATCTTTTAAGCGCAGTTATGAGCATATTAGGTATAACCCTCTTACAGAATGGGAGTACACTGTAAAGTAATTTACACCCCTAAAAGTGAAAACTGCTGTAAATATATCGATAACTCCCACCTTACAGCCAAAAAAAAGGTGTAATCGTGTGAGTTATATGCAGATTTGCGCCATTCTTTAGTTTAAAGGTGTAAACTATTTTCAGTGTACGCTACCTGCCATCCTGAACTAAGGGGACCGCAACTCGGACTCTCTAAATCAAAGAAGACAAATTATAAACAATTTAAAGCGTAACACACGTTCGCGTGTGCCTGTTCCTCGAACGATGCCGTATTTCAACGATAACAGTATACTATATAACCAATCATGATTACTATCATTGCCCACATGACAAGGTAATGCATCTGGTGCTCTGCCATCTGGCATTTGCAACATGATTAGTTACAGGTGTTGTGGGTATTACCATGCCCCCCGTCTCGACAACATGCTTTCTTTCTTGCTTACGACCTGACGTACAGATTTAGCGGGTTTCAAATTAACTGGTGTGCCACGGAGTTGTCGTTTTCAAACTTAAAAAGAAAAATGTCGCGCTGTTTTTCCAACGGCGGAATCTATATAGCCGCGTACTCCGTACACATGCACTGAGTCGCACAGGCGCAAGCCAGCGATCAGAAAGCGCGTAATTTTTCCTCGTTCTGCCCGAGTTCGAGAACAAATAAAGCGTCGCGACAAAGTTTGCGCAGGGCTTTTCAAAATCCTCGCTCCCACACACCGTTGGCTCCCTCCGTTCGTACCCTCTTTCCCGATTTCCCTACGCCTTCTATCCCGAAACGCCGTCATACTTCCCATATTTCACCCCGCGTTCCTCTAACCTCCCTCGAAACTATTCCTCGCTCCTTCCATTCCGTTTTTTTTTTTTTTGTTATTGTTTTCCTTATTAATTCTCTAGCGTTATGCGTAACTTCCTTCCTGTGCTGCTTTCGGGAGGGAAACGGGAGAGGAGAAAGGGAGAGCTCGCCGCCTGCGACGCGACCTCCGTGATTCCCAGCAACGGCGGCAGCGCGAGAAATAATTGTCTTGGCCCGATTTAATTATTCCCGTGGGAGCGACACAACCGACGCGCGGCAGCGCGAGGAACGCGAGCGCAAGCTGGCTATGGATGTGAAAGAATAGTCCCGGCTTGGCTTGGCTCGTATATTATTACGTTCGTCGGTTCCACGACCCCCCCCCCCCTTCTGTGCTTCTCTTCTTGCTTTCATAACTCCTCTTCTTACTGCTCCTCCCTTTCCTATTTGATCCTCCTCTCCTCTTCATCTATCTCCTTGATCCTCCTCTCCCAACCTTCTTTCTTGTTTCCCTATTTCCTACTGCGTTCCTCGTCCTCCTCCTCTCTCAACCTTCTTTCCTTCTGTTTATCTCTCTCTCTCTCTCTTTTGAACGTTGCTTCGGGTCTGAGCACGTCACCCAGGGATTCTTTTTTTTTTTTTTTGACGTTCAGTGTTCGAGGCAGTGTTCAATGTTCCTCCTCCGGTGCCGTGGAAAGTGCGGGAAAACAGGGAAAGGGGAAATAAAAACGACTCCCCGGTGGAAAGTTTGTCAAGAGACGATTATTGCTCGTCGCCTCTTGTTTGTTCGCAGGCGCCGCAGTCGTCGTTCGGTAGCTGATTCTGTTGTATGTACGGTGCGGCTCTTGCTTGTATTTCTGGATCGGCGTAATGTTGTGCGCGAGATGAAAGCTCGCGGTTGCGACACTCTCACTCTTAGTCGCTTACTCCTCAGTCCTTCCCTATAGTCAACGGGTTTCTGGTCTATACTATATTTAAGGTGTCGCCTGGCATCAAAGCGTGCTTTTATTTATTTATTTATTTATTTATTTATTTATTTATTTATTTATTTATTTATTTATTTATTTATTTATTTATTTATTTATTTATTTATTCATTCATTCATTCATTCATCTTTTTATGATTGTTTAGTACTCTCACCGGAATTCCTCGCTGGTGTTGACGCAAAATAGCGCGAGCCGATCTCGGATGCAACACAGAGAGAGCTATATAAGGAAGGCAGGGATGTTAACCAGTCAAGAGTCCGGTTGACTACCCGACGCTGGGGGAAGGGAGAAGGGAAAGAGAAAGAAGGGAGAGAGAGGGGGGGTGGGGGGTATGGAGACGTGCACGGACCGTACTGCAGAGTCAAAGGCGCTCATACAAACCAGACGCTCTCAGAAAGCACAAAAGTGGCTTCACTGCCTTCTGAGCCGATGAGCGGTGGGGACGGGGTTCTAGTATAGTCTGTTCACTCAGAGCAGGATCATCTAGTTTCCTGAATAAGTTGATCATAGAACATAGACGCTAGGTGTTAGGATTTGACTGTACGATTGATCGGCTTCAGTTCCGCAAGAGGAACTTACGTCCTGCAGTGAATAATTAAAAACTTCAATAATTAATCTTTTTATAATTTGCCACCGGAAAGTAGCGATTCGGTGTACAAGTAATATCCGCCTCTCTTGGTAATCCGGCTGAACAGAACGAATTGCAATGCTCCATGCGACCTTAGAGATAAAAAGAAAGAAGGACGCTGTTCCTAAGTAAGAAAATGAATACAACTCGTATAAGTTTAGTGCATATGGGCCTTTCTTTTACTTTAGGCGCACTCTTAACTACGAGCCATCTACCTTCCAGTTTAGATCGTTACGCGAATCAACCATTTTATATGTGATGGTTCAAAACTTTAAGAACAAGAATAAAGCCTATCCGTGCTTGGGAGCTTAGATAAGACAACAGAAAAAAAAAGAGTACACGAGGGCTCGTAGGTGAAACACCCACTTATAATGACCAATTCACCCCATTTAAATGCCAAAAAGAAGAAAGAAACCAGAAACTTTACTTCAAGGGGTACGCTGCTTCCAACAGTACGTCCCAACAGGAACCAACGTCTCCCTACCGACCTTGCGCAGCAGGAACAAGAGGGAATTGTTAGGGAAATCAGGCAATTCAGAAAAAAAGGGACGTGGAAAGCAGAAGCAAGATAGCGAATGGATGCTGGGCGCAAAAAAAAAACGGGGGGAAGTGCAAAACGAAACTACGGAAATAGCTTCGGGATGGCGAACCAGAGCACCGTTCTCCCAACGTACACTCCTTTTTCTTCCTTCTCTCTAAGAAAAATAAAATAAAACGAAAGCTGGTGATAAATAAAGTAGGCAGGCGCAGAACGGTCGAAGAAGCATCGCTCGGAAGCGTCAATGGCCGTTGGAGCTGCCATCAAGACCGGCACATAAACATTCGCGCGAGAGCACGCATTCCGGGATGTACGTTCTCGGCAACGAACAGCAGCAGTGTGAGAGAAGGATGGGGGGAAGGAGGGGGGCAAAGTAGATATCATCAGAGGAAAGGGCAGCCGAAGGCTTCCTACCATATATTGCGCGGCAGCCCCTTGCTTTACACGGCATTGCTTTGCCTTACTTCAGGCTGTAACGGAAAAGAACAAAAAGACGAGAAAGAATTAAGACACATAAATGAGAGCTCCTCTTCCGCTTTCCGCATTTGCGCTCGCAACGGTCTTCGCCGACCCGTTCGTCGGATGTTATGCAAACCGCGGCGGCAGCTATGCCTCGGCCGAAGCAAATAAGGGAACGAAAGGTGGGAAAAAAAGGGAAGACAGCGCAGAAAATGTGTTTTGCCTCGTTTCTTTGTTTTGTAGTTCGTTCTAGCTTTTTGCGGCCGTGCACTATGGGGCCATTACACGAGATGGTTATTCTGCAGGAAGGCGGCGGGTGTGGTAATTTTTTTGTGCGTGTCTTTCTTGCAGGGTGAGGGGAGGGAGGCGTTAATTCGCCGCGCCATCTATCGCCAGGTCGGAGCACTACGGTGTCCGCGTTAAATTTGGCGCTGGCTGGAAGGTGCGCATTTCTTTGAGGAGAAGCAATCGCTCAGGCGATATAAAAGAGCCTAGAGTTGAAGACGTAAGAGCGACAAAGAAATAGTCTTAAAAAAATTGTGCGGTACCTGCACCGTTTGAATTACAGTGTCGTCCACTCTTGGAGTGAACACGCCGTCAATATCTCTGCAATTCTAATACAGTCGACATAAGATACGTAGAGCAGCACATTTTCTTTCGCATTGGTGTGGGCCTAATCAGTAGTATGAGACACTCTTAATCGATGAAATTAACGTAAATGTTTAAGTTATATACCATTGAGGTGTTCCCTTATTTAGCGGGTGAAAGCGTGTATAACAAAATCGCTAACTTCCTCTATAAATACTGATGTATAAACATTAATCAAAGGTCTCATACTGAAAATGAACACGCTAGAAGCATTGTGATTTATACCGCTACGCACAGCAACATTAGGCGACTCGTGAGAAATTTGAAAACGAGAATTCTTAATGTGTTACGCGTGTTTTCCATTCAGCGTACTTTCGTTACCGTTCAGCGTGCTTTCTTTACGATTAGGAGGACTTTCTGACTCTATCAGATCGTCTCTTTCAATTTATAAGAGATGGTACGATGCGTTGTTTCGAGTGACAGTGTAACTAGCGCACACGTAGCTTGCTTTCGTAAAATGCGGCATCTCTGAAAACCACAATGCACTATTGTCCAAAAAAGGCACTAATTGAGATGGCGACAGGGGAAAATAAATTAATTAAATTCATAAATACATTAATGGCGCCTACAACTTATCCTCATATGCAGCATGGCAACATTCGCGAACTAAAATGAACCTGCATTTTACCCCGATAACAAACGTGGTTAGTTTATTGCGTGTTGCCTAATTGTGGTCTATACATTTTCTTAAACGTAATTCCCAGAAAGTCTAATAATATTACTCAAGAAAACGTGTAAGGTCCTGTGCTACATGCTGTCTGTATGCAGCCGGCGTCGAAAGTTCACGGACCGCGAAAAGTAAAATCTGAATCTCTCCGCATCCTGGGCACCCATACTGGTATTCCGTGTCCGCATTCTCATAAAAGTTCTTGCTAAAACTTTATAAATTCTAGCCTATAATATTGCTTGAGATATCATTAGTGAAGGCAGCCGTTCACGGGCAAATCAGCATTTCTGAACAATAAGCTTGTTTTTTTGTTTGTTTTTTACAATTTGTCCTCTAATGTCAAGCCTGTACCACTTAATCACATGGTAACATAGTGTTGTACTGTTTCACTGGCTACGGTCACAAACTGGTCGTAAGTTAGGCGCCTTCTCGTGTCTCGCGGTCCGTAAAGTTTTTGAGGTCGGCTGTATGTACATCTTGTCGAATTTAAACCAAGAGTGGCGTAAGCATCGTACGGACCGCCTAATTAGCGTTTGGTTCCAAATGCGCTCAAAGCTTTCGTGTATGTCGCCACATTCCTTCTCGTTCGCAGCCTACTTTTTCTAATGATAATGAAGGCTTATCAAAGATGAGTTCAGTAGCTTTCAATTCCAACGGCCTTTATACCAAAAACAAAAGAAAGCATATTTGCCGCATGTCGACTCGAGACGCAAAGGAGTAAGAAACTACTGGAAAAGTTTGAAACTTCTGGCGTCTGCATTTTCAAAGCAGACTCGCTCGGTGACGGGACTAATGTTTTCAACCACCGAGCCTCGGGGGCATTCCGCCAAGTTTCCTAACATCGGCGCGCGTCTCACTGGACACGCTGAAATCAGCGTTTTCTTAAACCACCATTTTTTTTTTCTTTACAAACATGTACAACCCTCTTAAGAAGGGGTGGCGGTATAATCGAATCCCCGCAATCGGAGACGTCTGAGGAAAATTTCTTCAACGCGTCGTTAACGCGAGACACGTTCGCCCTCGTCGCCAAAGGACAAGCTATTCATAACGCCTGGGGCGTTTTTTACGTTCCTCGTCGGCGCCGTGTTTCAAACAGCGATCGCGTCTCGGCGCGCGCAGGCGAGCATGTGAAGTCAGCCTTTCTTCGATGTTCCGCGACACGGCGTAGTTTGTACTCCGTTTAATACGTAGGAGGCGACGTTGCCAGGCGGACATGTCTCACTTTCCGGGATATCAGCAGACGTTCATTTTGACAGGAAAGAGGGAAGACGACACATTGCTTTCACAAAACACGACACATTCCGTCCTAAACTTCTAGCCCATGCATTCTAGAATGTTTCTGAATTCTGCACTCCCCTTCGACTCATTGTTGACGATGATGATGATCTATGTTGGCCTCGCTATTGCAACGAGGCGGCGACAAACGGTCACCTAGCCTGCTTGATATGATCAGCTTTTACTACATCTATCGCCCTCTATAGCCTTTTGCTACCTAATCTCGATCTTCACTTTCCCATTTAAAAGTTCTATCACTATATTTATCACTAAATTATACCGTTAACTACACTTGCAATGACTCCGGTTCTATCAATCTATTCCCTGATTTTCTTTCATAAATACTCTAATTGTCCATTACTTATCTTGACTGCTGACCAGTTAATCCTTCCGTGTTCTTTGAATTCCAACGTTTCTGGAAGGTCGATGGCAGCGCCACGTCCCGACAGAAGGAGTGACTGCGCTTCGTTGGCACGCCGCGCCAATTCTTGAGAAGCGTAGCGCCTTTTTCAGTTAAGGGGTGGCGCTGTCATGCACTCGGCGGACTGAAGCAAGAGCTTCGAGTCAGTGACCGTTTAAGAATACAACGGCAAAACTCAAACTCCCTATTGGGGAGTTCTAGTTTTGACAAAACTAAAGGAAGCTTCAGAGCTTTACAAGCTTCCGACAAGACTTCTAAATGTCTAAATCTTCTAAAAGTCTTTTAGTTTGTCCGTAAGCTTCTATATCGTTTGCGAATCACCCGGTTATCGTAAAAGGGTGTCGCTAGAAGCGACATTTTGGGGCGTTTTATCCGACTACAATGTGTTTGAAAAACTTTTGTGCGGCGTCAGTGTTCTCGTCGAAGGAAAGTTATGAAATCCACTGCAAGTTAACAATTATCTCACTACCAATGCTTTATAACAGCAGTTAAGTTGTATAAATGTAATTATCTGCAGTGGCTGCAGTGTTTCCTTCGTGCGCCCTCTGCTGAAACTTTGTGTCACCAGATGGCGCACCAGCGTTGTTGCCGCCATATACGTCACCGATAACCCGGCATTCCGCAAACGGCAGTACGTTGACGGATGCGGCAAAACTCTCTAAGTGTTTAATTACATAACTGTTTATAATAAGTGTACAAAAGAGCGTAACATAACTCTCCAGCAAGTCTCTAATGTGTCTCACAAATTTCTCTAATATGTGTAATGAGTAAGGCCCATCTAGCTCAGTTGAGAACCATTGTCCAGATTATCTCACTGCTCGCGTTCTCCAAAAGAAAAGAAAAGAAAGAAAAAGCAATAGTTCATCACGTGTGAATGGAAGAGACAGGCATGCGCCATGTCAGTTTATGTAACACTAAGATAATTTCCAATAGAATCAGGGCAACACTTGACTTCAGCTAACCTAGAGAACAGGCTGGTTTCAGGAAGGGATATTCTACGATGGATCATATCCATGTCATCAATCAGGTAATCGAGAAATCGGCGGAGTAGAATCAACTTAGCAAATATCTACAAGGATTCCACAGCTACCTTGGTTCTCCACAAGAAAAGTAGAAAGTTACCTATCAAGAAAGGGGTCAGGCAAGGAGACACAATCTCTCCAATGCTATTCACTGCATGCTTAGACGAAGTATTCAAGCTCTTAAACTGGGAAGGCTTAGGAGTGAGGATCAACGGCGAATATCTCAGCAACCTTCGGTTTGCAGATGACATTGTCCTATTCAGCAACAATGGAGACGAATTACAGCAAATGATTGAGGACCTTATTCGAGAGAGTGTAAGACTTGGGTTGAAGATGAATATGCAGAAGACAAATATAATGATCAATAGCCTGGCAAGGGAACGAGAGTTCAAGATCGCCAGTCCGCCTCTAGAATCTGTAAAGGAGTACGTTTATCTAGGTCAATTACTCACAGGGGACCCTGATCATGAGAAAGAAATTCACAGAAGAATAAAATTGGGTTGGAGTGCATACGGCAGGCATTGCCAAATCCTGACTGGGAGCTTACCACAGTCGTTGAAAAGAAAAGTGTACAATCATTGCATTGTACCGGTGCTAACATATGGGACAGAAACTTGGAGGTTAACAAAGAAGCTCGAGAATAAGTTAAGGACCGCGCAAAGAGCAATGGAACGAAAAATCTTTGGACCAACGTTAAGAGGCAGGAAGAGAGCGGTGTGGATCAAAAAACAAACAGAGATAGCCGATATTGTAGTTGACATTAAGCAGAAGAAATGTAGCTGGGCAGGCCATGTAATGCGTAGGATGGATAACCGGTGGACCATTAGGGTTACAGAATGGATACCAAGAGAAGGGAAGTGCAGTCGAGGTCGGCAGTAAACGAGATGGGGTGATGAAGTTAGGAAATTTGCAGACGCAAGTTGGAATACGCTAGCGCAAGACAGGGGTAATTGGAGATCGCAGGGAGATGTCCACTTTTATGTCCACTGCCTTCGTCCTGCAGTGGACATAAAATGTAGGATGATGATGATGATGAAGTCTCACACTGATATGTCGTGGTATAGCCGAACGATCGCAGCGCCATAGTCGCCCCTAGTCATTTCTGCGGGAAGCTCTATGTGGGGCTAGCCACTGGTGGAGCCGCGTGATTTACGTTTGCCACGTCGGCAGCTCGCAAGGGCGAACTGATCGTTGTTTTGTTTTGTTTTTTGTTCATCTTCCCCCCGTTGACATTGCTTCCCCCATCACCAACCCACAAACGATGGACGGTAGCTACAGCGGACGGGCTGCGGCTTTTGAAATCCTCGGCACGTAACGGTCGTATAGAGACGACGAGCTTGAAGGCAGTTACCACTGCGAGCGCTGGCGTCGCTACCGGGCTGTCGAGAGTTGCGACAGTGTTGAGAGAAGAAAGTGGAGGAACCTGGTAAGGTCAAAGAAAGAAAAGTAACACAACTTTAAAAAAGAAAAGAATGAGCACTGGTAGGTGAAAGATAACACTACGTGTTTCGTGGATTGCGGAAAGAAAAAAAAATAAAGTTCGCAATGGGCTGTTACTCTACTTCATTCTTGTGCTGATTGCTTCGAGTCGAGAAAGCATCAACAGTGACAAAAAAATATAGTATTGATGAAATAAGAAAACAGGCAGGTGGATAGAACAGACGTGGCACTGCAAACGGTGTGAAGTAGAGGAAAGACGAGCCCCTGGGGAGAAGGAGAAAGGTGGAGACACACTGGCAGGGGGCGCTCGCAGCGACATCCGGGGCGGCTGTCCTGTCCTGTGCGCACCTCGGTGGCCGTAATGAAAAGCCCCAATAAAGACGCACGTGACCTGAATCACGCGGCGCCTTCATCTCTGTCTGTTTCTTTCGGAGTCCTGCACGGCGTGAGCCGCTGGCCAACCATTGCCGTAGTACGCTTTATTCTTTGCCAAAAAACGAATCAAAAGTTCATCTCGTTTTCGGTGAGTTTTTATTTACTTTCGGCGTAGCTAGTGTAGTCTACTCTTTCTTGTGATAACTATTATGTGATAAAATTTAGAGGCTTATTTTATGCTTCTGCGGCAAGGAAATGTTCTTGAAGTGTCCTCTCATGGCAGTGAGGAACAGAGTGAGGAGCTGGACCAGTTTGTACGGTTTAGCAAAATAACTTTTGCTAACATGTACCAACTGGCCCCGCGCTCCCCTTTACCAGCCTGGTTTTTTTTTTTCTTTTTTTTTTTGCAGTAAGTATTGCGGCTGGTGCTACAGAGTTAGCCCCATCACCGACTCTATTGGTTTCCAAAAGCCTTGATCGTTTTTACTAGTTTTTATTGGCTACCTCTGCCGTCGTCATCTCAAATTTTTGACTACTGAAATCTTCATGGGCTTGAGATGTTTACTCCGTATTGATGTTCATCATCACCGCCGTCGTTATCTTCATAATCAGTCTATTTACGTCCAGTGTAAAACGAAGCCTCCCCCCCCCTCCCCACCGCCCTTCCGCCTCCTCTCGGAAATCCTATTTCTCCTGCTTATCGTCGATGGGTAGATGGGGTACCTTTAAGCGTTGTGACACTCAATTCCTGCGTCGGTTAGTGCAGCAATGCAGCCCTCGTAGAGCAAGTTTACACCTTAGGAGGATTGTACGGAGTCTTCTTGCCGACCTCTTCGACATCTTATAGACTTGTTACTTCGCCTGTGTGATGAGTATAAACATTTGTCTATATACGAAGTTAAAACTGACACTTAGACAAATTTTCTTTGAGAAAGTTTGTTTTATTTATGCCAACTCGCGTTGGCCCCATTTCCGTTCGTATACGGTGAGCCGCAGTCTTGCTAATGGTTTGCCGACAGTTTACAGACATTATTTGACTGAAAGTGTAATGCCACACATCCACAGCACGTCTACTGTAGACGTTGTATATGGATATTTTTGAAAAAAATCTTCAATTACACTTCTACGTGCTAACTTAATTTCGCGACGTTAGCGAGCTAGCTTGTAGCCGGCAAAAGCCAAGAGAAGTCGCATTGGAGCACAGTATCGGTCTCGGGACGGTTCGATAGCCGTTTCCGCGGGCGAAAGAAAAAAGAAGCCAAGAAGGAATCGAACCGCTTGAATGCCAGGCATGCCGGTAAGCACGTCGAGGTTCGTTTTCCGCGCGGAATGTTTTCCGCTTCGCTTCAACCCGAGCACGGTCGTGCCACCTCCTAGAAGGAGACTCGCGAGGCTCGTCTATAACTGCCTCTGGTCGCCGCAGTTACGTGTACGTGCGCCCGACGGTGTAGTCCGTTCGTTTGTGGACGTCTCTAGTCCTTTCCGGAATGCCGAAGGCCCCCCAGCTTTACACCCGTAATATGCTTACACCGTACCCACGACAGCTTTCCGTTCAGGATGCCCGCGCAAATGGTGGGGGAGGGGGGGAGGTCCAGGAGGGAGGGGCTGCTTGCTTTGTGGCAAGGACTTAGATGGTGGCCGACTCTGTGTGTAGAAACTCTCTATGCCCCCCCCCCCCCCCCTTTCCTTTAATTGGATTCGGCCAGCTCTTTCTCACGAGAAAAATCCTTTTTGTGTTGATGGCATCTCTGGCCTTTCTGCATTCTGCCAGAAGTTTTAGTGTCTGCGCTGGAACAGCTTGGTCACGGTTTTGCAGGAAAAATAGTTTTGGGTGGAGAGCTTTCCGCGGCAAGCCGAAAAACAAAACGTACAGAGGCGCTTATGCTCCAGAAACGTAGATATAGACTGGAGTGGTATTCCTATAGTGGCGGCGTAGAAGAATTCCTTACGCGCGCTTTCCTAATCGAAATGTCCGAATCTTGTCGTTCGCCGTTACGACTGCGTCTGCGATCGATGGTGACCGAATCTTTTGCGCCGCAACGTAACGGTTTATCGATGTATGGAAACGCCGTAATTGCACCGTTCTGTGTACGTTCGCTCGGGGCACAATACCCCGGAAGCCTAGTTTCTTTAGTGGTCTGGTAAAGTTGGAGAAGGCGCAGTTCTTTGACCGAATTCCTTCCAACTTTTGGGTACGTATTATGCAGGGCATGCCTGTAGGTATTGTGGTGTTTGCGGGACACACTCAAGGAAGGAAGGAGGCCATTGCAAATGAAAAGAAGGTAACCCCAACCAAAGAAGCGAATTCCAAAAAAAAAAAACTGAGCTCGCTTGAAAAGGTATCTAGGATGAAAAAAAGAACATGATTACGAGCACCACGTGTTTTCACGGCCTTCTTTTTTCTCTTTCAGTGATTTCCTTCCCGTTTCTTTTTTTTTCTTTCTTTCAGAAGGTAACGACCGCGCGCCAAGAATGTAACCACAAGCTGACACCCTATACGCAATTTGTTGGGTCCGCTGGTGTCAAAAAGTGGGAGTATAGTTTAAAGAAGTTGAAGGGGCTTAACGTCCCGAAACGATACAGCTGGTTGTTGAGGGACACCGTAAGGGGGGGTACCGGATTCATTTTGGCCACTTGGGGCTATTTAACGTGCATCGAAAGGCCAGTATGCAAGCGTATTTTTTGCATTCGGCCTCCACCGGAGTGCGACCGCCACACCCGAGAATGGAGCCCTCGACCTCGCTCGCAGAAGCGCCGCGCCATAAACACACCGTGGCAGGTTCGAGTAAAATCATCGTTATACGGTTAAGCTCGCTTAACAGAGTCGATCCACTGAGTACTGGGTTTTTCTTTTTTTCCACCCAACATATTTGATCAACCCGGTATCTACAAATCCCTCTCATTTCTTTTTTTTTTATCCCCATCCCGCTAAATGTAGTCACACAACCCAGCTCCGTTAGGCGAAGTGGCAGGAGAGTTCGGCATTGCTCGGCCCACATTAACTAATCAACCGTGCTGCGTTGGCGCTTCTATGCTCCGGCAGTGTCGACAGACAGCAACTCGAATTAGGGATAGAAGCAGGGGCCGCAGAAACAAACCTGAACTGAGGTCCTCGGATGGACCCTGGGCGAGAACGCTTGCTTCAGCCGTTTTTGGGCGGGCACTCACTTCTACGTTCTGCAAGAAAAGTAAAGAAAGAAAGAAAAAAGAAAGAAAGAAAGCAAGAAAGAAAGAATGAAAGAAGGAAAGAAAGAAAGAGCGGGGAGGTTGTAAGGGCAGTTAGAAGAATCTCGTGGAAGACCGAGATAGAAACAAAAGACTGCGGGCCAGTGTTCGAGAAGCAACCGCGTCGCAGACGGGTGAAAAGGGAGTGGCTCTCTCGTTCCGTGTCGACGCCATGGTCGACGAGAGCTAATTAGCTCGGACGCTTCGAGAGGGCGCTGTAGAGGGTGTGACAGAAGTGCTACAACGCCCGACAGAGAATCGGAGACCGAGAAGATGCAGTTTTCTTGCGCGCCACCTACCGGCACGTGATGAGAGATAAGAGAGAAGTGGAGAAAGCGCAAGTGCGAAGAGGTGAAGGGCACGTACATCGCGCCGCGTGTACCGTTTCAGAACCAAGTTTTGATTCATTATGCACCGCTCTCGAGAAAAGGTAATTAGCCGTGGGCAACGCCGCAGGGAACGGGTTGAGAGGAGCAACGTGAAGGAGTTGCCCGCGCTTTTCTGCGAGACCCTCGAAAAAAAAAAAAAACGTGCGCACTTCTGGCAGTCCCGCAGTATTGCAGACGACGCCAAGCGAACGGAGAGAAAGTTATTCCAGCAAGAAGATATACGCGGAGGTCCATGGTGAGAACGGCGACAGAAGAACGCCGCAGTGACCTGAAGAAGAAAGTGTGAGACGTGCCTTCGCCTCTCACGACTATACTACAAGCGTACGCCCCAGAAACTGTGCAGCTTAGTGGATGCTAGTGGTGTGCATTAACCGAGTGAAGGAGCAGACGTACAACTCAACAGGCAACGAGCGTTGTATCACTCCGCGTCGCACACATCGCCGTCTGCTCTCGGAAAAGAGAAAGCAGATGATTCTAAATGGAGCGTGTCCTCGTATTAGAGTCTGCGACGTATTAGAATCGTTGACAAATGTCCACATCGACGTACGACTGTGACGAACAGTGTATCATTGCACGCTCGCTCATGTGGTCGTCTGCTCTCGAGGAGAGCGAGCAGACGAATTCTGTATCCTCGTAATATATTCCTTGACGAGTGACCGCACTGGATTCTCCACGTGATTCCATTTGTCTGCGTGATTCACCTGGGAACGTTCAGTATGACCACTCTCGAAACGTGGCACTATTTTCTCACGCGCATGCCTGAACCACCTCAGGATGTACATCAGCTCTCCAAACTCGGCAAAATCGTAGCGGAAACACAAAGAAGAGAAAAAGAGTGCGTAAGAGATGAAACGAGCAATTTACGGCTGCGTGTCTTTTACTGCTTGTGCTGTGTGTTCGTGTTACCATTGCACAACTGCTAAGCGCCAAATAGCCTACTATTACGCAGACCTTTCGACAGAAGTCTATGAACAATTTCCTTTCATCTGGCGCAACAGAGCTGCCATGCTGCGTCGCGCAATGTTTTCCTTGGTTGCACACGACGTTGTCTCCTGGCGACGAGAACAGCAACAGACCGTGTTACAGGACGAATCTCCTCATAAACAAACTTCTCTGATGACCGTCCACTTTGTACGGTCGCTAATGTTCAGCTCAGCTACCCCCGAAACAAGGCACTACATTCTTCAGCGCAAGATTGACGGCCACAGTATGCTTCTTAACTTCCGTACTGCTGCATCCAATTAGCACTTCAGCCCACGAACACGCGGGAACGACGCATAGCGCACTCAACGTCGCACGTGCTCAATGGCGGAGGCCACACGGGCCCTCTTGTGACCAAGCTGCCAGGAGCCGCACTTCAAGCTTGGCCGTCGGTAGTTTTATTTCCTGGGCGCTTACCATTTCAACAAAATAGATCGTTGTAAAGTTAATGAATGCGTGGCTACTCAAGCTCTATGTCTGCTCCATTTTTGATCCGAGAATCTTACGCTACATTGGTCGAGTGTCGTGGTTTCTAGTCGACTTGTTTCGTCAAGGACGCGTCTATGACATAATGAATCTATGAGTGAATTATTTATTTAATGTGGCTTTCATTACTACAACGCTGGGTACGTCTCTAGACTAAATGGGATAGAAAATAACTATGATTTAGTACCTTCTTCGGGGTTACTGGTGAAGCAGTGAAGGGTTACCGGCATGACTGAAGTGACTTTTTGGGAGATGATGTCTAGCAGTCATGAGAAGGAGTACAATTGTATCATGTTGACGGGTTGAAAGACGTAACACGTCGACACGAAACACACCAAGCGCAACTTTTCACGGAGCGTTGTCACTCATGAATCAATGCAAAGCAACAGCTCTGGATCATTTTAGCGGCGATCTTGACTACAACGAACGATGGAAAGTCGATCAAATGAAAAGGAACCACGTGACTGCATACATGCACAGCTCTGAGCTTCTCTTGAAGCCGTCAGATGAGACTCTGAAGTCGACTCCCTCATTCTGTAGTGTTGGTAGCGTTGTCACGCGGAATTGGTGAGTGTCGAATCAGGCGCTGTAAGGTGCTTGTCTTAGAGTCAGTTTTTTGGTGTCATTCTAGCTGTGTCACTGAAGACGCCTAGAGTGAATTCCTTCCTTCATATAGAAAAACTTGGAGGACGCTTAAGCTTAGCCTTTACGAGTAGAACGCGATAGCGTTATCGGGACCCGTTCGCATCGCATCGTTCGCATACGGCAAGTAGACTTCATTCGCTGCAACACTGATCGTGGGAAAGCCAGCTTACAAAGACCAAGCTTACACCGATCCCCTTAAAGTCGGCTTCACTTCTAAACAGAAATGTATTGCTGGAAAGACGTTTTTCCAGGAGCAATATAAGTGGTCTTATATTAAAATGTGAAGGCCCTAGCACCTTTTTTTATTATTTTATTAATTGTTTGCTACTGCCCCGACGCGCGCATGTCTGGTACAAATGTTTCAGTTTCCTCGTAGCAGAATTAAGTTTTCTTGTACATTCGAATTACAATCCGACGCCGATTGGTAAACAATCGGACGGCGAATCCGACGCCGAATGGTAAAGTCGCACTTTACCAATTTTCTCAGGGATTTCACTTTGAGAAATTCCATTTTTGTTCACCAAAACCTTGCACCACGTGGAGGGCCTGCGCGGTCGATGTGGTTGGATGATTTTCTCCGCCACCCGCGATCACACGCCGGTTGCAGACGCCGGATTTTCTGCGACACGGGGCCCTAAACATCATCGCAAATAATATTACAAGAGTAACTGAGAAACACTTCACCAATCCACTCTGCGATATAACGTAAACGTTTTCTTTTTAAGCGAAGCTTTATAGGCTGACATGTGGTGGCGGCGGTGTCACGCTGAAGAGTGGACCGATCCTGGCGATAGTGCAGAAAAGGTCCAAGCTCAATGGCACATACCAGGGACAAAAAAGAAAGAGAGAGACAGAAAGAGAGAAAGGAAGGAAGAAACAGAGAGAAAGAAATAAGGAGAGAGGGAAAGAGAGAGAGAAAGGAAGTCACTACGAAGGTCGGAGAAAGAGAGAAAGAAAGAGAGAGAGAATGGAAGAAAGAGAACTAAAGAGAGAGAGGGAGAGAAAGAAAGATAGAGAGAAGGAGAGAGAGAAATAAAGAAATAAAATCACCACGAAGGTCAGATACACACACGACAAGCTTCGCTTACACCCATTTTCTCGACAGGGAAAGGGCTGGTGTATTTTTCATATCCTACATAAAAGAAAAGTCGGCTAGATGACGGCTCACACAAACACGTTTTAACAAGCGACTAACTAGTCCGAAGGCCCGCAATGAAAATTAGGGCCGCTGTCCGCGTTTCTGAACTATATAACGTTTACTTTACCAACACAAGTGAGTGAGGCTTCACGAACATGCAGCAACAATGTTTACGCACCCGCCAGTTCGGTGCAGCATTTTCTCGAGGAAATATTCACACTTGCATGCTAAATATTTTCGTCGCCGCCCATACGGTCACTCAAGGCCCGTCTTACACATGCACTGGCAAAAAAAGAAGAGGAAAATAAATTCCGGGGGCCGTACCGCGCGCACTCACCTGAAAGGTTGAAACCGGCGCGCGCTCCATTTAGAATCAACGGCGATTTGGAGCCGTACCTTTTCAGAGTGCTCCCACTCCGGCAGCCATCAGGCCCGGCCATCCACTCTTTTAACCGGTATTATTGCGTGCCGAAGCCATCGTTACCATTGTTCCACGGTACGTCGCTCGCTCGTCGTCGGAAGGATACACGAACCCCCCCCCCCCCGTCTTCGTCATTCATGCAGTCGTCTTGGAACGCCAAGTATGCATATATAGTGCGGCGATGCGCAATGCCGACGTGCACCGAGTCGAGGCTAATAAAGAATGAGTTGCTCGAAAGTTCCGCTCCTTTGCTTGTCTTTTCCTTATCCCCAGCATGCGGGAACAGACAGTAGAAGGGGGGACTTCGTCGAGCCTTTCACTCGCTTCGTCCGCGCGCAATTTGCATCGCTTTGCGACAGCGTAATACCCCCCCCCCCCCCCTTGCTTTTCGTTCGCCCGCGTGCTCAGGAACACACTCAAAGTCTTTTATTCCATATCCGTTTCACGTTTCTGTTTCCGCGTACCCGTTGTCTCCTTCAGTCAGGATCCCTTTTGTGCTACAAATGCGTTTGTGTGCGTTGCGTGTTATAGCGAGCGCGTACCTTAATTTATTCATTCATTCTTGTCGAGATCCAGCAGCCTGTACCGGGGTTGGCGCGTTATGCGTTTTCCCCCGTCGTTTTGTGCGAGAGAGAGAGGAGACGCGGCCGAGGCTATTGTGTCCCGAAAGGAGCTTTTCATTTTCGGGAGCAGCGACGACGCGTCTCATTCTCGAAACTAAAGGGGGTGTGAGCTTCGTGCACTCTACACCACTAATGCGGCCGCGCGCCTCTGAGCGCACCACTCTCGGCCAATGCTTTTCCGTCTCTCAGTGGACCACACTGTTTTCTGGTGATGTGCCCATACTGCAGGTCTAGATAGTAATACGGCGCTTGGTCCTTTGCCACTTCTTCCCTGATGTTTTTTTCCAGCTCAAACGCCATCTATCTGATTGTACATCTATTAATATTTGTTATTTATCGGCCTGGGGTTCAGAGGGGTGTTGGCAGCTGTGAACGGCGCCAACTACTTCTCTTTCAATTGACCGATGTGCATCAAAGGATGCAAACGTTTCGAACAAGAAATGGAGTAAAGGATATGTATGGACAACAGTTTTTAAAGTTTGTACAAACAAACACATCTATTCTAACTTGTCGCCTATGATCTTTCATGTTTTTACTTGCCGTATCAAACTTAGTAATTGCATTGGTCCGTGAACCCTCCGACCTTGTTTCCAACAGCACAGCGATATTTACAAAACGCTGCGCTTTTGCGTTAGAGTAAATGCTAAACGTTTCATCTATCCGGTCCTTTTCCATTGGCCATCTAAGGAATTCAACGCCAACGTCCGAATATATTACGTCAGAGTCAGGCTTGATTATTTGGATCTGAACAAAAAAAAAGGGACGAAGTGCCTCCTTCGCTCGTATCCTCCAACAAATAGTCACTTCCAGCAACTCGGCTACGAACAAAGAGAACACTGTATGTTCGCGCTTTCCGATGTGGTTACTGAATCCTACAAATCGACAAAGGCAATCCAGAGGGCCCAAGAAAAGGGCCCTTAATCCTGACTCGGTGAGAAGCAACGTTTCCTTTTATACTCCCCAATCCCTCTTTTCCTTAGACACCCTTCTTGACACTTTCCCCTAAAGTGTCTGTAGGGCTGCCTAATGAGACTCGGGACAAGGAAATAAAAACGCCAGACTGGAACACTCAATGCCACGCGTGGTGGTAATAAGACAGAAAGATCAAAAGCAACAAGTCGAGCTTGGCCTGCGCGCGCGCGAAAGTCTCGTATGCTTGATTGAGCCTATCGCCATTTTTCTTTCGGCGCCCTGGACTCATTCATTCCAAGTGCGCTCTCGTCCTCCTCTACTCCGAGTCCTCAGTTCCTTCTTTCTTTTTATTTCTTTTCCTCTCTGTCTCTTGCCATGCGTTCTCCGACAATTTCATCCTTGCATACTCGCGTACTCTCATCCACTGAAGATGGTCCCTGTCGCGACGTTTTCCCTTTAAGGGAACCACATTCTCTCCTTCCTTTCAGTATTGTGCTGTTCTCACCCATCTCGCGCTCTCACACTCACTCACATCGTCGTAACGCCCGGCGTGCATGCAAGACTGTCCATGTCTCTTCCCTTTTAGGGGAATCTTTAGGGGAATCGTCCAGTTTGTTGTTCCCTATTTTTTCTGCCATCCTCACACCGTCCCTATCTCTCCCTCCCTCGCGTGCATCCTTGTAATGCTCAGCCAGGCAAGATTGTCCCAGACTGGAACTCTTCTTTCAGGGGAACAGTGCCTTTCCTTTCCTGTTTGCCTGATGTACTCCCTCTCTCCCACACATCATCGTAACGCTCATCCAGGCGAGATTGTCCCTTGTCTCAGTCTGCTCCCCATTGGGTGAACCGCCCGTTTCCTTTCTTCACTTTTTTTTTTTTTTTGCTGCCATCCTCGCCGCTTCCCTCTTTCCCTTTCTCGCCGTGGTTGTGTGGCGGCCCGAGCATCGGACTCGCCTGGCCGGCGCTCACAACTGCGGGATGATAAATGCCTAACGCTGGAATTTTCATCAGCAGCTGAGCGGACGACCGGCGGCGGGCGGTCAGACGCCATAGCAGTCAACCCCGCAGCACGTGAAGAGCTCTGACTCTCCACGGTCGACCGCGAGCTCGACCGTGTGTCTTCGCGAGCCTCGACAAGCGTGGCGAGAAAGAAAGATAGAAAAAAATAGAAGTGCTAATGAAAATAGTCCAGTGCTCTACCGCTGTAGTAGCGCGCAGCATCACCGTAGGAGTCGTGCGACGCCATACGCCCCTGTGCGGTAGAGCCAGGAGTGTTGTGTCCACGTTACGAAAGATGAGCGGGCTAGACTCTGCTAGTTTCGGAGTTTCACGCAGAGCTAGTATCAAAACGCCTAGTAAATTTAGCTTTATGTGCAAGAGGTATTAGGACACTAGCAGCTACTGTCCAGTCTTCTCGTCCCTCTCGCCCAAGTCTTCTATATTGTACTCGTCCATTTTACGATCTGTACATTCATTACGAACAAGGATACTAACCACAGCAACTGCTAGTGGGTCTACACTTTTCTCATTCTCGGCGCGCATGTTCGTTAGGGCTGAATGCACTGTACGGTCGCGTGCCTAAACGCAATTTCCTTGGACTATTACAGCGCATCATTTACGTGGACTACAAACAAAGGCAACTGATGGTGCTCTATCTTTCTGTCTTAATTGTTCACGTCGGTTAAGTTTCACGGTCCCATAGCTGTAATAACTAGCCCAAACGTCTGCACAACTGCCATTCCCTTGTTTCTTATCGATGTCACGTGTCCTGAACAAGAAGTTGGGTAGACACATTGGCGGTCCTCAACGCCGCCATAGTGCTAGATGAATCCACGGCTCTGTCCGAGCTATCGGGAGGCAGTTTTTACCGTGGGCTACTCCGCTATCGTGCATACATATATGGTGACAAAATAAGTGATCGAAATTAATTTAATTGAAGAAGTAGTTGGCAGTTAAAGAAAGCTGTCCTTGAAATCGAATGTTGAATAAAAGGGAAAATTGTCAACCACCTGAGAGTAGAGCGATGTTACAAAGCTACAACGATCGATTCACTAGCTTTGTGCTATTCTCCCAATTCGTTGACAATTTCTCTCATGTCATCATACCGTGTTGGTGAAGCAGCGCACTGACCAGGACAAGGCGAATAGACACAATAATACACGACACTCGCTATTCTTGTGTCTCTCCACCCTGTCCTGGTCAGTGGGTTGCTTCACCAACACGGTATGATGATTAATCACCAACCTGCCCAACTGTCCACATTATTTGCATGAAACATTTTACTCCTTGCGGAAATCCACAGATTTGAGTTCCCATATTCAGTGCTGGGCTTAGTTGACGATATTATCATCACGTTGGTACATACAGGAATGCACATAAGTGGCAAAGAATAGTGGCATAAATCTGCGTTACGGCAGCTTGATTAGCTCCACCACCACATAAGACAAACGCTCATAAACAAGTGTCCACGTACGCTTTGAGTCGTAGATTAATTCGGCAGCGCTCTGCAATGCACAAGCCTCCAGATTAGCACAGATAGCACCACCCGGAAATGTTTTGGTCCCCGGTTCAATCAACAGACGGACGAATTCTTCAGCTGCGAAGTTTTCTACGGTATCTGTATGGGTTTCCCTTGTAGCTTCGTGATCGGATCAGGCAGATTACATTTTTTTAATTCACATAAATACCTTCCCCCACCCCCTGCGGTTTTCCACGAAACCCACTTGCGAGGAGAACATTGACCACTTATTGTGCCGCTGTCTTCGATTTGAAGCAGAAAGACAATCTATGACTAACGCATTCAGGAAACTAGATGATCGTCCTCTGACTGAACAGATGGCACTAGAACACCGTCCCCACCGATCATCGGCTCAGAAGGCAGTGAAGGCAATTGTGCTTTCTGAGAGCGTCTGCTTTGTACGAGCGCCTTTGACTTTGCAGTACGGTCCGTGCACGTCTCCATATCCCCCCCCCCTTCCCTCTGTATCTCCCTCCTTTATCATCCCCTTCTCCCTTCCCCCAGCGTAGGGTAGTCAACCGGACTCTTGACTGGTTCACATTCCTGCCTTCCTTATATCCCCCTCTCTCTCTCCACTTGCTAGGTTCAATGTTGTGCGGTTACCGTGGTAAACGTGACCGGTAGGAATATGAAGTGAAGTTGCTTGCTTGGGTGAACAGGCAGAAAGTAAATACACACACGTACACGCACGCAAACGCACCAAAAACCAGCACCGCAGCAGTAGCGCGTTCGGAATGTAGGGTAAAAAGACATACAAGGCTAAAAAGACATACAAATAAATGATATTGAATAGAGAAGTAGGGGAAAACTACTTCGTAAACATTAACAAACGTTGGTCAAGTTCACACGAGGTTAGAGTTCTGAACTAGGTTAGAGTTCATTTATTTTGTGCTGTTTCGATAACTACACTGCGATGAATCATGTTTGCACATGTTTGTTGTCATGTTTTTTCTTATCGATTGAACGGAGTACTTGTTGGCGCATGTAGCAGGCGCTGGGCAGTCCGCTTTTTCAATATAGGGAAGAAAAAAAAAGCCGAATCCAGCGCTTCCAATCCAACACCACTTCCAGCGTTCGCGTTTAAGGCACAATAAACTATGGTCATTGCCAAGCAAACGAACGTGATGTTTGGGAATAAAATTCTACCATCAGCATAAATTCAAACGCGAACCAGTCGAGAACGACTCGAATGCATGGGTGCGTTTCGAGGTTCGCCTTAATTTGCAACACTACGTGGCTTAATTAAGACTCCCAAACTACACACTTGAACTACTCCACGCTTAGAAACCGGCTATGGGGTGATTACACGCCTAACTTCTGCACAATTACGCGCAACGGCAACTCCGATCAGCTATTTTCTATGCTCGCTTCAACTTACGCTGGTGTCACATAGGCTTCTGACCGCAGGCATCACTGCATCGGGGGATGTGCTGCACGGAATTCGCAAGCCACAGCTTCAGCGGCGCGTACGCGAAGTCTTCCCTCTCCGTTCACCGCCATCTCCCTCAGTTTGTTCTTCTACCACTCCAGGCACTAAATAAAGCAAATAATAACAAAAAAAGCGACGCAAACTCAGTAAGCCTAACCGGGCGAAACGTGGGCGAGCGGCACGAGCCCCGACCACCGTGTCGTCGACTTCGTCGAGCTACAGCGCCGGGTTTGCGTACGCGAGCAAAGTGGCAGAGGCAGCAGGGGCTTGCGGGGGTTGCGGGGGGAAAAAAACGGGAGGAAGAAGGTTCACCGCTCTCGCTTTAATAACGAAGGGAGAATCGAAGAGGGATGGGGAGATGGGACCGTAGGGAAGAGAGGTTGCCGCCGGGCGCTGTGGAGGAGGCTGCGTGGTGCGTGGCAGCCCACCATGCGCTGCGTAATCATAAATTCCGGCGTTGTTGCCGCGAAAGGAGCGGTCGGACACGCCGGGAAAAACCGTTCGGCGAAAGAGAACGCTCTCTCCCCAGCGCCCCTAAGCTTCGGTACCCCTTTCCCCCCGTTGCGCTCCCCCTTCCCTGTAGCTCGTACCTCTGGCCGCGAGCCTCTTCCCTAATTTCTGTTCACTCCTCTATCGCCTTGGCATGCCGAAGAGCATCTGCACGCCTCTGATACGAGAGGAGGATATTGCGCGAGTTTGTCCCGCTGGTGATGCTCGAATGCGCGTAGAGAGAGAGAGAGAGAGACAGAAGAAAGGGGAAAGGCATGGAAGTTAACCAGGGGGGAAGGTCCGCCTTGCTACCCTACGCTAGGAAACAGCTATTATTACGAGAAGTGAACGATACACGATCCCGGCAAAATGGGCCGATAAAGTAGAAAAGTGGAAGTAGACGGAGAGGAACAGCCAAGCCTACAGTTGTTGGTTACAGCGAAGGCGGCAATATAATGTTTGACGACAATTTTTTGACACTGAGCAGACATAAAGTCGATCCCGCAAGTTGACACGGCGCAAGTTCCAACTGCACAGAAGGAGCACAGGCGAGAGAACAAGTGCTACACTGTCCGGCAAGTTCCGTCCTCATCCTTTTCAGCTGCACTAACAACGCTTTCCCAAAAATTAGCTACGACAATATACAGGAAAGATTAAGCATGCTTTTCAATACTGGCTGCATGCCACGTGACGCTGTTTCCTCTTTCTTCCATTGGGTACGAGTGCGCGTCACATATTCACAGACCCGATAGAACCCCAATTATGAATTGTCTTTTAGGACAAATACCAACACTGACTGCTATTTTACCAATGTAAAGATCGCATTGTTACCAGAGTAAGGTACACAATGCGTCACTTTCTTTACGTGGACAAAGTAACCATCTCTTGCAGATGGCTTCGGTGAAAGACGCTTTAGCTCAACTAAGCACGTATGATGATGTTGCATGCCGAATTGCGATATCATCTTGCGGCAGTGCCAGCAAGGTACTTAACGGGCACTTTTCATCTGGAGTGACGAGGCAACGCTGTCGCCCAAATTACAGTGTCAGTTTTCAGGAAACCTGGCAGCAATATTATGATTACATCAGTGACAGATGGTTTCGCATGCATCTCCCTTAAAATCTTGCGTTCTTGGTTATTGCTTCGAATGTAATTGATTGATTCGTCGGGTTTAACGTTTAAAAACAGCACTGTCGACACGCTCAGAAGCACCGAACTGAAATGCTCTTGATTAGGTTCGCCCAACTAGAGTTCTTTAACGTGCACTTAGGTCTGAGTAAACAAGCGCTACTTTGCATTCACCCGCACCGAAATGTGGCCGGAACGGCCGGTAATCTGATGGTAATTGATAAAAAGAAAATGATATTCAATGTGCCGAGTACAAGCGATCTCAGGTGGAGTATCCGTGTTCAACGAGAAGGGAAGCAGTCTCAGAGAACCCGTTCACGTTACGGGAAGAGTCTCGGATTCTCCAGCTCCAAGCTCTGCGTGCAGAACGGCCGGAATGCCTCGGCGTTCTCGCTCCCATGCGGTGAACCCGTGGCAACGTGGTTTGCCAGCCTCGAACCGAACCCGGGTCGCCCACCCTGCGGCTGGTTGCGATGCAGTATACGGGGAACGCGTGTGGTCGCGGAATGTTGGCGCTGCTGACGATGCAGCCTGGCTCCGCCCCCCCCCCCCCCCCCCCGAACCCCCTCTAGAGAGCCACGCGGTTGTCGCATCACCGGGTCGCGCCTGCTGGCCTACTGCACACAGTTTTCCCGGAGTTGTCTCTCTTTTTTTCTTCTCTATTTAGTCTCATCTTTCCCATCTTGTGCAAGCAGCGCAACCCCGGCTTCCGGGAACGTTTACGTTCCCTGTACAGACGTTGAAGTCTCGTGCTTATAATTTGTTTAGCGAGGTTTTGAAGTTGTGTTTGTTTGGCTCGGTGATCATCAGGATGAAGGATGGAAACCCTTTTCAGTCTCCCATTAGCAGGTTGAGGAATCGCAGTAAATTTCCGATGTTCATTCACGCTGCCATTCATTTGCTCTGCTTTCGCTGGAGAGAATGCTGGAGGGTTTGATTCCCCCCACGATTGTAGACATAGGCCGGCTATTGTGTCGAAAAACGTTAGGGAGCTTGTAGAAACCTTTCAAGCCACTGCTTAGGTGACAATGTCTATCGCTCACGTGTGTAGTACTCCTGTTTTTTAGCAACTTATAGGAACGAAAGTGAAACTGTCTTCAAATCTTCGGGCAATAGGAACAGCGAATGCCTCGAGTGTGCCTCGAGCGGGCCTCGAGCGGTCCGGTTACAAGCGTTGTGGCTTTGGTCCTTTTCAAGCGAAGCTTGTATATGCTAGACTGCGTCGGCGATGTACCGCTAAAAAAAATCAGAGCCCTTCCCCTGTCAAAAAATGGGGGTAAGCGGAGCTCGTGGCAAGACGACATTGTCGCAGGCGTTCCGATTCGTTTTCCCTAAACTAGGGTCGGCGGTTCTTCGCTGACGTTTGGCCTCAACATCGCGCTCCCGCCACTCGGAGTCCGCGGCTCCTCGCTGACGTTTCGACTGGGCTTCGGAAGCCCTCACAGCTAGAATCAGACGACAAGCTTCGCTTACCACCATTTTCTCGACAGGGGAAGGGCTGGTGATTTTGGCTCTTTGGGTCCCACGTGTGACAAAGGTAGTTCAAGGGCGCGATACAGGTCCCCGAGCCCACACGGGTATGTTCCATTGAGCTTGGACCCTTTCTGCATTATCACCAGGATCGGCCCACTTTTCAGCGTGACACCACCGCCACCACCACCGCCGAGAGTTGTGAACCTATAAAGCTTCGCTTAAAGAAAACAGCTACTCTAGGAGCTGCACAGGTGGCTCGTGCTGGGCACGCGCTCGCGCCACTGCTCCCGCGTTCATCGTCGTTGTCTGCTTCCACAACTGGCTGCGTTGCCGCTAATCATTCCAGCTTAGAATTTCACTTCTCTTCTGCCGTCGTAATGGGCAGGCCGCTTTTATGGGGGTATGAGCCATTGCTTAAGGGGGTATGAGCCATTCGCTGTCTTACGTGACGGACAGATTTCATTTAGAAGCAATGTCGTCGAAATCCATCCAGAATGAACGTGCTCGGGAAAGGGCTCGTCGTCGACGTGCGGATTCTAGCGTGAGGGCTTCCGACGCCCAGACGAAACGTCAGCGAAGAGCCGCCGACCCGAGTTGCTGGAGCGCAATGTTGAGGCCAAACGTCAGCGTCGGCTAGCCCTCCAGGAACGCGCGACAACGGTGGTGCACGCCTCGGTAACGCTAGCGCGAACTTCTCCAGTGCGACAACCAGGTTTCAACGCGAGTTTCTCAACCGGAACTTCAGAGCCAGCTGCAGTGCGTGTGACCGGTTGTGGTTCGAGCACAGCGTGGTACTCGTCAGTGCAATTCGTTCGGAGGAACACCGAAAAAAACACACGAAAAGCTTCGCTCACCCCCCATCTCCTCGACATGGGAGAGGCTACTGAGTTTTTTGCAAAAAGTTGTATGTGCCGCGCAAGATCTATTGAAATGATGAGCCTGTCGTCCAGTATTTGTGAGCATTCGGCTGCCAGGCACAGCAGATCGACGCAGTCATTAATGGCCGCAAAATGCTGGAGACCAGCATCTACATTCTTTGAGAAGTTAAGGCGACCAATTCAGGAGTCATCGATGCTTTTCCTTCGCTTTAACTACTGATATTTGCAGCTGTTCTCATGTCCTCAGGTTGACATTGTATTGACAGGTTGATATTGTATTGTCGTCAGGTTGACGTATATGCTACAGAGCCTAAATCACAGTCCCAGAACGCCGTCGTCTCGATCGTCTCTCAACTTCACGACGTGTGGCATAGGTCACCGACAGCGGTCAAAATATAATTTTTTTTAAACACGTGGCTTCGTCTACCCATCGACCAGTACGCCAGCTACATGCGCAGACGTTCGAAATCCCTACTTCGAAGACAGCGCATGTGGCAAGAAACTCAAGGCGCGCGCGCTCTTCGCGCCAGTGGCTTAAGACTCCCCCCCTCCGGCGTGTCGTCTCTTCACGACACACCGACCGCACGTCTCACCGTTTCCAGACGCCCGAATCGTGGCACACTATGCACGAGAGCACGCAAACCAACACACGGACGCTGACGGTATGCGTTCCAAAAAAAAAAAGTGAAATTAGGTGCATTTTGCGCGGCGTATAAACTTGACACGGGAAGGCGAGGCAGAAACTGAGAACCGAAAAGGAACTTAAAAGAAAGAAAGAAGGGCCCGTTTAGCTTTCGGAAGCCTTATACAGCGGAGGATGCATCGCATCGCATCGCGATGCGTGCGCTCAAAGTACTTCTCCGTTGGCGTGTTGTGCGCGGAGCGTGTGAGCTTCGGAGGCACTGGTCCGGAAAATAGAATGCACCCTCCTCCCATGCACACGATGCGGGCAGGACATGTTCTTCCTCTGCGTTGTTATGCGCTGCTGCAACGGTTGTTGTCGTTGTAGTTGTTGTTGACTTCCTTCGGCATCCTCACTTTTCTTTTTGGGGATTTGCCGCGTTTTATTATGCCACCGAGCTGTGGGAGTAGAAGAATCGTTGTGCGTACATGCTCTGCGCTCACTAAGTGCCGTGCTGTGTGATCGCTTCGCCTGATTGGTGAATGGAGTTTATTGTAAACGCTTACAGAAACATGCTATAGATTGATATTCTATAAATTTTCTATCGAGTGTCTATAGCCTTCAATTGCGTATTTTAGAGACGCGATTAACATTGCTATTTGCACTTTCGTAAGGGGACGCTCGCACGTGAGCAATGGTTTATGAGCGAAGTACCATTGTTTTTAGGCACTGGCCAACTTCCCTTGTGCTCGCGACGTGCCGTTATTGCCGTTATTGCTATAAGAACTTCCCTTACTTGGTCACCCCTCCTCCCCCCCCCCCCTCACCCCCGGAATAAAAGAAAAGGTGACTGCGGAAGCAATTCAGCGCGCCTATTGTCGGATATACCAGCCGTTGCAGTCTGGAGAAGTGAGAGCACTCATTGCCAAATTTTATTTTGACAATATTGCTACACGTACTGTAGCAATATTGCGACAATATTGTAGGAAATCTGTAGACGGGCACCATTAAGTGCGTAGAGTGTGCTCAGAATTCACGCGGTGTCTTTATAGTTCATACGTAACACGTAGGTCGCTATACCGAGTGTTTCAGCGAACACTTTCAATTTTTTTTTAATTGCCTGTGGCAGATAGCACAATTCTATAGTCCGTGGGCTGGTCGATACGACGAGGCGGTCATTACTTGCACAAAAAAATTAAATTCATATTTGCATATATAACAAAAGTTCGCTAATGAAGCTTTTACCTAATTGCCTTAGTGCACATATTGCAAATTACTCATTCTAGCCGGAGAGTTCGCAATGCGGATCCACTTGGAGCAAATTCTCAGGATGACACCAGCTTCGAGATGCTAATTCCCGAACTTTGCGGAGAAATGCTTTGGTGTTCCAGCTACTTTTGTGCTTCAATGCATAAAACGAATTTTTGTTAAGAAAGTTAGTGGAGCGGCAGTGCATTTTTGCCGAACGTTTGACGGCGCATACTTCGACTTTGCACAAACAATATATATATATATATATATATATATATATATATATATATATATATATATATTGTTACGTCGCTTGAAACAAGGTGGAAGAAGAGGGGCACGAGCTGGTGTCGGAAGATAACAACGTTAGGGACTTGCCTGTGCTGCCTGTCTCTTGCAATATCAGCTGTAAATATCTTTCACTGTTACTTTCATCATTGTGTCACAATATATATATATATATATATATATATATATATATATATATATATATATATATATATATATATAGTAACCAATGAGAGAAGCAGACAGCCGGCCGTCCGCCAGATCGCCTATTTTACGCTGCCTCGTCGTCTTCTCTGCCTGCTCCCACAGGTCCGAGTGCGGGAGCCTCAGTGCGTCTTTTTCTTCATTATATATATATATATATATATATATATATATATATATATGTGTGTGTGGTGTGGTGTGTGTGTGTGTGTGTGTGTGTGTGTGTGTGTGTGTGTGTGTGTGTGTGTGTGTGTGTGTGTGTGTGTGTGTGTGTGTGTGTGTGTGTGTGTGTGTGTGTCATTTGTAGATTATGCAAACAAACCTTGAAGGAAAGAGAAAACGAGTTTCGCGACCCAGAGCCGCAACTGGCTGAGTGATGTGGTAGCGCGCGCTTCCTAATTGATATTGACTCCTTTTTTTATGTCCACCCAAAGCCCGGCACGGGACCGTTTCCCTGTTAGATCTACTTAAGTATTCACATCCGAGTATTGAACCCGCTACCTCTGCGATGAGAATGAAAACGGTCACTCAGCCGCCACTGTCAGTATTCATTTCTCGTCGTTTGCATCCGAACTAGAATGCTAAACGTGTCGCCAGGCAAAACTCTCCAGTATTCGTTAAAGAGCCTCTATCTATCTATCTATCTATCTATCTATCTATCTATCTATCTATCTATCTATCTATCTATCTATCTATCTATCTATCTATCTATCTATCTATCTATCTATCTATCTATCTCTTCATTTCAGTCTCATTTCCACTCTGAGATATTCACTGCGGCGGGTCAAGCAAGCTTCTCAGGGATGGCGGTAGAGAAGGGTGAGGTTAACTTTCTGAGATGGTATAACGGTTGCTTCTCCCACGAGAGTGCAGCATTATTGCTCCGTTCCTGTGATCCAGCGGCATGCATGCAATAAAGGCAGAATTAAAAAAAAGCGGGGAAAGAAACGAAGGAATGGGAATGAGTCGAACGATAACAGCACCGTCATTTAAGATAAGTCGTAGTATTGTGTTTTTGGTTTTTTTATGGAGGGGGGGGGGGGGGGGTGAGGGGGCAAATAGAATAACCTGGCCGGGCGCGCGGCGTGTATATTTGTCGTGTCTCGTGTCCAGAGCTCCCGAACAGCACCGAGACAGAATATCGCAAAAAAAAAAAAAAAACAGCAGGCGTATCTGCAGGCACAGAAGAGTAAGAAACTCCGAGGACCTGCAGGCAGCGCCCAAGAATTGCAAGCAAGCGATCGGTTGGGGAGGGGCGCAGTTTACCAGCGGCGCGAGCGCCCCATTTCGAGGACGATTGCTCTCGGATCACGCTCCGACTCCGGCTCCGGCTCGGCTCGGTTCGGCTCCTCCGCGCTGTTGTTTTGCGCGCTCGGAGCTCGCTTACTTACGCAGGTTCCAGAGGCAGCAGCAGCAGCATCGGCATCGTCTTCCAGCGGCCACTCTTTATATTTAGAACTGCTCCGCAGAAAGACGGAACAAGCACGAGCTGAAGAAGAGGAAGAAGAAGACAGTGGGGTTCGGGTTTTAGTTTACTCGGCTCGCGAATTTCGAAAGAAGTAAGCACTTCCCTCTCCACCTCCTGCTGCATCCCCTTTCCACGATGTTTCGTTTCCTTTTTTTTTTTTTCTCCTCAGACATCGTCCCTAGTTTCTACGCTTCCTTTTTTTTTTTTTTTCGGCAGGCATTGTTTCCTCATTTCTGTCTTATTCACTTCACCGCAGCGCACACGGGCTGCTTGCACCGCAGTGGTGCGCGTTCGGCATCAAATCGGACTGCGCAGCACCCCCCCCCCCCTCTCCCCTTTTCTTTTTTCGCGAGCTTGGTCGATCTGCTTTCGATGCGATTCGCCCGCGTTCGTTTACGTGTTTTGTCCTTGTTTTGACTGCTTTCCGATGCTCCCTCCAGAATTCCGTCGTGCATGCTTGGAATTGTATACGGGGGTGCACGAGGCGCAAAGGCCTTTCCTCACTTCGATCCGCGCACAAGTAGTGGTTGTATAGTTGGAAAGAAGAAGGCGCGGAAGGAGAGATTGGAACAATAGAATCGCCCGTGTTTTTTGGGGGGGTCGTTTGACGAGGATGGCCCAGAGTTCCACTCTTCCCTATTTCTTTTTTTCTTGGTTTGGTTGTCTTGTACAGACCTTGCATGCAGTTGCACGGCTGGTTACCCCCAATGCTGGAAAAAAGAATAAACGATATTGTTATTTATTTATTTTGCTTTTGACCGCGATTCAGGGCGAGCAATTTAAGTACGCGCTATCCTTAGGCATTTGGCGGAATGGCCTGTTCGGTTGTGCGCTGTGTGCAAACTAGGAGAAGCGTTAGAAAGAAAAAAAAAGAAGGAAGGCGTGCGGCGCTATAGTCATTGTCTTCCTAGAGACGAATAGATTATCAGTCCCGATTCGGGCTGTGTTGGGGAGTCTGGTTAAACTTACTCGACGACGAAGAGCTGATTGAGTTTGGACCTTAACCGTCGTCGGAATTGTGCTCTTTTATCACTCTCTCTCTTTCTCGTTCTTTCGTCATACGGTTTGTACTGGCTTTTGGAAATGCGAAAGACCTAGCTGCGATGATTCCAACTGCACTCGTCCGCAAGAGGCTGACAGTGAAAAACTTATGTTGAATGAGTTTAGCTTAACAAGGGAAAGTCTCTCGGTAACGATGTGAATAAATGGCATGGTGGGTGAACCGAAAGGCTATAGTCTTCTTTTGTTTATCATAACGTACAGGGCATAGCGTCGGTCGCACGATATTCTAGAATTCATCGGAATGTTGGGTACCAAGTCTTCTTCTGTGGACATCACTCTTTTTTTTTCTCTGTCTGAACAGTACGATCGTGTCAGTGGCCTTTTCAACTAACAGGGAGGTCCCACACTAGTCAAATAGGCCGCAAAGCGTTGGCTGCGACCTCGTATGGGCAAATCAGGTGAAATCGCGAAGTTCTTGTTTTTTTTTAGGTTGGTTTCACGCTCTTCGTGTATCCGTTAGTGACTATTTATTGTGGTTTCTCCGTCGTGATTATATGATATATCTCTCACACACATACATTGGGATAAGGGTGAGTACTTCCCCTGTAGAGCTGCAACTGATAACGAAGGCACGCTCAATCACAGCTTTTAACGCACTCATCTTCCTTAGCGCCTGCTGGACTTGTACAAGTACCAGCAGGCGTACTAGCCCCACTAGTACGCCTGTCGACAATGGCGGCGCGTTCAATGTAAAATATCCACGTTGTCAACCTCTGCTTCCTTCGGGACAGCCCCCGTGGGGCCCAAATTCTATTTCTAAATATGACGCCTAATGTCTCGCCTACGGCTGTCGTAGTCGTCTTCATCATTATTACCCCGGCTACCCCCGTTTTAATCATGATGATTATAAGCTAGCTTCTTCCATGTTTCCTGCCGGGCGAGTGTCTCTCTTCAAGCTATCTTCAATCTCAGCTATCTCGGTCTCTCTCGTGCGTCAGCCACTCCCATCCTATCGCGCCTGCAAATTTCCTAATCTCATCACACCACCAAATCCCCCGCCGTCCTCGACCACGCGTTCCTTCTGCCGCACTAGTCGTACCGGTAGATTTCATTATTTCCGGTGAGCCCTGAAACCCATCCATCGATCACTCTCTGAGCGTAGCGCACTTTAGTCGATCCTATAGCCACGCCAAGACAAACTCGTGTATCTACCGATGACCCTCCATTAAGGAATCCAAAGTAAGCCGAGCGCGCTGAGTGCGTCATCGCTGTCTTCCCCCAAAACCACGTGATGTCAACTTGGGGAACGGAGCTCGCGGGATTGAGGCGATCCCGCCAGATTGCTACGGTGGAAAGAGAGAATCGCCTTCTGTGCGTTCTGGCTGCGGCTGCAATAATCAGGACCTGATGACGGGATACGACTTGGGACGACTTCGCGGTTGATTGTCGCGGAGTGGAAAAGTATGGTGCTTTGCCGTTGACTCCGTGATTCCCTATGAATGAGGGGGCGTCCCCCTCTGAGTTGTGCACGTTCGTCTTAGCGTCGGCCCATCACGAGAATGAGTGAAGCAGGAATGACCTACCTAATAGAAGTCGAACAGGAAAGGTTAGGGCAGCCTAAACGATAACAGTACTTCCAGAGTAAGAAGCCGATAGACCGAATAAGATAACGTTCGAACGGGCCAATTCGTCAGATTGGCCTTCTGCAAACAAGCGAATTGGAATTTGAAGAGTGAGCACCAATGACTTTCCAATTCAACGCTGCCGCATGCGTACATAAACAGAACAGCTGCTCCTCTTCTTTCTACTGGACACTGCACAAGCTAGCCGGAGTAGTTAATAGTTATTACTTCGAAGCAAACGTCATGAAAATAAAGCTTTCCTACTTTGGTCAGGCCACACGGGCTGTGGGTTCAGTTAAATGTAAACGACTGGTCGCTAATGTTGATTGTAAGGAAAACCGGGTATCACCAGTGCACGATACAGTTAGATGGGATTTTTCAGACCTCAGGGAAGCGTATCAAAGTGCATAAACAACTTATTGTCGGAAGCAAATCTCATTGGCGCCCTTGGCGTCACCGGAAGTCGAAAGCGGCTCCGTGTTGCTTAGCAACAACAACCCACATAGACGAAGGAAAGCTCGCAATACGCGCTTCTATTCTAACTGCACCAAATCATTAAGAGCAGGCAAGGCCACAGTGTCGCAATGAAGTGGTGTATGCGATCCACGCCCTTCGCCGGATTGCCGCGTCATCCTTCAACGTGCGTTCTCGAATGAATGGTGGTGGTGGTTGTATAGCTGCAAGTGCGGTTAGCGATTCTTGAATCAAGTATAAGAACAACATGGTGCCAGTAAATACGCGCCAGCTCTTTATAAAATAGCCGCGTCAACTGATTCTCCGCCATTCGGGCGGGTGTTGCTCACAAGTAATGCGAGCTTCGCTTATTTCGAGAAGCAACTATCTCACTCTTCTTACACCACTACTTCCAGACACATGGACAGGCGAAAGAACGCAGGACGTGGGCTGGGGCTCCATCCTCCTACAACGTTCCTTGCGTGGGGCTGTAAAAAGATGTATATGTACCAACTTGACCCAATTAAATATTTTCATTCTCACAGCCACTATATATACCGCTTATAATTCCGTGCCATACGCGCGTGCTACTGCAAGAGTTCGTAAAAGCCATATACGAAAACACTTTTGTAAAAACTGTTACCATCATCGCTACCCACCACCTCACACAAAACGCATGTAATCGATTTCTCAATGTGCGCATATATTTCAAGCAGTATACCTACTACGCGTCACAGATACTGAGGTCGACAAATGGTGCCAGGTCCGGAGGCCTCCTGTCAGCTGCGTAAGAGCAACACTGGATTTTTTCAAACGTCAACGTTGCAAACGATTCCGCCTCTCCACATTTGCTGGACGTGTAACTGTGACGCGATGACTCGAACGCGATAGAATTCGCCGACTCATTGACTCTGCTGACAACCAGCGTTAACCTTCCAGTGAGCTGTATTGTTCCAAGCCTGTATCCATGTGTTTCTCTCTATACAGAGTACGTTAGCGTAGCGTAGCTTTTACACCGTTACTGTAGGTATACCGATTCCCTCCTCACACTTTGTAGGTGCGGCACACCCCGCGCGTGCGCATTTGGCGCCATGTCTTAGCCAGTAACGCCCTGCTAAAATAGCCTAATATTGTCCAACACTTTATTTTCCTTCTCTCCTCCTCCAACTCTCCTAGTGCTGTCCTTGAAGCGCTCCTCGTAAAATATGTCAATGCGATAATTTGAAAGCGCCAGACTCCTCCAGTACCGCAAGCTCCACGCACAACTGGCCACTAACAATAACCCGCCATGGAGAGTCCCTCGCAACTATGCTTCCGCCGAGCTTCCGTGAAAATACTCGCGTCGTTGTCGCTCTGTTTTCTCCCATCTCTCACGGGCATCAGCACGTTGAAGCGATGATTTCAGGCCAGCGAATATGCCCTTCCGTCTTCCAGGCTCTCCAGACGTCGGCAACGCACCGCCAACCTCACCTACGGCGAGTCTTCCCCCATTACGTCTGGGCCGTTCGCCCTCCCCAGCGTCCTTGGTTGGGGGAAAACCCTCCCGTCCTGCCCGCGGCGACGGAGGGGCGGGCTGAAAGTTCAAGCAAAACCTTTCTTAGGCAGGGGTGGCGAAATCGCGTTATCAATTACCACTGACTCCTAACCGAATTTCATTCCCGGCACAGCATAGCTGGCGCCTGTCTGAAGCAGAGACGGACGCCCCCTTGCCGACTTCTGCCTCCTCACTTCCTCTTTTTCTTCCCTTTTTCTATCTTTCTATTCCTTCTTCCCACTCCACTAAATGCCGAGGCGCTTTCAGCGCTTTTCACGCATGGACCCCGCCCAACCCGTTTATTACCGCTTCAGCTTGCTGGCCTTAGGCGAGGCAGCCTTGGTGCGGTTTTGGTTCCGTGCCAATTTCGTTTCCAGCTATAACTGTATTCCTTTATTCTATTTTTTGTTACCTTCTTTCCAAGCATTTGTGATTACGGGATGCAGTGTATGCGTTACGGAGAACCGACTGAGTTGCTCTCTCGATTCCATTAACTAGCAAGCTAATGTCTCCGCCCTAAACAAACACATCACACCCATTACTCTTAAAATGTAACCGGGACCTCTATACATGTTCTATAATAAAAATGAGGAAAGGGGAGGTAGAAGTATTGTAATCATTATTATAAAACAGGCATAACGATCTTTGTCACAAAAGAAGTCGCATAGCTTGGCCGTGGTAATCAAGGGCTATTGCGAAGTAACAAAGGCGTTTCACGAAACAACACATTCAAATAAACAAGCTTTCTTCATTTTGTATTTATTTCAAAGTATTGGTGCACTTTGGCGAAGCTGGCTACTGCTCATCGCAAGGCGAACGTAAAACACGAGGCTCACGAAACAAGGAGTTCAAGAGCGCGCACATTTGTACTCTTTCAAAGGCGAGTATAGCGTAAGGCTGAAACAGAAGCTCACAGACGCACAGTTCCTAAGCGTATGATGTTAACGCCGCGAATAGTTTTAAGTACAGGTGAATAAAAGCATGAAGGTTTCGCGATCGACTCGACGTGGAAAACACGCGAAGGACTCGGGACGACACATTAAACTTTTCCCACCCACACGCACATGCCTCATTTAGCTGCTTTTATGCGCAGCAATCCGTTAATTGCGCGCTACAAAAGCGCCGCGGAGCACTGCCACCCTTCGACGTGCGTGGATCAGCACTCTTTTTCTTCGAAACGCAGCGGAGAGCATCGGAATGCTGCGGAGAAGCCGCTCACAATGGGGAATGATGGGGAAGCATCGGAGCCGAACGGGAAAGCGCATCCGGCGTGGGGAGAAGAACATCGAGAGGGATTCCCCGGGAATGAAAAGAAGGAAAATGCGAACGAAGTAAGGGAAAATGATCAGAGTAAGCAGCAGCAGACAGGAGGGTGACAGAAAGGTGAGGGGTTCCCCCCCTCCCCCAACCTCCCAAGTCGTCTTCCTCTTTTCCCCAATTTGCTAATTCTGTTTCCCAGCGAGTCCCGCAGGCCGGCGATGCTAGCGGGATACGGTGTGTATATACACACGTGGCCAGAGAGAGGGAGCCGAGGGTTGAAGCTATAGTGTGGGGAGGCGAGGCGTTGTCCTTTCAATTAGGGAAGCGCCCAGAAACACGCGCGGCCCGTTGATGGAGAGGCCGCCGGGCCTGCCTTTCACCCTCCAAGCCAGCCACGGCGGCAGACGTGGGGTCCCCGGGGGGACTTAAAGAGCTGCCGTGGATGATGCGGCTCGCCGGCGCGTTTGTGCGTTTTGTGCGTGAGCGTGTGCGTTCGGCTGAAGAGACGAGGACAACGACGCGGGGGCGTTCGTTTGAGAAGCCAAGCACACACACATACGCCGGGGAACGCCTCGCCCTTCGCGGACGCGTTCTTTGTGCACCGGTTTGGGTGTTTGTGTGTGTGATTGGCTGGCGGGCACGTAGACGAGCGAGGAGAGCCACCGCGCTGTGGCCATATTGTCGCCGCGGAACGGCGCGCTATCGAGAGACCGCGCGGCGGCGGCCGTGCTGCATTAAGTGCGCGAGCCACCACGACGGGGTTCGGTTCGTTGGACTCGCGGGCCGTGTTTGTCTTTGCCAATCGTCCAAGAGTGCGGCGCTGGCTCAGTTTGTTTGGGCTCTCTATCGGGGCCAGCGTGGTTACCGGTGCCGTTTCTGTTCCTGGTATTTTATGGTCACCTTAAGGAAGAGCGAGTGGGTTATTGGCAACTCGGCTTTGGCGTCAAGCCACGCTGCGCTTACCTGCGCGGAGTTTGTTCAATGATTTAAGCTTAAAAAGAAAAATGAATAAAGAGTGTTTCTGGTCAAGAAGCGGACGAACGTTATACGACACACGTTTTAGTGATACAAAGTCCGATAAACGGACTCGCGAAGCCAATTTGACGTCTCTTCTTCGGAGTTGCGCTATGCTGCTACGCGCCGCAGCAAGATTCCAGAAATTCACCGGGTTATCTACACCCATGCCATCCCGAACTTTGCGAAACACATCACTGTCCTATCCTGAAAGACGATCACTCTTGCTCGACGCAACCAGGACAAACGGTTGCCACATTCACTGTACTCGCCCGCTACTAACGCTCCCAACAGCAAACGCTCTCGTCATTTCTGTCCTTTAATACTTTCCCGAAAGTGAGTCTGCTCTCCGGTTTCCAAGAACCGCAGTGGTCTCAGTCTTCCATTGTTCACTTCTGACTCTATAGAGTCGGTGGACAAGTGCGCGACACCGCGTATTCCGAGAACTATATATACGGTCGCAAGAGGCGGAAAGCGAGGACAGCCTGGAAGTTCCTGGAATAGCTGTGTAAGCCACGGAGGTTGCTAGCTCAAAGACCGCAGCGAGAGGAAGTGGGTAAGGAGAATGCGAGCTGGCGACGACGTTCCCCGGTGACCGGGCGTCCGTTCCTGCGGGCCGACCTGACTCTGCATCCGGACAGGAGCTTATGCGCGCTTGCGACACCCGGCAATATGCGCGACCCCCTCTTTCTTTCTTTTTCGCCCCCGTCCTGACGCACCCCAATGCAGGGCCACAACTCACTTTCAAAGACCTCGGTGTTGCTATTACGCGGAGGGCTAACTCCGCGTTACGTGCACCGGGCCTCGTTCGAGTAATGTATCGTCTCTGCTGGCGTTGTCGGTGCAGAGATACCGACGCAGCACTAAGGCCCGCGCGCTCTACTTTAGTCTCTTGCAGATAACTTTCATTCCGTTTGTCATCAGAAAAGCCCTGCGGAGAAGCCCATGAGCTAACTGCTGATGCAAACAACGTGACGCTTCTATGAAGCCCTGTGCGTTACAGTTTGTAACCCACGAACGCGGCGCGGTATTTCGCAAGCCGGGAAAGAGTCAATGGCAAGCCTTCAATGCTATGCATATGTGGTTGTACTTCATGCTTAAACATACGTTGAAATATCGAGAAATAACACCTTCATTTGTAGCAGAACAGCCTACTTTGAGAATACCGCGCTTATCGTAAATATAAAGGTGTCTGAAACAGCTTAAGAAAGCTTGGTGTAACACGTCACGAAATGATAACTATTGTTATATTTGCCATATCCGTGCTATATAGACGTCATCGTACGGCTGAACTTATCGAGGTCGCTTCCCGTTAGATGACAGATGTTAACTGATAGCAGTGGTTCAAAAATAATTTTGACGGAGTCGTTTTCAGGAAAGCAAGCCCACGCTTCCTTACAAAGTCATGAATAATCTCCACGTTTGTAAGTTACATCGATGAGTTTCAGGGACCACTAACAGTGTACATGTGGCCCCCGCAGCGGTATAGCTTAGCGGCTATGGCGTTTCTCTGCGAAGCACAAGGTCGTGGGTTCGATTGGCGGGCGCATTTAAATGAGGTCGAAATGCAAGAACGCTCCTGTACTTCAGGTTTAGGTGCATGTTAAAGAACTCCAGGTGGTCAGAATTAATGGGGAGTCCCTCACTACCGCGTGCCTCATAATCACATAAGAACACCATAAATAATTTAACATAATTTTAACCTCTTGCGCCCTAAAACACCACACATCATCAGCATAAATTTAACAGTACACGTGTGGCTACGCGGTGTTAAGCAAGCCTTTCATTATTCCATATAATTACACTCCCACAGTATCCAGCATGACAATTCAGGTGAATAAAAAAGCAACAGAAACAACAGCAGACAAATGCAGAGTGGTCGCGATGAAAGACCTGTACGCGCTTCTAGAACTTTAATGAAGGAAAACCCCGGAAGTAATAACACGGCAGAAAGACAAGCAAGGAAGTGTGACTACAGTGACGTCAACTCAGTGAGTGACGGTTTTCGTTTTTTTTTTTTTTTTGTCGCGCTGTGCTCTTTCCAATCCCACAATGCTATCGCGATTTGAAGGGCAGTATGAGAATATATATATATATATATATATATATATATATATATATATGCGTAAGTTATGCAAGTGTTGAGGTTGGCCATGGCGACTAGCTCGTTCCGCAGCTTGTTCTGCTGCTCGTTTTACGAGTGCATTGATCTATGGACCTTCCTATCGGTCCTGTCTCACGCCGGATGGACGTATAGATAATGCTTCAGCTGTCTGGACGTGATATTCCAAGCATGAGTACACAATAAACACATTTACACGCAGGTGGTCCTGAGTTCGCATTCTTCTAATCTGTTTTAATGTTTCAGGCGCCTTAAAGTGCGTTCCTCTTGACTTCGTGTGTAGTTTTTGGAATTTGATTTGTGTGAGAAGCCACTCTCCTCCCTGAAGAGAAGTTTCTCCAGGAGCGTTGTTGTTCCCTAAGTTTTCCCATTTTCCCCTTGCAGCCTCATTCCTCCTTTTTTATATTGTTCAAGAAAAAGTGCCTCCCATAGTCTGTCCTACGTCGTCATCTAGAAGGCGGTGACATTAAGCGGTGAGCCTCCCGCGGAGTTTCTTCCCCCCCCCCCTCTCCTCCCTCGAAAACGACGACAAGCTTCCGCTGTCGCTCATCTTACGAGCGCTCGCTCCCCGTGTCCTCTCCCACCTCCTCCCCAGCGTCCCGGCAATTCCCGCCGACTTTTTCCTCCGCACCCTCGGACTAAATCCCTGATCTGGCATCGCGAGCAGGGCCTTCCACGCTCTCCCGTAGTCGTCGAGCGGCCGTCACGCCGCCTCCGCTGTTCCACAAGCCGCGCTGCGAACGACTATAGTCGTCGCTGAATAAACCGGAAGCGGAAGCACTTGCCGGCGGCCGGAAGCAACCGCTTCTTCCTCGGCACTCCCTCACCCCCCCCCCTCCCCTTTTGGACGTCCCTAGACCGCGCTCATCCCCACGAAAACCCCCGCGCGTTTAGGGAGAAAATAATATTTGGACCTCAGCCAGAGCTCCTTTTTTATGTTTCGGGCCTATCTTCTGTGAGATCATGCTTACCTCAAGCCTGTCTCGTGGAAAAGGGGGCTTCGTCGTCAAGTGCGAGATGTGTCGGTCTCAGAAAAAAAAAATAAGTGTTCTCCATCCTTCCCTCTTGTTGACGTTACACCGTCGAGCAGGAGCTCTCGCGACCCGGCTTGGCCCCCTTTCTCTTTTCGAGGATGCGAAGTTGTTTTCTGCAATGAAGAGCCTTTGTACAGCTTCTCGTCAGTTCTCCTTGTTACCGCTAGGCGGCGTGTGAAACGAGAATGGTGCTCTTTTCACATCCCGAGTACGTAACGGGGGCGCATAACAGTCTCGGCTCAGTGCGGATTGTATTCTACCCACATTTACGGTCACTCTTGCTTCTGTAACTTGCCACCGTGTGAAGTAGGTTGGTCGGCGCGTGTTTTTACGACGCACGGCCCGCTCTTGCGCGTTGCTGACGGTTCCTAACGGGACGTGACTTTACTTCGTCTAGCGGAAGCTTTTTACGCCTACGGTAGGCACTGGTGCTTTTGCGAGCTCACTTTCCCGGTGCCCTTTTTCGCAACGTTGAAATAACAAGTGGTTTTGTTTACGAAGTAGACAAACCTGGAACCTCCTTCTCACATTCACATCTTTCTCTTTCCTTCTTGTCGACAATGAGGGAGCGTCAATTCCTTATTTTTATGTGACGTCACCGGACAGTACATGGACACTGTGCATAGGGGAAAACTCTTGATAACGGTAGATAAATAAAAGGACATGGCATAGTGGCAAATAAAAAAGAAAGAGGCCAGTCAAAAGTAAACGGTACCAATCTATATAGAGATAGAAATAGCAGGGTGGGAGAGGGAAGAGATGGGGTCGAGGTTAAGTTTTGCTTAGGCCACCTGCTCCTTCAGCGGCTCCGAGGGCACTTGATTGAACGTCGGGGCGCCCTGATTATGGTACTTTTCAAAGCCCGGTGGAATGCCACCTTTCACGATTGTTGCCGTAGTTGCAGCAGCAGCAGTAGCAGCAGCTTGTGGGCCCTTGATTCTTTCTTCGACCTTTTTCTTCCGTGCTCCGGGCACCAGATTGTGTCTTGGTGGTTCTTCGACATTTTATGCCGCCTAAAACTGAGGAAAACTCCTACCAACCGTAGCGATGATCACAGGCGCAATGCATCTTCAGAATAGAATGACTGTCTGAAAAAACTACTCAGCGAAAACAAAAAAAGGCATGCTTCGATTCAGGGGTATATGTTTGCCTACGCCATCCGTTTCTTCATTGAAAGCGATATCGCCAGCCTAAACACCTAGGCTCCTTTCGGCCGGGCTCATTTCCTCTCGAAGCTCATTGCTTTAAGGAAGCCCACTTTCGCGATTCTGCCGCAGCAGCAGTAGTAGTACCAGTAGCCAGCCAGCCGTGTGGCAACGCCACCGCATGCCTTCCTCGGCCTTCGCGTTCCAGCTAACGCTTTCGATCAGGCCTCTCGGCACTGGCATGCGCGGGCAAGAAAACGCCCACGAGCTGGTTAGGACCCCCAGCGCGCGGTTCGCCCAGTATTGGCCTCTGCGGAACGTTTCCGGAGGCCCGGGGTGTTCGGCAGGCCCGGGGTGCTTGCCGACGAGCTAGGTGCACACAGTTTGAGAAGGAGAGTAAGGGAGGGGGAGGGGGGGGGGAGGCTGCCCGGAAGGGACGACGACGTGGCACGCTGTACCGATGGCGGCGCGAATGAGGGGCCGTAAAAGTGGAACGGCCGGAAGAGAGCTAGCTGCCTCGGCTGGGAAGGGATGGGGGTGGGAGGGGGGAGGGCGGGGGCCTCTGGCTGCCTGCTGGCCGTTTAATGCTGATTACGGCCGCCAGGGTTGACGTCCCCGTTAAACAAAAGGCCGCCCCGGGGCAGCAGAGGTGTATAGGGAAAGAAGGTGAAGGGAGAAGGAGAGATACGGCGAGGGAGAATGGGGAAGACAAAAAAAATAAAAAGAAGGATCGGTGGAGGGGAGGCAGTTAAGAGGTTGTGTGCAGGCAGATGGGGGAAGTTTCTGTTTGTGTTTGGTTGCATTGGTGGCCACACTTAACATGCAGCAGTGGCGATGTTTTCGTTTTATCTTGTTGTTTTTTTTTTAGATTGCCCGAATCAATTAAATTTTTGACGAAGGTTTGCCGATTCGCTTTTGTATCCCTAGAAAACAAAAATACCATATAGCTTCTATTTATTTGCGAAGCCCGTTTCGTTAATAGCTTGGATAACAAAGAAAGAAAGTGCTTAGTCAGTTAGCGTGTTGAGCAAGAAAAATGGAATAGTTCAGTTCAGTTCAGTTTATTTACCTTAAAGACCCCTGACTTCAGGGGTATTTTCAGGTTGCAGGTTGGTTCACGAAGGTTTGTAAAGTGTTTTCGCGCTTTAATTTTGCAATAAAGATGCTTAGCTTCAAGGCTGTGGACTGGCCCCTGTTTCTCTCCAACCTGCGAGCAGAGTAGCTGGTTACAGGTCTGTTGCCTTAGGCCTACCTCTTTGCGTTTCCTCTGAAAAAAGTTTCCCCTCTCTCGATCTTTAAAAATTGATTAGGACAGTCAATTGAAAGTCCATCAGCTTCTTGTAGACTACCCTGTCTTCTTTTATGCGTTTTCTTTTATCTATATCTGCCAGTAAAATCTGTAAAACTTATTTGCAGAAAACTCACGAACAGGTCAATTTACTTCAGTTTCTTATATTCCATAGCCAGGTTGCTTGACTGATAGAATGAGCCATTAGATTCACACTCGTTATTTCCGCCTGCAAGGTCCATATATTCGCTCCGCCCAGTGTCTGTTTGATTCGTTGTCTCTGTGGACCAGTTCTCGCACAGAAAGTTGAAGTGCCATTCACAAATTAAGCCCTGGGCATTAAGCCGACATCTCGGCGAGACTACAATGTAGTATACATTCAGAGCAGCACAGACTTCCGCGTCAGCTGCTGCAATCTCGATATCTCGGTGATAACATTTACTTTTCGGTGGCGTGCGAAAGCGTAGTTTGACGAGCAAATCTCTATAGGTTCTTGGAAAAAGTCTTCCCTGACGCGGCTAACGCCGCGAAATGCTCGTTCGCGTAGGCCTCGGCGCACGTTGAAGAATACCGGGCAATGCAATTTAGTCTGGAGGCGCTAACTTCTGCGTCCGTCATATAAGTCAGGTGCAGATTTTGCACGCAATAGATTTTTTTCTCTCTCTCTCTCTTATTGCCCTCATTCCAACCTTTATATCCCCCACCCAGTGCAGGGTAGCAAACCGGAAACTCGCCTTTGGTTAATCTCCCTACCTTTCTTATATATATCTCTCTCTTGTACGCGAAGGTCGCAAAGCATTATTACGTTGCCAAGATTTTGGGGGAACGCTACAACATCACCTTCCCATGGGTGTGCAGTTATTAAACAACCACGGTACGAAATCCGTTTAGGGAAATACAAAGTTTACAGGTGGTGTGATAACGAAGTGGCTTTTAGTGGCTCAATGAGAAGAAAATGGTTCTGCAGTTGTTCTTTTGGTCTCTTTCCTTTCATGGTTAGATCAGTACTCGTTACGGATTGTCGGACAATTGTACCAAATAAAGTTAACATTTTCTTTTTTATGTATTTGAAGTGTTACGTGTACCCAGGGAGAGAGAGGGACATGAGGAAGGCAGGGATGTTAACCAGTCAAGAGTACGGTTGGCTACCCTACGCGGGGGAAAGGGGAAGAGAAAGAATGGAGACAGAGAGGGGGTATAGAGACGTGCACGGGCAGTACTGCAGAGTCAAAGGCGCTCGTATCTCTTTTTTTATTATTATTTAAATAGAACTCATCAAAAATGTCCAAGCTCTGGACCCGCATGCCAGTCAAGGAACCTCTTCTCCTACCACGTGTCGATTCGCACTGAGAGTTAATGTGCCGCTATTCCAACTACAATAGCGTGTCAACAGTAAGAATTGGTTCCTTTTCCTCCGCGAACGCTCTCCAGCTACGGCTGAACGAGAGAGACAGAAAACAGGATCTCACAACGAAGGTAAACGGAGCTGACAGCAATCCCACCACCACCTCACCCCGGATTATTTTTTTCCTCTTCTCATTGTCCTCTTGCACACCGTACATAGAAGGATGGGGAAGGAGGCAGGGATGGGGGAAGAGAGAGGGATGGGGGAAGAGAAAGGGATGGGGACTCTGGCGAGGCACATCGCTTTTGCTGCTGCTGCTTCTCCGAGGTTCCACTTCGCCGCACTGCACACACGCACACACGCGCAGAACGAAGCGTGTCGTGAGGACTTCGGGAGGTGGGACCAGCGGGAGAGGCGTCAGTCGGCATCAGCAGAGCCAACGACTAAGGGAGACAATGGCTGCCTGCAAGAGGAGCGCGGTAACGGCCCAAGGCCCGCGCTACGCCGTTCTCGGTCCTCTGTTGTTCGCGGTCTGTCTCATTCTCTTCTTTTCGCACCGGGCGCGCGCGTGCTCGTGTCTTCCCATTGTCACCCCGGCGATTCAATCAGGACCGTAAGAGATACCGGCATATAAGCCCGAAGCCAAACCAACGTACACCTCTCACCCCTCCCTCCCCCCTTCTCCGCCTACCTCTCGCGTTGTCCCCCTAACACAACTTCCACGGCCTCACTTGCCCAAGCTTCACCGGCAATGAGCCAGTTTTTTTTTTTTTCGTACGCGCCTCCCACCTCAGCGCTACCGCTTCTTGCACTTGTCCGGCCTCGTCGTTCATTCGGCAAGTCTTTGTCGCTCGTTCACAGTTCCTGTACCGACCGAAGCAGCAGCAGCAGCTGGTGGCTCTTGTGGAGGTCGTGCTGCGCGCTTGTCTTTCTTGCGAGCCTACTCGGCCTTCTTTAGCCTTCGCGACGTATTCTTTTTGCTTTGTTTCTTGTATTTATTTCTTTTTTCTTTCTTTTTTGTCCTATTCTGCGCGCGGGGCAAGCATCGTTACGCGAATGGTTCGCATTCGATGCCTTTGTTCATTTTAGGCAAACGACTAATCTGCGAGCGTTATCATTATGTTGCGAAGCGGCTGGGGCCGCATAGCTACGCTGGACTGCGGTGTTAATGAATAGGACATCGCCTGTTTAAGAACGAACAAAAGCGAGCTGAGAAGAGGCCCCAAACCCACCGTGGTTGCTCAGTGGCTATGGTGTTGGGCTGTTGAGCACGAGGTCGCGGGATCGAATTCCGGCCACGGCGGCCGCATTTCGATGGGAGCGAAATGCGAAAACACCCGTGTACTTAGATTTAGGTGCACGTTAAAGAACCCCAGGTGGTCCAAATTTCTGGAGTCCCCCACTACGGCATGCCTCATAATCAGAACTGGTTTTGGCACGTAAAACCCCATAATTAAATTTAAAAATTAAAGAGGCCCCAAACCAACAAAGGACATCTAAGCTGTATAAGGAGCTCAACACTTTGCTTTGTATCTACAATTCCCGCTACCGAATTCTAGAGCAACACAACCGTGGAGCTGTTACCACGGCTTGCAGAAGTAAACGCTAACGTGGACTCGCGCTGCTGGCCGCAGAGCTTGACACGCTAGACAACACGATGAAGCTCCTGTCGGGTAAGCTACTTCAGCGAGACGGGCACAACTGCTCGGTAGAGGGTGCTGTGAACGAAACATTTCTCGTACTGGAAGCGTCAGCAGGTCCTGAACTCCTAGCAGCCTTCCGTCTCTTCAGACTCGACACCTTCCCACCCCTTCCCCCTTACCACTACAAGCGTTCATCCTTATGCCTCGCTATAGTCGCACAACATCAGCAGAGCGTGGCGAAGCATTTCGAAGCTCCTGCGGCACTGAAGAGGTCGCTGAAGGGGTCACGCCACGCTTTCAGGCAAAAGCCCGCAGCCCCTATGCCAGAGGGCAACACCAATGCGAGCGGTACAGGAAAGCTTCGATACACAAGCAAAACACATAGGCGCTCGTGAAGGAAGCCAATCGGTGAACAGAAGGGGGATAGAAATGAGATAACAAGGTCGGAGCTGCGCTAAGATGAAAGGAAAAGTGCCTCCTTCGCCGCGCATGATTCGATTGTCGATGCAGCCAAGGCAAGCGAAAACTTTAGTGCTGCGTCCACGCTGGCCATACTATATACGTATATATCTGGGAACCTGCCGGAGCAATATCATAGAAGCGGACACGGGGTTCTCAAAGGGTTTGTAACTGGTGGTACGCGAGCTGTTTTCGGGATTGGCGTCGTCTGCTTTATACGGGCAACACACGTTTATTTTTGTCGGTGTACGAATTACCTGTTTCTGCTAGAACCGACGTTATCTCACGTTGTGCCGTTTGGCGATGTTCTGTAGTAGTGCTCCTTTTATGTTTTGACTCGAATTGTGTATCTGGTGCTTTTTAGCGCTCTGCGAATGATGTTCTAAATTTGACGAGCTAAATTAGCGTCGTTGTTTAGGCTGTAGTACTTCGGCTTCGTAAGTCTACGTTATTGACGCTGGAAATCATTAGACGCATTAGAAGCACACGTGCGTTCGCGTCAAGCACACCAATTATGAGAGCAAGGACTTAGTCCTTCACAGAAGAACGCTTCTTCAGTCTGTGAACTTTCTAAACTTTTCTTTTTCTCAGCTAAGACAAGCATTCCGCTGCAATAATAAACTATGAAACCCTAGTCTCTATATTTTAATGTACCTTTTCACTGACATCAATAAAACTTCCTTGATTTGATTTGGTCTCGGGCATTTCACAGGCAGCCATATGTTTATTTCTTACCGGCATAATGAAAAACGCAATAAATACGGTGCTTTGCAACTAATTTGGTTTCGGTTTCATTCTATCAGATATGCATGTAGAGAATTCTTAAAACCGTTTATTTGGTTGCAGACCAGTCTGTTGGGAAAAGCGTCGTTGACATAGCGGTAGATTATAGATGAAAACAATTGGGAAATAATGCAGGTTTTATTAATTATATTACAAGCAGTCTGTGGATTCCGCGGCGCGTAAACTTTCGTCGCTTTCGAGAAAGCCTTTTGGAGACATTGGCCACGGACGCCTCGTCTCCTCTCATGTTAAACAATGCTTCGCTGGTTTTTGTTGAACGGGATATTGAACTGCTTGCTATTGTAAAGCATTTGTGATTACTTACGTTTGAAAAACTTAACAATTACATCGCCGTTTATTAAACGAAAGGGAACCCACCTCATCTGTAACACACGTGGCCAAGAATCGCATGTCTGATTGATTAAATTATTGAGCGACAGACAGACAGACAGATGACGGGCGCTCGGACGGACGGACGGACGGACGGACGGACGGACGACGATAGATAGATAGATAGATAGATAGATAGATAGATAGATAGATAGATAGATAGATAGATAGATAGATAGATAGATAGATAGATAGATAGATAGATAGATAGATAGATAGATAGATAGATAGATAGATAGATAGATAGATAGATAGATAGATAGATAGATAGATAGATAGATAGAAGAGTGTCGATAACATTTAGTCCCATGAATGACACATTATAATTTTATTCTGTTTATGCACAGTTTTTGCCTTCCGCGACGTGCATTCCCAAATCAATTTTAAAAAAACGATCGATTAATATCTGATTGCTCCGCGTTCTTGAACGGATCGCTGTATAACACGGAGGCGTACATCGCTGCACGTCATTTGTTCTTTCCCTGCGGCTTCAGCCTAACTGGTGCTGGAAATGGATCCACGTTTCCCTCCGCCGCGGCTATTTTACACTTTTTTATATAGAACTGGAAGTGAATGCGTTGAATTCTCGGCACGATTTTCCGTGAATGCATTTCTCTTGTCGAAATAAAATGAGCCGTTTCTCACAGCGGGCATGGAGGTTCGACTTCACGCCGGAAACTTCACCGACGCTGTGCGGCTCGGGCAACACCACCGCCGCTCGGTCTGTCGGTAACTGTACGGTGAAGGAAAGAAGGAAGAAAGAGTGCAGTTAAAGAGAAAAAAAAAAGAATAGAAGTACAAAACACGGCCATTCTCATGCGGAGGCGTTACTGCGGTAAACATTTTAGAGCGAATCGAGATTGTACGGCACTCTTTGCCCACCGACGTAGCGCGCATGGACGTTCCTCCTTACTTCAACTGTCTTCCTCCTTCTTTTAAAAGCGAAATAAGCACTCCAGAAGAAAGTTGTGGAAAGGCGGTGATCTTAGTAGAGAAATGCGCCATTGTGGCTGCGTGATAAAAAAAGAAGACTAAGAAGAAATAGCTGATAGGAGAAAGGAGAGAAAAGGACAGAATGCGACAGGCTGGCAAGAAAATAAGGAGGAGGCGGGGGAGGCGGTTTGAGGAGTTAGGAAGGGAAAGAGGGTTGAAGCGGATGGGTTGGCCAAGACCGCAGGCTATACGCTTTCACCGCCCGGGCAGCGGCTCCGGCTTCAGCTTCGACTTTGGGGGCCGGGAGCCCTGCCGCGTCTTCGCCGTTCTTCTTTCTCCGGCTCCCGTGCCGCTGGTCGCCGGCTCACAGAGAAGGCACGATCGGTATGCTGACGGGGTAGCGCGCCGAGCCCCGAAAGCGGGCTTTCCCCCCCATACAACGGAGCGCGCTCGCCGGAGACGTGACTTGACCGCAGAGCAGGGCTGCAACGCGGCGAAGTGCGCCGTCGCGCACGGCGTTGTGGGTCGGCCACGGCCGCCTCCACGGCCTCTTGTTTTCTCCCGACTCTGCTGCTGCTGGTGCCGCTGCCGAAGCTGACAAGGAAGAGAACGCGAGCGGCTGCTCTGCGTGCGGCGTCCGCCCCGCGAAGGACAGTCATGGCTGGCTATCCCGGTTTTTGCGGCGCCGGGCATGCCATCAATGGCCTCGGCTGTAACTGCGCACACCCTGCCCCCACCCCCCGCGAATTGAGGCCAGTGAAAACACCGAAACGACACTCACGAAACGTTCTCGCTCTAGTAGCGAGGGATGACGGTTGTTGAGTGTGGAACCAATGCGAGATGGATTCCGTTGTTTCTAATTAGGGATATTCTGCTGCAAGGCAAAGCCAGCACACTGGCCCGAAATGCGTAACACTGTGAGTGATAGTGCTCTTGTATGCAGAATACCCCTAAATGCAGTAAGACTGGCAGTGCTTCACGACGCAATACTTGAAGAGAGAAATTCAGAGTTACGTGCCAATAATCTGCGCATCACTGCCCGTGGGAACACGGGATTTTTACATACCTTTGGAGAGCAGTGACATTCGTATCTCTTTTTTCATATCCTACGCTGCACTTTTTCTGCTTTCGCTCGAGATTATTTTCTTGTAAGCTAGTGTCATAGACTGTATGTATACAACAGCTGGCAGAAAAGCCCATGCTAGTCAATTGGAGTCGTGGCCACCGCACTGAATTGTTTCTGTATAGCAAGTGGACCCACCTACTCACTGTATCTGCCTTCTCTCACACTCTGCTTGAAATTCTTGATACTGGGCAAATCAAAGAAAAAGAAGCAAGGGACAATGTTGTTTACAGCTGATAGGCTTGCTCCGTGTTTCCACGGTTTATTTAAACCTCTCGGTTTGTGTGTTTCAGCTCTCACCTTGAACCACTTTCATTAGCACACGCATATCCGGGTTAATATCACGAGGTTCACAAGTCCTTAGTGCCTGAGTCTCTAATATCACCCCCAAGAGGCAGAAACAGGGAGATCCAGCTGCTCGAGAATAGGAAGGACGCAAGCCCTCTGGGAATCAGAGGGCAGTCGGGGCAGAGACGCCTGCGGATGACTTCTGGAGGAGCTGAGTGCTGGGGAAAAGGTTTGCGTTAAACACTCTGCTGGAACGTCGTCAGGTGCCCATGCGCGGAGATCATTCGAGCATACTTCAAGTGTAAACAAGCACTACTCTCCTCTCTAGTGGTCTGTCTCTCTCTCTCCTTCTCTCTCACACAACCACATTCATGCAGGCACATCCACAAGCATGCATAGGTGGCAACACATACGCTTGCTCAGGTCGGCAGCGTGATTCCGTCACGGCCCATAGTACGAAGAGGAAACAGGACCATTGGATTGGATCGGGGGTGGGGGAGGAGGAAGGTTGTGTGCTTAGTGGGGCAGCATGCAGTCTGTTCGAGAAGAGGAAGCCAAACTCTGTGAGCACGCGCTCGAAGGCCAAAAGAAGGAGTCTGGTTGGAGATGAACGACGGTCAGGGTCGCTGTTGGCGCCTCTGGCTCGTAAATTTCGTTGAGTAGGTCTAAGGACGGTAGTGAAGGGGCGGGGGTGGGGGTTGGGGAGGGGGAGGTGAAACGGCTCGACGCTTTGTGAAGTGAGAAAACGGAGGGAATCGGGAGAAGGTATCACGCGATTCGTAAAAGGGGAAGGGCACGAGGAGAACCGGCCTGTGCCTAAGGTCGGTGGATTCTGAGAGAGAGAAAGAAATAGAGGGGATGGGTGAGGCGGATTTATATTAGCGATGGAGGCCGGGTGTGTTGGACTCGGACCTTGCCTTCTCGTCTAAGTTGCCGGTGGCATGTGCAGGAAATTGAGCTTCTCCCATTCCTCGATCCGCTCGTTCATTTTGCTTCGCTCTTTTTTGTCCTGCCATTCTTATTTTCTTTTCTTTTTTCATTCCCCAAATGCCTGAAGCCGCTTCCTCCCTCCGTGCTGTTCTGGCGCGTGTGGGAGGGTTGAAGGGGGGAGGGGGTGGGTTGGCTTACATTTATTATTCGTGTTTCTATTATTTCTGTTTCGCCGGACGCGGACGACGCCTCCGTATCGAGCTCCTAGCGTGCGCACACCATCGTTCCCTATCTCGTTTTTACAACTGCCAAAGGAAAATACATGGCCGCGCTTAACGCGTGGGACTAGGCAGGGGAGAGCAAGTGATGAGAGGCGTCGCGCCAGTGGTACGACGCGATCGACGCAGATTGCGTTTTTGCTTTTTGCAGCCCTCGCAACTATACTGTCCTGGCCGTTGCAGAGAAACGCCTCACCGTTTCTCTCTCTCTCTCTTTTACCTAATACCTTCTCCCCCTGCCTTCCTCCCCCCACCCCGCGTCTTAATTTTGTTCTCTGTGATGTTTCTTCCTTTTATCTATTTATTTTTTGTTATTACGCAATAGCTTAAGGGGAAGTGATCTGATAAAACTGGCTATATAGACAGAGGGGGCGAGAAAATTAAGTCGAGTTTGATCATGTTCGCCGTGCGCAGGACTCACCGTGAATGAAGATTATTGCCTTCGCGTCGTATGCGGCAGCTCAGGTCCGGTATAACGAGAGCACTTTCTGTCTTTCTTTTTCTTCTTTTTTTGTTCTGCCGCATTTACGGCTCTCTCGGCTCTACGCGTCTCTCCTGTTTAACGTCCACACACTGTTAGCTGCGCCTAGAACAATCCCACATTACCAAGGTAAGCGGCCCCGTGTTAGCCCTATCTTGAGCCAGCGTAACCCCCCCAATGTAGCGCCAGCGTTCGCCCAATGTCGGAACGCCGTAGGCCCCGCGTTGGGTATACTCTGGCACTTATTTGCGTGTTGCTGGAGATGCAGAATGATACCATGCTAGGGGCATTCTGCCGGTTGCTGTCAAACCGGAAGGATTTTCTGCTGCCTCTTGGATCGCTCCGGGACCCGATTAGGCGAGGTTTCGAGGCGGATACGTCGGGCGCGTCTGCCTACATCCCTGCCACGACCACCTCCTCCTTCCCCGTCTTTACTCGTAGCGCCATCTCGCGTAACGATAAGGAAGGATCCAATAAACCGAGCCTCATCCCCTCTTGGGGATCATGGGCGACGCTTATCGAAAGCGACGCGAAAGAGAATCTCGGCGCTCGCGCGAAAATCCGCGACGCTTGCTCGTAAAAAAGCTACCCTCTCCTACGAGTTTTTATGACCGCTTTCGTTCGCCGGTTTGGAGTGAACGGTAGTAGATTGGAAACAATTAAATCTGTCATCGGTGTCTCGAATGCGCGCTCACGATGGCTTTGTTCGGGCTCGGAATGCATTGGCACACTGGTTTTGGTTGACAAAATAAACGCTGAACTGTTCTTGGCAGCCGTCTTCAAGGTCGGATCAGATGTATCTAGTCTTCACACTCATTCAGTTTCGAATAAGCAAAATTTTCTACAATGCAACCCTTTGTGGTCTCCACTGGCTAAAATCTTGAAAGATTTTAGCCAGTGGAGGCTCCAAGGGCTAAAATCTTGAAACCAAGATTGAAACCTTGAAACCAAATTTTGAAACCAACATATCCAAGGGCTAAAATCTTGAAAGATTTTAGCCCTTGGATATGTAGGGCAATGTGGTTGCCACATAGCCCAGTTTATTTCAGGTTCCCCGCAACCAACTCGACAATATTTACAGGAACAAAACGTAGAAAAAAACGAGGTTTATGGAAACGTCGATTCGTCATATTTCTACATCATGTCCTGCGCCGACGGTGTAGCCCAAGCTTGGTTTACTTCCATATCGAGATAAATAACTGTGTCTAGTCATTTTTCATTTCTAGAAAAGTGTAAATCTCTTGACTACGTTGTTGTTGGCCCTTCGCCTTAACCGCCGCGCTGGATTGCATCCTGCGCCTTTGGCCTTATCTGCGCAACGCCACTACGCCAGCGTCAGGGAAGAAATAAAGAAAAACATTCCAACTTAGTTTTTCCTTTTTACAATGAGCTGAACGTGTTTTCTCGAGAACTTTTAAAAATTGAAGCCGTTGTAAGTAGCTTGTGGTTCTTCTGACTTCTCAATTCGCAACCATGATGGTGTGAAATGTGGCTACAGAATATTCAAAGAGCGCTTTTATGCCGCCCAAGGCAGATTATATTCCTTACCCGCCGTGGTTGCTTATGGCTATGGTTTAGGGCTGCTAAGTACGAGGTCACGGGATCGAAGCCCGGCCACGGCGGCCACATTTCGATGGGGGCGAAATGTGAAAACACCCGTGTGCTTATATTTATGTACGTGTTACAGAACCCCAGGTGGTCCAAATTATTCCGGAGTCCCTCGACTACGGCGTGCCTCATACTCAGATCGTGGTTTTGGCACGTAAACCACCATAATTAAAAATTAGTTATTAGATTATAACCATTCTGACAGCAGTCTCCAAAAAATAGAGGACAACCTCAGCTTGCTGCAACGCATCGATATTTGAGAAAACTTCAGAGGAGAGGCGTATTTATCTGCTGCACAAATTCAACAAATTGTGTCGTTACGACTATTGAGAGGCACATTTATGAAAAATAGTCGTGTTTTTTTTGTCGATGTCACATATATCCTGTAGAACAGTACGATTTCTTCAGGAATCATTCGACTAGAAAGGGTTAACATTTCCTTGGACGCAGGCAGTCCCGTTCACATACGTCGTCCCATCTCGTCAGGAAAGAGACCATCAAAACTTTGTTAATAAATAAAATTAAAATAAAAAACCTGGTTATAAGGCCAAGAGAGCTTGTAGCAGCTTTCGATGATCGAAGGTGGGAATTAACAGAAAGCAGAGCACCAATTTAGACATGTTTACTTTTCCGTTATTGACAGTTCGATTGTCCACATTACTTCAAAGTCATGCTGTCCCAATTCATGCATGAGTAGCTGCGAGATACTGTAGCCGTAGTTTGTAAAACGTTATTTCTAACATTTATCAAGAATGTGTCAGTTGTGCCCGGTCACTTTTGACGGAACTGCCACGTCACGTCGAGGCGACGACGTCACGTCCAGAAGGCAAAAGCTAAGCAAATAAAAGGGACGTAGCCCTTAGTAACTGTCTTCAGACATAATATCGAGTTTATTGCAAAAGCATTTCGTGTCGTGCCATTCGTGATAGACGTGCCTTTTCATAAGCCGGTGGCCTCCAGAGGGCGCGCGCACGCACACGTTTTTTTTTTTTTTTTTGCCACGTATCTGTCTGTCGGCGCGCGAAATGGCCCCGTCCAAGTGTCACGACCAGACGTGCGAGGCCTCCGCCGCACCGCTCCGACTTGATCGGTTCCAGGAGTGGCGCGCACGGCGCGCTGTTGAATGGCGCGAACACGTGCCCGCGTATTTCCAGCGCCTTTGTCCTCGTCTACTAGCACGCACGCACATATACACGGCCAGACACTCAAACAGAGAGAAGCATGCACGCACACACGCGAGCGCGCATTTGTCACGCGTGTATATACACAAAGGCATTCGCATACGCGCTCTAGAGCACGTACGAATTCGCAGGCGCAGAGCAACGCATATCAAAGGCCGCGCACGCACAGCAACGCGCGCACACGAGCAGGCTATGCTTGGGAAATAGCAGGTCCCTACACACGTGCAGACACACCGCACATCACAAACACACACGTGTACGGATGCATCAAGCATGTTTGACATCAACAAAGAAAAACATGCTCACACAAACACACAAGCACGCGCACTCTCACACGTGCTTTCACCGGCACGCAGAGACCATTCCGTTCTCAACGGGTTACACCGCACTCTCTCTCTCTCCTCTCTCTCTCTCTCTCTCTCTCTCTCTGCAGTTGACACTTTCTAACACAGATGGTGTCTTGCGCTCACGTACGCACTGACACCCACACATAAAAGCATATGCACGCACACAAACGCAGCTCAGGCACGCACCCGAAAGGCCATGTACGCTCGCACTCTGCTACAGCGCGTCTTTTCCTCTCTCTCCCTCTACAACTACAGCCTTCGCACTCGTCGGGACTTCGCGCGGCAGAATCACACTCGCTGCCCGAGCAAGGGCGCCGGCTTTCTCGGCTCGAAGAAAGGCGACGGCTGGAGCTGCCGCTGCTCGAGACGCGAGATAGAAGAGGAGGGAGGGAGGGAGGAGACGCTTGGCCTCCGACGACGACGGCGTCAGAATCAGATGTATATGGCCGGCAGAAATAGGCGCAGAGACAAGAGGCGAGCGGGCTGCTGCCACCGCATCATCCGTGGCGGCGGCGGTGGCAGGGGTCGGGAGCAGCCGAGACTCCCGCGCTCCGTGGACGGGATTCGCATCCGCGATGGGGAAAGCTGTCCCGTTCCTCCTCACAAACCCTCACCCACTCCCCCATCATTCCCGCGGGAGAAGGGAGAAAAAAGCCGCTGACCGGCGCGCGCTCGCGGACCCGAGACTGGTGGCAGCTGCAACCGACGACCATTCCTCCCTGCTATGCTTCTTCTGTTCCTGCTGCTACTGCTGCTGCTACTGCTACTATACCACTGCTGCTGCTGCTGCTGCTGCTGCTGCTTTCCGCGGGAGCCTTGCCCAGACATTCCCTTCGTCTTCCTTTTTCTGGCCTGAGATATCTTCCTCCTTTCCTCTTTTTCTGTTGAGTCCTTCCCCGTTTCCCTACTTTTGCATCCCTACTTTTCCTTCTTGCTACTTGCTCGCTCCCAGTTCCCGCCGCTGTCGGGAGTGGTATTCGGCCGCCCCTCCCCCCCCCCCCCGCGCTTTTCCCCTCATCTACCCTTTCTTCCTGTCTTGCAGTTCCTTTCGGCGGCACCGCTTGCCTTCTTACTATATGTACACTGGTTGGGTGGCTTTTCTTGCATCTCTCGTTAGGCGCTTTGTCTCTTTCTCTCTCGCTCTCTCTCTCTTTTCTGCTACTGAAGTCTTACTTCTGCGCATTCTGCGTTTTCCCCGATTCACTCCACCCACGCCGCTGTTTTCTCGGTTTCGACGGTGTGTGTTTTACGGCTGACGCGTCACACCGTAACTCAGGTCCCGGGTGAGAGTCGCGACCCTTCGCTGCTGCCCCGTTAAGATTTCACGTCGTCGAAGCTCCGCGGCACCGTTTCCGACTCGAGCAGGTAGTAGCGTATTTCATCTATACAGCAATGTGAACCGAAGGCTCCATGGTACTTGCGCTTTCGCACGTAGCCGACTTGAATCTCGGAGTTCAATCAGCAGTTCCGATAAACAGCGTGCCGCTAGAAATCTCCCCCCCCCCCCCCCCCCACGTCAACAACAACGAAAAATATTATGTTCCTTTAGGCGTCCGGTACCCATAATTCCACGCGTTTTAAGTTTCAGCTGAGTATGCATTATCAGCGTTATTACAACGTCAGTCCTTTAGTTTTTGACATTTTTACGAGACAACGTACTCAAAGGCGTTCAAGCCCATACGAAAGACGTTGAATCACGTCAGCCCAGATATCGGAGCTAAGCGAGTTTCGTTCCCTTAATGCGTCACTAGTAAATCTCTCTTATCTTCACGAGCATGCTTCACGAGTCTGTTTGTGTGTGTGCCCTGCCCCCCCCCCCCCCCGCCCTCCGCTTTCGGAACACTCAAAGCGCCTTGCCTATAAAGAATGCGGCTGTATTTTATAATGCGCCATTTTGCTATCATATTCTCGACCATCAATGGCGTGCTGTATATTTTCTTATTTTTCATTGAGCGTCATGGTAAGCCTTATGTCACGTAATATTCGGAGGCTTCTATAGCCGTCTTTCGCGTAAACGTTCGATGACGTCACTCTTCGCGAGTTATTTATCAGCCAGTTGAATATTCCTTACGTTATGCTAAGGAGACTTATTGGGTCGTTTACATATCTCCTACTCTAAACTGGAATGTTCAACGACAAAAAATATACATATAAAACTGAACCTTCGCTCAAGCCCATTAACGTAGTCGTTGCTTCCGTTATCTCTGTTTTACCAAGCTTGCAGCAACCGGGCCCGATAATCTGCTAACGCACTGTAGTTTAGCAGTTTTCTTTATTTTCTTCGTTGCTGAGCTGCGAGCGAAAATTTTAAGACACCCGGGTTCAAAAAAAGAAAAACTTAGCTTGTTCTTTAGACGCCGAGC